>NC_087250.1:5845000-6445000 GCF_037042905.1 Lytechinus pictus
CTATCTAGTGGTATCGCTCAGCGCACTGAACTATACCACTACGTAGAGGCAGGGAAGTCTGGTAGAGGTATATTTCAGTGGTTCAGTGGCAGACACGGACGACCACGTGCATTCACTACAGTGAGTTTGGCACAGGATTTGCTATAACGGAATTTCTGATTGGACGGTCACAAACACTTCACCCAAAGTCTGCGCATACGTATGCTATTCGCTAAATAACCATACGTATGGTATATACCATACGTATATGCTACAAGCTGACGTATGGTAAAAGCATACGCGTGCATAAAACCAAAATCGTGCTCGCTGATTGGTCCATTAGAGCACACGTACTCTTAACGGAGAACACGTACTCTTAACAAAGAACACGTACTCTTTTTTTAGCATACGTATGGTAGTTCACGTTTTTGGCACGTTCGGCCTTCCATAGGTCAGGATAAGGTGACGTCACTATAAAAATTAAGATTCAATGCCTTGTACGCGTTTAGTTTAATTTAGTTTAATGCTGACGCGGAGGGCTTACTGGCTAAAAGCGAATTGCCATTATCCTCCCCATTCATTTAACACGGGTTTTACCCTCCAAAATTCGAAAGTTATATTGTACATAGATTATGTACAATATAACTTTTTGAAGGGAGGTCACGTGGTACCAATTTAACAATTAAACATGTTAAAGTAGCCAATCACAGCTCGTATTTTACTACCACTATTTACTATATATATATATATATATATATATATGTGTGTGTGTGTAAAGTTATACGTGTACAACAGCTTTGGCAACTCTTTTATTTAAATATTGTAAAGAAATGAATGAAGAGAACAATGGTAAGCGTAGCTTAAATCAAGGTTCCCAGAGCTATCTACCCTTTGGAAAAATTGGAGATGCCGAAAAAATGTATCCACCGGGAATCGAACCCGGGCCCCCAGCTTTGAACGCCGGTGCCTTAAACACTAGACCACAGAGACGGGTTAGTGGCTAGGGCGACCCCGATCCGATTGACCGTCACATAGACAGATTTTTCGGCACTATACCAATTATAATTTCCTTTGTCGGGTGAAGGTGGGTTTCGAACAATGACAAGCCGCCATGCTTTCAGCTGGATCAAAGCTATTGCTTTGATACAGTACACGTATGGGAGAAAGTATACAAATGTGTAAAGTAAAGCGGAGATATTTTTTCGGCATCACCAATTTTTCCAAAGGGTAGATAGCTCCGGGGAACCTTGATTTAAGCTACGCCTACCATTGTTCTCTTCATCCATTTCTTTACAATATATATATATATATATATATATATATATATATAGAAACAAATGAAGACTTAATAGAAACGCCGTGAGGAGACATAATCTTCCAAATTTTCGGTCACAGACCTTCTTCAGGGATGAATTTATTAAATCCAAAACAGGTTGCATCATTCGGCAGTTTGATGATGATACCAACGCGCAATAAATACAATGCGCAACAACATAACGCGACAGGTGCATTGTTAGAAGATATTGTGACGTAATGAGTAAGGTCCAGGCAACTATTATGACGTAGAGTAAAAACGGCAAAAGAGTCTATCGTTTCATCGGTAAGAAAGAAAAGTTCACTTGGTCTCAGGCATTGGGAAGGCGCGGAAAGACACATTCATTCCGTGGGGGGCGAGGGTCCCGAGACTGTAGATCAGCTTCTCTTCTTTGAGTTTGCGATCCGTCTCCCGGTCGCAAGAGATGGCAACGCATACCTGTAGATCGTTGATGAAATGTCCAGGTTGGTTGAGATGCGTTGCAACTGGAAGCCCTGGGGTCTGTTGCAGAAAGAGTTGCGTTTAAACGCAAGTCAAAAAATCAATCGCAAGTCCCAAATGCGCACTGTTGATTGGTTGATAATCAAGTTGCGCATGATTTTTAGAGTTGCGATTGATTGCAACTCTTTCTGCAACGGGACCCAGGTGTGTTAAGTCGGATCGAACGTAGGTTTTCTGTTACTCTGTCTGCCAGACGTCGTTTGGTCTCTCTAATATAAAGCTTAGAGCAGCAGTATCTCTAGCACCAGTGTGGACTTCCTGGACATCTCCATCTCTATCAAAGATTTAGGTCTTTCAACTGATGTCTTCTACAAACCTACTTCTTCTCACTCCTACTTGAAATATGACTCCTCCCATCCAGCGGCTTGTAAGAAGGCGATCCCCTACTCCCAGATGACCAGGCTACGTAGAATTTGCAGCGATGATGCTTGTTTTGAACAACGGGCTGCCGAGATGGGTGATTTCTTCGTGAAGAGAGGCTACCCTCAGGAGCTCATTCAACACTCCATTCAAAGATCTAGTTTGATCTCGCAGGACGAAGCTTTGACTGGGAAGATAAACAACAACAAGAGTCGTCGAGTTTCACTAGTGATGACTTATCATCCCACGTCTGCACTCATTACAAGATCTATCAAAACAACGCCAAGCTGTTCCTGTCATCTCCTTCTTGCAAGGAGATCTTTGATGACAACCCCGTACTTCTGGCATATCGGAAAGACTGTTCTCTGCGTGACCATCTCGTTCGTTCCAAATTGCCACCTAATCAACCCGCAGATGCACCTGGCACATCTAAATGCGGCAGGCCGAGATGCAATATATGTCCCTACGTCATGAGGGGAGACGTCATCCAAGGACCCAGAAGAACTTGGCGCGTCAAGGCCTCCTTCAAGTGCACCACCAGAAACGTCGTATTTGCTATACGATGCTCTCGCTGCTCTAAGCTTTATGTTGGAGAGACAAAACGACGTCTGGCAGACAGAGTAACAGAGCACCTACGTTCGATCCGACTTAACACACCTAGCCTTCCAGTTGCAACGCATTTCAACCAACCTGGACATTTCATCAACGATCTACAGGTATGCGTTGCCATCTCTTGCGACCGTGAGACGGATCGCAAACTCAAAGAAGAGAAGCTGATCTACAGTCTCGGGACCCTCGCCCCCCACGGAATGAATGTGTCTTTCCGCGCCTTCCCAATACCTGAGACCAAGTGAACTTTTCTTTTTTACCGATGAATCGATAGACTCTTTTGCCGTTTTTACTCTACGTCATAATAGTTGCCTGGACTTTACTCATCACGTCACAATATCTTCTAACAATGCACCTGTCGCGTTACGTTGTTGCGCATTGTATTTATTGCGCGTTGGTATCATCACCAAAATGCCAAATGATGCAACCTGTTTTGGATTTAATAAATTCATCCCTGAAGAAGGTCTATGACCGAAAATTTGGAAGATTATGTCTCCTCACGGCGTTTCTATTAAGTCTTCATTTGTTTCTACATTATGACGCCGACGCAGAACTCTTTGATTTATATATATATATATATATATATATATACAGTATATATATGACGATATTACATTCCGCGTGTTGGACATAGATAATATTAATGAGGCAAAGTGGTAATGCATTGTACTTAGTTCCAACAGTTTATTTTGAATTCCAAATTTTCGACGTTAAACATACGTCTTCTTCAGGGATACAATAAAGCTCACAGTGACAAGAACTGAAATATATATATATTACCAATCTATATTACCCAACACAGGGGGCATTACTAGTATGTCGCCCAACATTTTAATTGTGTATGTAGGCAGCACCCCTGGAAATCAGTATGCTAAATAGAAGATATTTAACCACAATCACCTTCATTTTGGAACGAAACCCCCTTTTCTTTTTCTCTATTTTTTTCCAGTGAAATTTCTCCTGAACCAAAATCCCCTTCAGGCCTTCATGTAGCGATACCTTTTTTTTTGCTTGCCAAATTTAAAGAGAAATTCCAGTATTTGCAGTAAACACTGATTTCATGAGAAAGTCTGTAAAGCAAGGCTTAATTGTCAGTATATCATCGAGGATCTAGATCTGGTACAGTTACATAAACTGAACTTTGTGAAATCTTGAAATCTACGCTGAAAAATGTTCACACTGAAGATCACCAACACAGATAGGCACACGTGGGACAGTGTATTATTATTGCTAAAATAAAGACCCGACGGAAGTGACCGAATCCGCGCTTATTTTGCTTATTTCTCAGCAATTACACAATTTCTTCCAGAATCCTTTGGCACATATTTTTTATTCATACAAACAGACACTTAGGTGGTCATTATATTAGATTCTGTAAAAAGTCATTTTTAGATCGTTACCAAAACTGGAATTTATCTTTAAACCAGCACCCCCTGTTAAAGAAAAAATCGTCCCAGGGCCCTGATATTGATCCACCTCATAGTATTCAAACATATATAAATTTCCAAAATTAGATGATTTAAGAGATACTTGATAATGATAATAATGATAATAATAACAATAATGATAATAATATTATTAGTTTCAATACCATACTTTATCCGTATTATTTATTTTGTAATTATCTGTGTTATTGTTTGAATATTTTTTGTGTCTTTATTACCTTGTGAATACATCGCAATTCGGCCTTAGCCGCGATGATGTCTTGATTTTTTAATAATAAACCATTTATTTATCTATCTATCTATCTAATAATATAGGATTTGTATAGCGCACGTATCCATCTTGCTAGGTGCTCAAGGCGCTCCTATATTACCCCGATGATAACAAGAGTCTATCCACCGGGCTATCCACCCCGGTATCCACCCGATCTCGTAAAACTTCTAATCTTAAGGCCACCGCACACGTTACGACTGTTCGCGATCCGATTTTGGAACAAATCGCATTTTGCTAATATTTTCTGAAAAATTGAATGGAACATATCATTTTATTTGAGGTTAAAATTGATTGAAAGAATACTAAAGCCCCTTTCACAATTGACGTACGACCTGTTTACGACCACCTGCAACAGTTTTTTCTTGTTGTTGCACGATCGAACCCTTGGTGTCTTGCGAGCACTCGCAGTCGTTGTAGACGATCGCACAAACTCGAGGTGGTCGGAGGTGATCGTGACTGGTCGCATCTGAACTTTGAACATGTTCAAAATCCAAACGCGATCAAATACGATTGATTCACTCGCAACAGGTCGTACCATCGGTCGGGCGATCATCGTGTGAGTGTTGTTCAACGTTGTACGACTTGATGCGAGAGGTGGCACAACTAAGTATAGTCGCATTTAGTCGACTGGAGGTCGTACAACACTTGCACATGTGCTGGAGACCTACAGAGACCAGTCTTGCGACTGGGTGCGATAATATGAGACTGTTGCAAGACCGATCGAAATTACGGCTTACTACATTCCACTACCGTTGCATTCGCATGTATGCGACCGTTCAGCCCCTTTCACAATTGACGTCCGACCAGTTTACGACCGCCTGCAACAGTTTTTTCTTGTTGTTGCACGATCGATCTCTTGGTGTCTTGCGAGCACTCGCAGTCGTTGTAGACGGTCGCACGAACTCGAGGTGGTCGTGACTGGTCACATCTGAACTTTGAACATGTTCAAAATCCGAACGCGATCAAACACGATCGATTCACTCGCATCAGGCCGTACCCGGGGTCATACCATCGGTCGGGCGATCATCGTGCGAGTGTTGTTCAACGTTGTACGACTTGGTGCGAGAGGTGGCACAACTAAGTAGTCGCATTTACTTGACTGGAGGTCGTGCAACACTTGCACATATGCAAGCGACCTACATGTACAGAGACCTGTCTTGCGACTGGTTGTGATAATAATATGGGCCATAAGACTGTTGCAAGACCGATCGCAACGGCTTACAACATTGCACTACCGTTTCATTCGCATGTATGCGACCGTTCCACTCGCAATCCCTCGTGCAACACTCGCATGTGATCGCACGAGTACAATAAGAGCATATGCGACTTACTCGTGCAACGGGGTTTACTGGTTGTTTTTGTTGTACGACAGCTGTTGCAACTGTGAAAGCCTCTGTGCGATCTTATGAGATGACTAGCGATTGATGCCTGTTGCAGCCTGTCGCACGACCAAAAGGTCGCAAATGGTCGTACGTCAATTGTGAAAGGGGCTTTATATAACCATTTTGAAAGATTACAAGCCATTATTTCAGAGTAAAGGCCAAATTTCAAATCGTAGGCAATCGTACGACTGCTATGACGTCATTACGACTAGATATTAAATTCGCTTTTATTCTAAGAAGGATGATAGCACAGTCACAGATTTGAACACAGGTATTCGTACGATGATTTAGAACATTACACAGTAAGATATTCCAAGTCTCAATAGCATCAAATTCTACTACATTTTATTCTGAAATCGGGTCGTAGACCAATCGTAAGGTGTGCGGTCGCCTTTACTTCTACCGTGTTCATACAGAAACCGTGACGTCCTTTTAACCATCAACAATCTAACCTCAGGTTTGACCAATTCGAATCCTCTGGCGATTCTGGAGTGTCTTACGGACATTGGACCCAACATATGCTTGGTAATATTTGATTTACCTTTTAACTTCTTGAATCCTTAATCCTCAATTTCATTATTAAAAGGGTTATTTTTTAAATAAAAAAAATACATACGATCAGGCGGATCAGCTACTCCAGGCATCCAGTACATAAAAAGTTGCTATGATAGCAACTCTTTCTGGAATGTCAACTACTACCATTACAGCAATGAATATTCTGCTGCCTGACTTGCTCTCCCAATGAAAGTTGACATTCCATCAAAAGAGTTGCTATCATAGCAAATTTTTGTGAAATCGGTCCCAGGTGATATAAAGTGCAATAGATTAGAATTTACCCAGAAAAATGAAACAAAAAATCGGGCAGTTCAATATTTTATGACACGCATGGCCGTACGCGTACTCAGCAAGAACTTACATTTTTTCTGATAACTTTCACAAAATTTATCAGTGTCCACTAAATCCTATATGACAAGCTCGTACGTCTCGCTTCCTTGCTTTGAAATTCTTCAACAATTTTCACGCGTCTAATCTGAAAAAAAATCTGATCTGATCTGAAAAAAAAATCTGAGTACGGCCATTAGATCACACGACACATGCCTGTATTTAGGGAATGTTTGAAGCTACTATGAAACCATGAAAACGGAATAGAAGCTAGAATTCCCGCCACATTGCATAGTTCTATGGAGAATTAAGCTTGGTACTTGCTAACCCAGGGAGCTCCCGTCCGCGCAGCGGGCGGGAGCCCAGGGGCTTACCGTGTATTTGACCATACTCACGGGACAAGGGTGATTTATGGTCTAAATATTTCTCCAAATGAATTGTGAAAACAGAAATTATGCACTTACCACGATTATATTGATGAAGGTCTAACGAGTGGCAGTTTCCTGACATCTGGGCACATGAATCGTAACAAAATGGCCGATCGAGACTGTGGTAAAAGGAGAGAACTTTTCATTTTTTTTGAGGTTCCAGTTTGTGCCCAGATGTCAGGAAACTGCCACTCGTTAGACATTCATCCATATAATCGTGGTAAGTGCATAATTTCTGTTTTCACAATTCATTTGGAGAAATATTTAGACCATAAATCACCCTTGTCCCGTGAGTATGGTCAAATACACGGTAAGCCCCTGGGCTCCCGCCCGCTGTGCGGGCGGGAGCTCCCTGGGTTAGGTACTTGCATGCAAATCGTTAGAGAAATACATTTTGAAGAAAAAAATTATGTTATTCCTTTATGGATTTCTATCAATTATTTTTCTCTAATTCATTTTTGTTTTACTAAATCTAAAACCACTATGAGGACGGGGTGAAATTTCCTTGTTATTTTGACTACACTACCCCAATTATGTTCATACAGACCTTTAGAATTTGTTTTTTTATTTCGCTAATCCTCGTGTCAATGGAGTTACTTTCATTTCATTTTGACTACAAATCCTAATATGTTCAGACAGACCTCTAGAATTTGTTTTTTATTTCGCTAATCCTCGTGTCAATTGAGTTACTTTCATTTCATTTTGACTACATATCCTAATATGTTCATACAGACCTTTAGACCTTTTTTTCTATTTGGCTAATCCTTGTCCCAATGGAGTTACTTTCATTTCATTTTGACTACATATCCTAATATGTTCAGACAGACCTCTTTTTATTATTTTTTTATTTCGCTAATCCTCGTGTCAATGAAGTTACTTTCATTTCATTTTGACTACATATCCTAATATGTTCAGACAGACCTTTTTTATTATTATTTTTTATTTCGCTAATCCTCGTGTCAATGGAGTTACTTTCATTTCATTTTGACTACATATCCTAATATGTTCATACAGACCTTTTTTAATTATGTTTTTATTTCGCTAATCCTCGTGTCAATGGAGTTACTTTCATTTCATTTTGACTACATATCCTAGTATGTTCATACATACCTTTTTTTAAATTATTTTTATATTTCGCTAATCCTCGTGTCAATGAAGTTACTTTCATTTCATTTTGACTACATATCCTAATATGTTCAGACAGACCTTTTTTATTATTATTTTTTATTTCGCTAATCCTCGTGTCAATGGAGTTACTTTCATTTCATTTTGACTACATATCCTAATATGTTCATACAGACCTTTTTTAATTATGTTTTTATTTCGCTAATCCTCGTGTCAATGGAGTTACTTTCATTTCATTTTGACTACATATCCTAGTATGTTCATACATACCTTTTTTAAAATTATTTTTATATTTCGCTAATCCTCGTGTCAATGGAGTTACTTTATTTCATTTTGACTACATATCCTAATATGTTCAGACAGACCTCTTTTTATTATTTTTTTATTTCGCTAATCCTCGTGTCAATGAAGTTACTTTCATTTCATTTTGACTACATATCCTAATATGTTCAGACAGACCTTTTTATTATTTTTTTTTATTTCGCTAATCCTCGTGTCAATGGAGTTACTTTATTTCATTTTGACTACATATCCTAATATGTTCAGACAGACCTTTTTTATTATTTTTTTATTTCGCTAATCCTCGTGTCAATGGAGTTACTTTCATTTCATTTTGACTACATATCCTAATATGTTCATCAGACCTTAAGACCTTTTTTCTATTTGGCTAATCCTTGTCCCAATGGGGTTACTTTCATTTCATTTTGACTACATATCCTAATATGTTCATACAGACCTTTTTTGATTATGTTTTTATTTCGCTAATCCTCGTGTCAATGGAGTTACTTTCATTTCATTTTGACTACATATCCTAATATGTTCATCAGACCTTTAGACCTTTTTTTCTATTTGGCTAATCCTTGTCCCAATGGGGTTACTTTCATGTCATTTTGACTCTTCTGTTTTGTTTCCTTTTACTCTTATTTTCATGGTCAGGTGGTTGAGCGGAACGGAAATGAAACGTGGCTGTTTGCTTTTCATCTAGACGAAGAAGGTACAACATGACGTTACCATCGATATCAAATAGCTGGATGGGGCTCGCTGCATACGCTGCCGCACGCACGACCACGAAGCCATACGAAAAGTACTCCACTACACAATTTACAGTACATGGGGCCATACCATCGCATAAGAAACAAAACGGACACGCCAAAGAAAAAAAAGTGTGGAACTTTGTGCTCTCTTGATCTTTTTGAAGTTCCATGATATTTGCTCCGGCGACTATTGCTCAGCTGTAAATTCCACACACTAATCGAATGATAAACTTGGTTTAACACTATACCCTACCCTAGAACTAACATAAAA
This sequence comes from Lytechinus pictus, assembly GCF_037042905.1. Taxonomy (NCBI): domain Eukaryota; kingdom Metazoa; phylum Echinodermata; class Echinoidea; order Temnopleuroida; family Toxopneustidae; genus Lytechinus; species Lytechinus pictus. The sequence continues at coordinate 5,854,603 of NC_087250.1, forward strand.
CCCCATTACAACCCTAATTCTAACCTACATCATAGGCGAAATTAGGCCCGGAGTAATTGTCGCAGGAGTAAATGGCGTGTTCCCATTTTGAGTACTTTTATTAGCATTAAAGGAGCACGGTCTCCGGCACTGTTGGACGGTTTGTACTCGCCGCCATCTCCATGATTACGAAAATCATCGACGTGATTTGGATGCAGATGTCAATCATCAGACAGTCATGCAGCACGTGTAGACATTCACAGTACACAGTATACGCTTTGCTGCTTTTTGCTACATCGGCATTGGTCCAATGATCTGCTGACGTCACGTCACACAGTAGAAGGAGGCAGAACCAACCTGCAAGGATCTTCGAACAGTAGCCGAAGCAAGCGCGAACTGAGAATCGTCAGGGCTCGGGCATTCGGAACATGGCATCTTAATTAAAGGTCAAGTCCACCCTAGAAAAATGTTGATATGAATTAATAGAGAAAAAATCAAACTAGCAAAACGCTGAAAATTTCATCAAAATCGGATGTAAAATAAGAAAGTTATGACACTTTAAAGTTTTACTTATTTTCACAAAACAGTGATATGCACAACTCAAATCAGACGAAAGAAATAGTGAGTGGATGACGTCATCTGTCTCCCCATTTGCATACCGACCAGGATGTGTGTATAACTGTTATGTGAAATTAGGCAAAATTTTAAGATGTCATAGCTTTTTTATTTTACATCCGATTTTGACGAAATTTTCAGTGTTATGCTTGTTGGATTGTTCTCTTTCTATTCAAATCAATTTTTTGTTAGGGTGGACTTGTCCTTTAACCATGATAACGTTGGTGTCAATGGACAGCTGGTACCGTCCGCAGTGCGTACGTATGTCAAATAGCCCCATCTGAATCCGGGGACCGTGCACCTTTAAAAAGAGCGTGTTGTGGTCTATCCAGCTTTTTGATATCGATGCAATTCACTTCTTAATATTTTCATGAACTACAGGGTGCGTTGATAGAAAAAAGTTACGTTTATGGAAAAGTTTTAAAAGAAAATATGAAGTATTATAATTTAGATGTGCTCTAGAGGTTTTCTCTATCAGAAAAAAAAATGATTTTCTTTATCCGTGCATGGCTGATCACTGAACATCCCCTTATATCCGAAATTATAAACCGACTTATTTCCAAGTAATAATTCTCTTTATTTTGCATGATGCCTATTATCATGTTTTTCAGCTTTTATGATCTCGTGTAAATGTAGTTTTGGTGGTATTTTTTATATTAATATATAATTATATATATATATATAGTGTGATGATAAGTTTACTTCTACCAATCGCTGTTGAGTTGTGAATATTAAACATAATGAGATGAGGCGAGGCCAACTCAACAGATGACGCAGGACACCATTATTTGTCCTGCGTCATCTGTTGAGTTGGCCTCGCCTCATCTTATTATATATATACAGTGCGTCCCACAAAAAACGAAACCGAGATTTATCGATGATTTATCATAATTTAATCACAAATACAATAGACAAGTGACCTATCATTGTAAAGCTTAGAATCTCCTCTTTCATCTAAAATTACTTAGATTATTTCTCATTCACGCATGAGTGATCAAAAACAATCTGAAGAGGGGATACCAAAAAGTCATTTGGCGGGCTGTATCTTGGTTTAAAAAAGAAAACCACATTTCTAAAAAGTTCAATATCTGCTCTTCAATTTGATACCTCAATTACAGAAAATGGTCAAGAAATAAGAAAGTTCTGGTTATTTGAAATAAGGGTTGAATTTCAATAATTTCATAAAATGAAGAGGTTTAACAGGCTAGCGTTCAAACTCACTCGACACTCCGTTTTGTTGACGATCAGCCATGCATCAAGTCTTTTGTTAACCATGCGATAGCTTCTGTGGGAAACCGGTGAAAACACGTTTATTTAATGAAATTATGGAAATACAAGCATTGTTTCGAGGGAACGTTACTTTTTTACTTCTTGACCATTTTTGGTGATTAAGGTATCAAATTAAAGAGCAGATATTGAACTTTTTAGGCATGTGATTTCCTTTTAAAAATTCAGATACCCCCCGCCAAATTAGTTTTTGGTATCCTTTCTTCAAATTGTTTGTGCTCACTCATGCGTGAATGAGGAATAATCTAAGTAATATCAGATGAAAGATGAGATTCTAAGCTTTACATTGGTAGGTCATTTGTCTATTCTACTTGTGATTAAGTTATTATAAATCATCGCTAAATCTCGGTTTCGTTTTTTTCTGGGACGCACTGTATATATATATATATATATATATATGTGTGAATCGTGTAAATGTATTTTTAGTGGTATTTTTGTATTATATATATATATTTATGGTCAAGTCTGGAGAAGGCCGTTACTGGATAGGTTTCTATCATGCTACGCCCAGATCACTAGATTACAAGGCCCCCATCTTTAACAAGTTTTTAATTTTGTTTCTAATTTTTAGCCCGTTGTTTAAACCGTATCTATCAACTATTGTTCAAAGTTTCAAACAAGTTGTTTCAAAATGTTTAAACCATTTCAAAGAGTTTAATCAATTGTGGACAAAATTAATTAAACAACTTGATAGAGTGTTGGGCTTTACACAACGTGCTTAGAATTCTAAACGGCGTTTTGTAGGTGAACGTAATAAAGATGATTTGTTTTTATTTTAAATTTCCAGGCAATAGACCGATCGTCAAGGAGCTCTTCACCCATAAGTTCGACAAGCACATCAGGACGTTTCCTTTTCTCGTGATAATTCCTCCCGAGGCTGCGTTCGATGTTAATGCACAGTATACCTACGAGTGTTCCACCCCCGTCGAGATAATACTCAAAGAAGACGATCTATACATGAAGATCGGTACCGATATGGCGACCTTTGTGTCAGTACCGCGTAAGTTTTGAATAATTCATTTTTATATTTCACAACAAAGCATAATAACATAATACAAAAAATACATTTCAAACAGTAGATTATGACAATCATGACAATGGCAGTTGTTAAAAGTGAAATATGAAGGAACCTACAAAACAACGCGGAGCCTGTAATTGAAATAAAATGAATTTATTTTCATACTTCACAACAAAACATAATGACATAATACAAAGAAAATACATTTGATACATACAGAATAGAGAAGATGATGACAATGGCAGTTAATAAAAAGTGAAATATGAAGGAACCTGCATAAAAAACAGAGCTTGTAATGTCTGCATGTTCCTTAAATCGTGCGCGAAATGTTATTGAAATGAATTGAATTTATTTTCATACTTCACAACAAAGCATAATGACATAATACAAACAAAAATGCATTTGATACATACAGAATAGAGAAGATGATGACAATGGCAGTTAATAAAAAGTGAAATATGAAGGAACCTGCATAAAAAACAGAGCTTGTAATGTCTGCATGTTCCTTAAATCGTGCGCGAAATGTTATTGAAATGAATTGAATTTATTTTCATACTTCACAACAAAACATATAATAACAAAATAAATATACATTTGATACATACAGAATACAGAAGATGATGATAATGGCAGTTAATAAAAAGTGAAATATGAAGTAACCTGCATAAAAAGCAGAGCCTGTAATGTCTGCAGGTTCCTTAAATCGCGCGCCAAATGCTATCGCTGTACAGTCACATTGTTCTCATTCACTCATGTAAGTAAGTTTTGTAATTATACATGTATAATGAAACATGTTTAAATAATGTATGTATATGTATAATCTTTTAGATAGTCATTACGGTCTGTTTTCTTTTTCAGGCTGTGCCATTCTCTCCTCCTTCAAATTTCTCTTCTTGTATATATTTCCATACTTGATACATTTTTTTTTCGTTCGTTTTTTCTCTCTTTCTTTTGCACTGTAAACAACTGAGAACACACTGTGAGCACACTGAGAACACATTGAAAACACTGTGAACACACTATGAATACTCTTTGAACACACTGTGAACACAAAAATAACACATTTTGAGCACACTATGAGCACACTGTGAACACACTGAACAGACTGTGAACACAATGTGAACACACTATGAAAACATTGTGGACACACTGTGAAGACAAAATGAACACACTCTGAACACACTGTAAACACAATCTGAACACGCTGTTAACACACTGAAAACACACTGTGAACACACTATGAATACTCTATGAACACACTGTGAACACAACAAATAACACATTGTGAACACACTATGAGCACACTGTGAACACACTAAACAGACTGTGAACACAATATGATCACACTATGAACATAATGTGAACATTGTGAACACACTGTATTCTTTCCAGTAGTTAAATCGACAACCCTTGACATTTTTGTTTCCAATATACATAGTGTATGTTTATTCATTTTTATCCCTAGCTTTTACAGAACGTGTATCAATGACCTATAAAATCATTTTGTGTTTTGCATTTTTAAGAACCGTTTGTAATAAAAAATACAGAAAATATCAGAGAATTTTTTAATTGATTTCATTTCACAGACAAATATTAGATCAAAGTGATGTCCATGTTGTATTGGGTCGCGGATAACAGTTCTTCCCCATTGGAATTTTCTTCCATTTGATTATTTTTATCTGTTTTTTTGTGTGTGTAATAATGAGCAGAATTCAACCTGCATGAATGCCCGGTTCTTCCTAAATTCCGTGAATTTTCATTACGCTTCTGTATTATTGAAAACCGGGCCGACTACTAGGCCTGTGTATTAATGTACAGATGAGAAAGAGAACGGGGCCTCCGGACCATCTTCCATCCCCTAAATTAAATTTAACAAAGAAAATGGAGAAAGAAATAAAAAATTAAAGGGAAAGAGTGAAATATTGTATATAATAGTCTGAATATTGTGTCAAGATCTATTACATTTATATATTAAAAAGGTCGGAATTATTTTTTTTCTTTTTAGAACTAGCCCTCACAAAAATGAACTGACCAATCAATATCAATGTTACACGGGCATTTGGTTTGAAATACTGACCAGGGACCAATCAGTGCTTTTATTCATATTTGCATTTAATCGCAAACATTTGTAATAAGGAGCCCTGGCCTACAAATGTAACAGCAACATTCTATTTTTGTCTCGCCCACCAGAGGTGAAGGCGAGACTTAGGGATCCAAATGTCGTCCGTCCGTCACAAACCTAATGACACATATCTCCACAACCGTAAGTCGCTTTTCAACCAAACTTGGATGGTAGATGGACTTGGGGAACCTGCATGTTATGCTGCAGTCGGAGGTCACATGGTAAGGTCAAAGGTCATTTTCAGGTCAACATTAAAGTTTACGTGCAAGGATCTTATGACAAGTGTTATTCCATCCCAGTCATTTCACAGTGAAGTTTCGATACAATTCTGTTGCGTGCCCTCGCAAATCGCAATATTTCTGGTTATTTTCATAAGTGGGCGAGACACAAAATCGCTTTTGCCTTGTTTTTACATATTTTTTTTTTTTCATTGTATTAGAAACTTTAACTCTGAACCGTTACAAAAGAATCGACGAAAATAATAAGGTCGGCGACGGGCCTGACGGGGGGATCCCAGTTGCCATTTCGACATCAACGCCGCCCTCCAACGTCGAGAGGGACGCCGAGCAGGGAAGCGACGATTACGACCCAATGTGCGTCGAAGGCAACACCGAAGGTCCTTTAGGTGTAGTTGTAAGTTCTACTTCGTGTGAGCTCACACTAGATTAGAGCAACATTAAGTCATTCGGTCGCCATTTTTTTTTGGCTTTCAATACAACCACTTCCAAACTTGTTACTTATCAGGCCAGAGTACCTTACACAAAGTCAGTTCATGCTACATAAATGTGTTAAGCCCTACAAGTCTACCCGGCATCATCCAATTTTTGGGGTCTATTTTTTACCCCCTTTTTTCATCATTTTACATAGTGAATCAAAATAACTTATTTTTTACAATGCCAGGCGATAATTGTATTTGATGATTCAAGTTGTATTTTTGTATTTACATTGCACGATTTGTATGTTTTTTGTTTTTTTTTGGCGGGGGGGGGGGCGAATAAGTCATAATAATAAGATGTTTTGAAATTTTCCTTACTCATTTCTTCGACTTTTAACTTGGACCCATGAATCAATAACTCGTTCTTTTTTTTCACCAACTCGTTTCAGCGAAGTACTAGTTTTACAACTTAACAACTCGTTCACTCAAGTTACTTAGTTTACATAACTCTCGACTTCCTAACTCGTTCTCTCGATTTACTTACTCGCTCTCACGACTTACCAGCACGTTTTCCCGACTTACTAACTGGCTCTCCCGATTTACAAACTTGGTCTCCCAATTTCCTAACTCATTCTCTCCACTTTCTAACTCGTTCTTTCGACTTAACAACTCGTTCTCTCCACTTACTAACTCGTTATCATGGTTATCTCGACCTATATTGACTCGTCCTCTTCTTACTTTACTTGTTCTCTCCACTTACCTAACTTGCTCTCTCGACTTTCCAACTCATTCTCTTGACTTGTTCTCTCGATTTACTTAACTCGCTCTCTCGACTCACTAACTCGTTATCTCGACCAACTGACTCGTTCTCTTGACTTACTTAACTTGTTCTCTCAATTTCATTACTCGTTCTCTTGACTTTAATACTAACTCGTTCACTCGACTTAGTAACTCATTCTCTCCATTAACTAACCGTTCTCCAAACTTTTGACTCGATCTAGACTCACTAATTCATTTTCTCGACTTACTGATTCGTTCTCCCGACTTACACTAAAAAAAATTATTGGGTAAAAATGCTCCATGAGCATAATGAGTGTAATTATGTGTCCAACCAACATTGGCATTTGATTTATCCAGTGTGATGAAAATTTTTCCCATTCTAACCTTACTGGACAATATGCTTCCCGCATTGGGTAAAATACTACCCCAAATTGGTAGGGCACATAATTACCCTCGTGCTGGTTAAAATTTTACACAATATTTTTTACAGTGTACTACACTGTAAAAAAATGAAGTGCTAATTCAGGACTTACAGTGTTTGTATAGTGACTGCACTACGAGTGCCGATTTTCTAGTTTAAATTTGAACTAGAAAATCAGCACTCGTATAGTGCAGTCACTTTACAAGCACTGTAAGTGCTAACTTAGCACTTCATTTTTTACAGTGTACTATTTGTTCTTACAGGATTTACTGAGTTGCTTTCTTGACTTCCTAACTCGTTCCCGTGACGTACTAGTTCGGTCTCTCGACTTGCTAACTTGATCTTTCGATGTACTTTAATATTAAAGGTTTTTCCACCCTGGATGACGGAACCGGGCGAGATCCCACAGAATAACATGTTTTTCCTCACTAGTCTTGCTCCAAGAGGTGATGCTGTGTTCGAGGCTGCAAACACTACAGAAGGTATACCGAATTTATTGATGATGATGGTGGTGGTGGTGGTCATGATGATGATGATGATAATGATGATGATGGTGATGATGATGATTTTGATGAAGGTGACGATGATGGTGGTGGTGGTGATAATCATTATGATGAGGATGATGGTGATGATGATTATGGAAGTGGTGATGATAATGATGACGGTGGTGATGATAATGATGACGGTGGTGATGATAACGATGACGGTGGTGATGATAATGATGATTATGGTGGTGGTGATAATGATGGCGGAAATTATGATAATGATGGTGACGATGGTGATGATGAAGGTGTTGATGCTGATGACGGCGATAATGGTGACATTGGCCATTAACATCCAATTCGTAGCATAACATGCATGGGGATAAGAAAAAAAAAATAATGATAATGAAAGGAGAGAATCCAACTTTGAACGTATAATCTTCAGACAATACTTTGTTGATTAAATTAGAAGAAATGGAAGAAAAATTGAATAAAATTTATGATTTTGAAACAAAGGGCTTGATTACACGTTCCAGGGTAAAATGGATTGAAGAAGGAGAGAAAAGTACAAAATATTTCTGTAATTTAGAGAATAGGGGTTGGCATAAGAAAAATATTTCAAGGCTAAAAGATCATCATGGTAATTTCATTACTGACCCGGTTGGAATTAAAAGAGAAATTCAAAGTTTTTATAGTAAATTATACTCCATCCAGGATGATGCTCAGGGGAACATAAATGAAAAAGATATAAATGAAAATATGTTTGATAACCTCAATATTCCACAACTACCTGATGATCAAAAACAACTTTTGGATGCTGGACTATCAAAACAAGAAATTTTTAATGTCATTAAATCCATGAAATCAAATAAAACACCTGGTTTTGATGGGATACCTGCAGAATTTTATGTTGTTTTTTGGCCAGATATAAATGAAATGTTAATTAATTCTTTGAATTTCTCACTACAAAATGGCACTTTGTCTCCATCACAAAGAAATGGCATAATCACACTTCTTCCAAAGAAAGACAAAGATCCTCTCCTTATAAAAAATTATCGTCCAATTACATTATTGACAGTTGATTATAAAATTATTGCTAAATGCTTAGCTAATCGTCTCAAACGATGTTTAGATGATCTTATCAGTACTGATCAATCCGGTTTTATGAAAGGTAGGACTATTGGTCACAATATTCGCTTGATTCTTGACATAATTGAATACACTGACATGAAAGATATTCCTGGGTCTATAGTACTGTTAGATATTGAGAAAGCATTTGATAGTGTATCTCACAACTTTTTATTTCTTACATTGGAAAAGTTTAATTTCAGCAATTTTTTTATTGAGGCAGTTAAAACTTTATATGCATCTCGCCATGCCTATGTTTTGAACAATGGTTTTCTAACTGAACGTGTCCTTATGGAACGAGGTATTTTTCAAGGTTGTCCGATTTCTCCATATTTGTTTTTACTTGTGATAGAGATAATGGCAATATCAGTCCGACAAAACAATGCTATTAGAGGTATCCCACTTGAAAATGAAGATGTTAAAATATCTCTTTTTGCTGATGATTCGGTATGCTTTTTAAATGGTTCTGATAATTCTTTTTTTGAGCTTTTTGAAACCTTGCAGAAATTTGGTCGTTTTTCTGGTTGCAAAATTAATTTTAGCAAAACTGAAGCAATATGGATAGGTTCTAAGAAGGGTAATCAACATTTCCCTTACATAAACTGTGGTGTTTCTTGGAAGGCTTCACAATTTAAATGTTTAGGGGTAGTTTTATCTCTCAATGTTGCACAAATTTATGAGTTAAATTATAAAGAGAAACTAAAAAGAATGGAGCAAACTTTAAACTGCTGGCGAACTAGAAACCTTTCTCTAATTGGTAGAATCTGTGTTGTCAAAACTCTTATTTTGCCACAGTTAATCTATCTTTTTTCTGTTCTTTCTGTTAAATTACCCAGAGCCTTTTTTAAAGAATTAAATAAATTATTTTTTAAATTTATTTGGAATGGAGGCAAGGATAGAGTTCAACGTAAGATAATGTGTAATGATTATACTCAGGCTGGACTTAAAATGATTGACCCTTTTTCTTTTGCATGTGCTCAAAAAATGGTCTGGGTAAAACACCTATTGGATGAGAATTTTGATGCTCCATGGAAAAAGATTGAAGTAGCCTTTTTAGAAAAATTTAATCATGATATTCAAATTTTGTGGAAATCTCATGCTCCTGAGAGCATTTTAAACAGTCTTGGTAATATACAATTAGCTGAAGCATTGAGAATGTGGTATTCATTTAGGGAGGAAGCTGCTGTCGAATTTTATGGTAACAAATTTTCAGATTTGAGTGGTTGTCAACTCCTGTGGTATAACAAATTAATTCGTTCAAAATCTAAACAGTATCTTAATTATTCAATGTGGCATGAGAGAAATGTATTAATGTTATCTGACTTATTTAATCCTCCTCTTTTAGGTCACAAACTCTTTGAAGAGCTTGTGTTAGATTTTGGAATCCCCCAAACAGACAGAAGGAAATATAATTTTTTAATTAAGTGCATCCCGGAAGAATGGTTAGTGAGTTTTGACCCTGATATTATTGGTGTTCATGAAACAATTGTACATAAATTGTTGAGTTATAAAAAAGTCCCTAGACATTCATACATTTTATTTAGGGGATCACACACACCTGACAAAAGATACACTTATTGGGATGAACGTTTACCAATACCAGTATCTATCGATTGGGAAAAGGTACACTACACAAATTTTTTTTGTACCATTGATACTAAATTAAGATCATTCTATTTTAAGATCTTTCATAAAGCCATAGCATTAAATGATTTTTTGTATAAGATTAAATCTAAGGATTCACCCAATTGTGTTTTCTGTGATAAAAGTGAGGAAACAATTATCCACCTGTTTTGCGAATGTGAAAGGGTAATTCCTATTTGGCAATCCCTTTTAACGAAAATTTCCCAAAATAATGTTCAAATAAATGGTTCTAATTTTGAAAAAATGTTCGGACTCTCAACTGATAAGTTCATTTCATACCTTTTTTTACTTTTGAAGTATTATATTCATACATGTAAATTTAAGAATAATCCTCCAAGTTTTGCTCTTTTTAAAACATTTGTTAAAAAACAACAAGACTTGGAATATTTGATAGCTAAGAAAAAAAACAAGTTGCCCGCTCACTTTAAGAAGTGGCGATTCACCTTATAACTTGGTTGTCAAAAATGTCAGCAGGTTACACGATAACTAACACTGTATATTTTGTATAACAGGTTTAGTGTCCAATTTTTTAATAATACTGCACTGTATTGGTTATATGGTTGTAGACATCAGATCCCATTTTTTCATGCAACTTGTATCTCAGTCACCTTGATATACTTACTAGTATTCGTTTAAAAACCTCTATAATTATGTCGTCTTGGATAACCAGTTGTGCTTTTTAATCCTATGAATAGTTGTTTGGAAACCACTTCATATAATCATAGCTTGTATATATTGCTTTGTCTACTTTATTTACCAAACACATTGCCACATTCCTTTTTTTTGGGGGGGGGGGGGTGGGGAAGGATAAGTGGGTAGGTTTTTTTTTAATTATTATTATGGTTGTTATTTTTTTGTGTAACTAAATTGTGTTTATGTGATTTGCAATCACCTATTAATCATTTGTAAATTTTGTGATTTATTTCAATTTGTATAATAAAAACAGAATTATAAAAAAAAAAAAAACTTTGAACGTATAATGATGTGTAAAAAATTAGTAAAAGAAATTGTAAAATCATGAACTTTTAGCGGAAAACCGATAATGCTGATAATCACGGACACAAACAGGTATATGTGGGACAGTATATCAATAATACTGGGAAAAAAATACCCGACATTTTATGGAATTCTGTGCTTATTTTGCTAATTTCTCAGTAATTACGCATTTATTTCCAGAGGCTTTTACACTCATTTTTTTTATTTATACATACAAACACTCTGGTGGCCATTTTATTGGATTCCGTTCGAACTTATTTTGAGGACCTTACCACAACTGGTATTATTTTGTTCACAACCTTCCGTTTCCTCTCAACAGAACAACTATACATATCATCAGTCGATAACCAAGACCCAAGTGTGTTGATTGCTAGCCTTGAAAAATCCAGCGCCGACTTTAGAGTAATTCGGTCAGATTCGTGAAGTCAGACGTCACTCAAGGATATTTTCTCGAGGCTTGCCGATTCGGAAAAACGACCGGAATCCTAGTAGTAATGTTTGTTGACGTTTTTGATCGATGATCAAAATAGAAATAGTTTATTATTATCGAAATTATTATAGAGAAAAGGGGAGGAAAGACGGGGAAAAATATAGTGCTGTGTGTGGAAACAATTATAGTCAATTGCAAAACAGAAGAATTTAAGAAGGAGAAAAGGAAGGAGAAGAAGAAGAAGAAGATGTATCGTGGGCCCCTCAACAAAAATGTCAGCGATTGATCATAGGACTGATTTATACGACTGATCATACACAATAATCAATGTAATCAATAAAAAAAATCTCCCAACGATCGATCGCTAAGCTTTTTTTCGTTATGTTTTATTAGGTGGTAAAGCCTGTCTTATATAGTTTTAGAATAGGGTCAATAGCGTAAGCTCTCGGCCCCTACTTCAGTATCATCTAATATTTCAACTTTTTCAACCGCCAAAGGTTTGAGAAAAATCCGTCAAAAACGTAGGAACAAGAGAAATATTAGAGTTTTATGTATTTGATTTGTGACGTCATATGCGAGCAATTTTTTTTACATATCCGATGGCAAATAATCAAGGAAATATAATTTCCTTAGAAAATTAAGAATGGGTTTTACTGCACCTTCAATATATCAATACACAAATAATTTCACACCTGTTTCTAAAAAGAAACAAAAATATGTCTTTAGAAATATTAAAGATTTAAATTCATACATTTAAATATTACAAAGCATTTGGGGCTGCTGCTCGTTTATGACGTCACAAATTCTTAAAAAACAGCATAATGAAACAATAAAAGATATCGATGAAAGTTTGAAAAAATAAAATTCATCAAACGTTAAGGAAAGTATTAGAATTTCAGGTTATTTATTTGTGACGTCATAATTATATTTCCCTTTAAATCTCTCTATACAAGGGTGATTGTGTGTGGGGGGGGGGGCTAACGAATAAAGACTGCCCTACTTCATTTACTGTGACGGCAGGTAGTAAGGTCAATTTCTAAAACAAATTTACTATCAACCAATCAGACTGAAGGATTTCAGTAGCTTTTAACAGTTATTTCAAATATGCTACTAAAACAAGTTTCATGATATGGGCCCATGTGGTACAGCGCCTCGTGTACAGTTGGTATACAAGGCAGCAAAAGGGCCCTGCAATTTTGACTTCACTAGTCTTGAGTATAGACCCATTTGTAGACAAAAGTTTTCATCAGAGTCTGTACTTTGTAGACTAGGCTACCAGGGGAAATTTTTAAAGATTTTCAATCACCGGTATGGCACCATAGTATAAGTGTGAGGACCATAATGAAGAAAAAAAGAGGCGACAATGTAACATTGAGACCAATTTCTAGAGTGTAAAATGCAATTGTGTATTTTCCTTTTAAAAAGGGGGCAATTTAAGATAATTTTAAACAAATATCTGTAGTACATTATACGTGCAGCCAGTGGAAATTTGCCAGAAATTGCCATATATACTGTTCCATTTATACGAATCGTTGAATTTTTGGTGAATAAATCGTACTTTCTTCGGGGGAGGTATTCGGGGTTGATGTTCGCTCTATTAAAAGGCAAGTTCATGACTTCATTTGGTATAACGTGTATTTTGTGTATATTAAAGAAAATAAAAATTTTATCTTCGGTCTTGCAGAGCCTGACATATTGATTCGAAATGATTTGGAATAAATGACTTTGTGTAAATAATTTGGGTTCAGATCTAAAGTAGGGTATATAAACATAGTAGTACTATTTAAGCAATAATGTCACTTATAAATATGTATTTGGAAGATTGTTTAACTTATGTCGAGTTACAACGTAATATGATTTATTTTACAAGCTGTGGCACTGAGTTAAATGGTGGTGATTTTTTGCCTGTTTCTTTTTATGGAAACTCCCGTAGGAACTCGGCAGGTAAACGCCAAGCTAGTATATAACCAATTACCTAGGAAACATTTTACGTCTAGGTTAATCAGTCATAGTGGCTGACTTTATAGACGACAGATATTACTCTCGGGCCTTTTTATCAAAGTGGAGACAATGGCAGAGTAGGGATTCGAACTCACAACCTTGCGATTATGACTCCAATGCTCTAACCACTGGACCACACGACCCGTGGATTGCTAAGAAAGCATTAGTGCTTGTTATCAAGCAACCAGAAGACCGACGGCTTAAGGTTCTCCCCGAGGGACCTGATAATGAGGATTATTGCCTTACCAAATGCAAAGGGCACTAGTGCACCAAGTGGGAATCGAACCCCGGTCACTGAAACTCGAATCCCCTGCTCTACCGACTGAGCTATCGCTTATTAAGTAATATCAAGTAATAAGTTGGAAATATAACAAGTAATAAGTTAAACGTTTATTATACGTAACATGATATACATATTATAGTTGTTGTGTTTCCAAAAAATAAAGAATAGAAAACTTGAAAGTGTGATATATTTATATTTTTGAGTTGTCAATGTAAAAAAAAAACCTGAATATCAAAGCGTAAACATATACCACATAAAAATTGTATTAAATCATTTGAGAGGAGATATTATTCCAGGACACAATAATTATTTATTTATTCGTTATCTATTTAATTATTCTATTATGTATTTATTCGTTTGTTTATTTATTCATTTTTTCATATAATTATTCATTTATTCATTCATTTACTTATTTATTTATGAATTTATTTATCGATTGATTGATTGATTGATTTATTATTTATTTATTATTTATTTATTTATTTATCAATTTATTATTTTTTATTTAATAATTATAATTTTTTTTTTCATTTATTTACTTACTCACTTCCGGGGTGAGGGTTGCTGGTTCATTGCGTGTATTTTCATACCGTGAGAATAATAAACACTCTTCTATTGAATGTTGCATCCCTTCATAACATTTCTTCCATCAATGGCAATAGACCAGTTCGGAGTTACCTCTTAGGCAATTTTGGTCAAATGAGCTTTCATTTCTTTGATATGATAGGCAGATTTCAAAGCAAGATATTATGTAAGCATGCCTTACATAGCAGGATGCAGAAATTGCATAGACCAGGTGACTAAAATAGCACACAATGAACACTCTATGAATGTATTTGTTGCATTTCTGCAATGAACGCATTAGCATGTTGTTATAACAATGTACTTGGAAAATTGTGAAATACCAGTCGTAGTGAACGCATTGTTTTATGTTGATCTAATGATAAACAAAATTCAAAAGATTATGAATAATCAAGACAATCAAAGTTGGTGCTCATCTCATTGAATATTAAATCACTATATATGTCACTTTAGTACGAATTACCTTCATCTGATCATGCGCAGAATGGAACTCCGAACTTGCTTATTACAATGTACGAATTAATGAATTAAAGTTCATTATATTATAGCCCCCCCCCCCCCCCATTCTTCTCATTTCAAGACTCAATTAATTTTCGACATTTTTTTTTTACAACAGAATAAGAATAATTTTAATTGTTGAATAAGTTGACAACTGGCACTCAATAAAAGTGTGGTCTAAGATAACCCATATTTAACTAAACCATGGCTGTTATAACAACACCATTGCGGTTCCCTTGGGCCCCGTCTTACAAAGAGTTATGATTGATCCAATCAATCGTAACTCTATGGAAATCCATCAGTGAAATTTTTTTCTACAGGAAATTTGCAAAATGTCCTTTTTAAATAGAGGAGAACACATCAAAGTGTCAAGAAATCAATTAATTTATAGATATATACAGCGCGTCCCAAAAAAATGTCCCTCTGACATAGGACTGAATTAATTCTAAAATGTGGTAGGATTCTCAAATAAATGTTGATGAGTAGACAACTCTTTCGGATGGTGACGTTAAAGGTCGGTCCCAGACGTAAATAATCATATCTGATTGATACACGTCTGACAAAACTCAAATACACACACACACACGCTCATTTCATGATCTAACTTCTATGAAAATTTCATTAGTCGCGCTTGAGCGGTTTTGAATACACACTCTGTTACGTAAAGGTGGTGCATTTTAGCCCATTCCAAGTTTGCAGCATTGATGCATTTCTTTATTGTCTATGGCATGTTAACCCCCATTTTTACATCCAGGATCTGAGCAGGGACATTTCCCGAATCATATCCAGGCTCATCAAAACATAAACTTGTGCATGATCAGAAGAACAAGAAACATAAAAAAATACGTTTGATTGATGGTTGATAAGGGGAACCAATGCACCAACTTGAAAGAAAATGTGAATGATGGATGAGTAAAATAAGCTGAAAAAAGGGGGAATCCACAACTTTAAGTTAATCACCCTTTGCGAAAAGGAACTTTACCAAAGAAAAAATTGACTTTTTTTCTTTTAAATAGTTACATTGTAATTAACTTGACCTCAGTAGGTTATTAACTAAAAAAAGTAATGAAAACAAAAATGCAGTATTGTTGGAAATATGCATGAAACAGACATGACCTGTTGTCTCAATCATTGTGCATCTCCCGTTATTGAACTGTCAAATACCGTTTTTGCCCTTCTGAACTTGCTCAAGGTTGTGATTTGATGAGCCTGGTTAGATCATGGAGATTTCCCTGGTCAGATCAGGGAATTCCTTGGTCAGAACAAGGAGATAGAGGTGATATCTCCTTGGTCAGAATGGTCAAAGGGGGTTGATACGCGAGAAAGTGCAGAAAACAAAGCAGTGCACTGGTAGCTCTATGCTGCATGCATGCAAACTTGGAATGGGCTGAAAAGCACCACTGTTACATAATGGGCTGTGTATTCAAAACCATTGAAGCAAGACCAATGAAATTTTTATAGACGTTAGAACATGAGATGGGCTTCCTAGTTTTATACATTTCATTGAGAATCGTTTTTATTTTTTGAAGTAATTTAGCCGCATATCAGAGGGACATTTTTGGGGGGACGCGCTGTACATTCATATCTCGAAATTTATTTGAACAAACATGCATTTTAGATGTTGACTTTGCTGGCTTTCCTTACTTGTGATTGGTCGGATCAATCGCAACTCTGTGTAAGACGGGGCCCTGATATCTCTAATGTCGCAGTCACATTTGCTTTATATACGGTGGCCGTACGGCGAGTCGAAAACAGCCGTTTCATGCATTTTCATTCAAACCACCTAGCTGGTATACAAACAATTTTAAACGGCTGTTTTTGACTCGCCGTAGGGGACATTACTCTGCAGGTACAGGCTTTTGGTTTTGGCAATTTGCATAGAGCATAATTCAGAGTCTGAAGCAGGGAGACTAGTTACTAAATTTGCTATGTAGGGGTGGAGGCATTCTGCGGCTGCGTCGACAAAGACATAATTATCATCTATCATTTTCTGAGCAATAGTTCTATCCCTCGCCTTGACTATACAAGGTGAAATAATGCAGTTGCAGAGAACAATTATTTCATGAGGAGGCTTTAAAGTCAAAGATTGTCACCATATAATCATAGATCTAGAACTTATCTTGTGAAATCATGAGACCTTATAGCTGAAAACTGACGAGATTTATGATCACTTACACAAAAAGGCATATGTGGGACAGAGTAAATATTGCTTGGAAAAATATCCGACATTTGAACGAATCCTTGTTTCTTTGCTCATTCCTCAGCAATTAGGCCTACATGTTTTCTTCCTTAGCAATATGTCACATATTATATATTATAACATATAAACACTTGGGTGGTCTTTTCATTGGATTCTCCATTTTGCCCCAGCACTGGCATAGTCTGCTATGCAGACTCTGAATGGCTCGTAAGGTGGGATCTCAGCGCACTAAGCGCGCTGCTGCTGGTTTGCGAAACCAGTCTAAAAGGGCGAGCGAAGCGAGCTATTTCAGCCACAGTAGACTTAGTCTGCTATGCAGACTCGTTGAATCAGCTGTGGTACACACTGCAGATGTGGGTCTACATTTGTAGACTAGCACTAGGCTGGAGATATTTATATTTCAATAAATAGAGTAAAATTCACAACGCAAAATCAGGTGGGCTGATGATGTCACATCCCCCTTTCCTTTTTCTTATGCTATTACATGAAATCATAAATGTTTTATTATTTCACATTATTATGATGAAATAAGCTGCGGCAATAAAATCCATATAGTTATTGTTCGAAATGGACATGAAATGTAATACTCCGAAAATTTGCTTTGCCCAATTGATCGTGGGCCCGGCAGCCGCAACTTCCATCTTTTAACGTCTTTTGGTCTGACGCGGCGGGGGTTTGAAACCCCGACCTCCCAGTTGTGAGACGGACGCTCTACCAACTGAGCCAACACACCGGTTGATAAAAAAACTAACGCACTTAATCAGTTTTCAATCCAATTGTTTTATTTCATGGTAGAAACATTTTGAATAAATTTTGTATATGATAAAATACAAAAGAACAAGTAGGGATATGACATCATCAGCCCACCTAATGAATATTCATGAAGACATACATAGAACCATACGGTTACACCGGAACAATGCACATTTTTAGAATTCAATAACTTCGTTGTTATCCGAATTTTACAAATTTGTCGGCTTATTGATTATAAAATTTACTTTGTCGCCTTAAATGGTGCCAGCCTGCCTGGTAGTTACTTAAAGGACAAGTCCACCCCATCAAAAAAGTTGAATTGAACAAAAAGAGAAAAATCCAACAAGCATAACACTGAAAATTTCATCAAAATCGGATGTAAAATAAGAAAGTTATGACATTTTAAAGTTTCGCTTAATTTCACAAAACAGTTATATGCACATCCAGGTCAGATGCAAATGAGGAGACTGATGACATCATCCACTCACTATTTCTTTTGTATTTTATTACATGAAATATTCTAATTTTCTTCTCATTGTCAAGTTTAACAACGATTAATTCCTATTTGAACATGTGGAATGAGCATTGTTTAATACTATATTGTTCAGTCAAGTTGTTCATTATTGTCAAATATGTAAAAAATGAAATATTGTATAATTCAAACAATAAAAAACAAAAGGAATAGTGAGTGATGGACATCATCGACTGACTCATTTGTATTTCACTGAGTTGTGCATATCACTATTTTGTGAAAAATAAGCGAAACTTTAAAATGCCATAAGTTTCTTATTTTACATCCGATTTTCAGCATTAAGCTAGTTTGATTTTTCTCTATTTAATCAAATCAACATTTTTCTGGGGTAGACTTGACCCTTAAATTAACGTTATTTTGAAAGGAGGATCAAAGCACTCCTTTCGACAAAATTTTTATACAATCTTTTGTTATTTTTTTAGTGCGGGGTGAAAATGACCGATGTTAAGCCCTATTGCTTGTATAAATTTACTTTTAATTTTTATTTAGTGGTCTAAAATTAAAGTTTGATTGAAAGTATAATAAAATGCAACTTGACAATTTTTGATTTACAGAAATCATTTTTTACAATAAATGTTTTCTTTCAAATTCAAAATGAGAAAAAAATTTGGGTTTTATTTTAAAATGTGAACATTTCTAATAATCCACAAATTAGAAATTTTGCAGTTATTAAAATCGATTACAAATCGGGACCAGTCGGATTGAGCCAATACTCTCTGTGGATTGAGCAAAGAGGTAGTCTACGTGCAGTCCTTGGGTTTGCAGGGTCTGAAATAATGAGACTAGATTCACTATGAACTGTGGCTGCCAGATCGATGGTTTGGAGCCTAGTCCTTACTCTAGACGTAATAATAATAATAGTAATAATAATATTAATAATAGTAATAATAATAATAATAATGACAGTAATAATAACAATAATAATAATGATAATAATAACGAGAGGATGTGGAACGTGAAAGCAGAGGTCACACCAGTCATCATTGGTCACTCAGGAATGGTGAAGAAGGGAATGGAAGCCTGCATAACCAAGATCTCTCCTCACCTTCGGATGTACGACATTCAGAAGGCAGCTATCTTGGGTACAACCAGATTGATAAGAAAGACTCTCGGACATTAGTAGTGTAAAGTTCCTAGTTGCACTTGAAATTACTTGGTGCTTTTTGTTAGAGCAAAGTTATTCAAGAAAAAAAATACGGACTTGATCCTGTTTAGAGGAATAGTAATAATAATATTAATAATATTAATAATAGTAACAATAATAATAATGATAGTAATAATAATAATAATAATATTCATTATATAGTATTTATAAAGCGCCAAATCCACATTGATAGTGTGCTCAAGGTGCTGCAAAAAGGAAGTGATAGAAAAATAAGTTTAAAGAATGCATAATTTTCAAGTTTTGAATGGTTCGTGATCAATGATTTGTGTTATAGGAACGGGTGTAAAATGATATGCTTTTTTCATATCCTAAATGCATAGTAATAAACATTTTTAATTCTCTGGGAAAATGAAAATGACATTTTCGTTGAACTTTTGCCATTCGATATGTAGGAAAGCTGCTAAAAAAAAAAAAAAACCATAACAAATCGTTCGTAATAATCGATTACAACTTCATGTTATAATCGATTAGTCCGAGATCATTAGTTTCCCTATTCTGGTAGCAAGGATCAATGTCATACATAACAATACAAATTAATTCGTTTAATAATCAAATTTAAGATAATACTTTATTATTGAACAGTGACAATACAATTAAGAAATATTTATTTGTTATTAACTTTCTTCCTTATCTTAGTTATTTAAACTGATTTTAACTGTTAATAAAAAAAAAAAAAATTGATATATATAATTATATATAACACAGGAAGAATCACAACACTGACAAGGTGTTACGACTCTTAATTTTGGTTGAGGAAATTTCTTTTCTGTGTAGATTTCCTCTAATACACATACGTCCTTTCATCAGGGATTAAAAGGGGAATCCAGCCTTGGCCATAAATTGTCGCGTTGGGAATTAAGGAGAAAAATAAATAAATCAGAATGGTGAAAGTTTGAAAGAAATCAGACAAGCAATAAGAAAGTTATAGCTGCTTTAAAATTGAGATCACTAATACTATGTAGATTTCAAATTGGCAACTGGGTAATAAATTATGACAAGGGGCAAGGACAACTTTCCCATAGGCCATGTACTTTATTACAAGTACCCATTCCCCTGGGGCAGTAATCTAAATATAACCCAGGTAGTACATTGTTTTATGTCCTCATGAAAGAAAAATATAATTTGAAATAAAACTTTTGGGAAAAATGACATTTTAGCCATAATATGTATTAGAGTACATGGAAGAGTAGTCCTTGCCTTACATCACTATGACATCCCATATGCGGCCAATTTGAAGTCTCCATGGGTATAGTGATTACCAATATTTACAACTTTTAAAAATTCATAACTTTCTTGTTGTTTGTCAAATATTGTTCAAACTTTCACCTATCAACTTGTCTGATTTTTCTTTTCCTTATAAAAACAAGTTTTTATTTGGGTTGGATTCCCCTTTAAGATTTGGAGGTGTCTCACGTTTTCATTTTTCGAAATTCGGGAGAAAGTTCGATTTTTTTCAGGAAAAGTCCGAAGTGGTAAAATTCCACGAATTTTTCGGGGGAATCGGAAAATCACCTAGGGGATGGATGTGTTGGCAGGAAGTGAATAGACCGAGCCATCCTCCTTGGCATACTTATGAAGATTGATGAAGAGAAGCAGTGCTTCGACTTTTGGACAGTGACTCTCGAGGGGTGAGCTGCTGCAATATTAAAAGCGTGTCAAACCGACATTGGCGACCAAGGAGGGGAGGAGGGGGGAGGGAGACTTCCAGACAACTCAAGAGGTGGTTTCAGGAAGAAGTGGCGATAGTGGCGGAGTGCTTTCCGCTGTAACCTAACAATATAATAGCAATATAATAGACGGGTCTTCTTTCCTTCTTTCATGTTTTGCTTTGTGTTCCTTGTCTTGTCTAGTAACCTGTGTGTCCCTGTTCTTTGTAACGTTCTCTGTTTTCGTCCTTGTCCAGTTCTGTTACCTTCTCCGAGCTCAGCTCTATTTTTTCTGTATCTATTATTAGCTATCAATGATTACACATTAATTATTTGTTAAGGGCCTATCCACAACAAGCTTTTGCTTTACTTAAGGTCCATCCACTTGAATCTGCATTTATATTGTAATTATGCATACTATTTCGGAATGAGTTATATGCTTTTTGTAATTTGATTGATTTGTGGAAAATTAAATGAAATGAATGAATAAACAAGAAGTTCAAATACACTGGTACCAGCTCCAGCCCAAATCGAACATGGATACTATATTAGGGGCTAATAGAAGGTTTGAAGTTTGTGAATCTTGCCTTGAATGGAAGGAGCCCTCTCGAGCAGCCAAGCATGTCTAACCTTTTCGCAACATTTTTGGTAAGGCATGTTACGTAGGTCAAAGTGTTGGTGATGGTGACGCTAAGATACGCTTTGTTGGTTTTAAGGCTGAGTTCATGAAGTTGAGAGGAGAAAGATGGGTCTGATACTGGAATGAAAATTGCTTTCATTCTGACCCGCTTTTTTATCGATTTTATTGCGATCAGTAAGCTTTATTGCGCGCAGTAACCTCGATCCGTCTTTTGTGTAATCGATTCAAATATTTTCAATTCTTTACGTCTTGCGTTTCTTCTCTTTTTTGTCTTTAAAACTGTGTTACGGATACCAAATTTACGTCATTATTCATTTAAAAATAATGTCTATTATATTGATTATATTTATCATATTCACATGATATTATCGTCACACGATCTAGTTATTTGTTACTTTTGTTTCAAGTACGCTATATATTAAAGGGATGCATGGTCCGAAATGAAAATATTTACATCGAAATAAAAAGAGTAAATTTCACATCGAAATAAAAAGAGCAAATTTCACTTAGCAAAATATCTTACATGTACTAGTTTCCAAAGACTAAATAGTGGACGAAACATTTTAATAAGACCTAAACCAACTGGTCCACAACGATTGATTGCAACAATATGTCACTTCTTTCTAATCGATTAAAGTTCAATTCGATAGTGCTACCTATTTTTATAGTAGGAAGGGTCGATATCATTAATAACAATACAAATAGCTTCTTTTAATTGTTGTTTTTGTAACACGTTTATTATTATTCAATTGTGACAACACAATTTAGAAAAAAAATTAAATTAATTTTAAATACTTATTTGAATTCATCACAACTGTTAATTTTTATTATTTTAATTGTTATAATATATGATGCTTCCAATCATTTTCATATTCCTATTTCTAATTTAAATTTTAATTTTGGAGGAGGGATTATCTATTGTGTATAGATTTCCTTCATATATAATACTCTCGTCCTTTCAACAGTAATTATCAATTTTTAGGCGGCAGTGTTTGCTCCCAGACAATTTGGGAAACTAGACTTTTTTCAGGAAAAGTTAGAATCGCCAAAATTCCAGGAAATTTCGGGGAATCCGAAAATTACAAAGGGGATGTATGTGCTGGCAGGAAGTGAATTCTACAGCCTTGTCGTCCTCCTTGGTATATGATTAAAGGGGAATCCAGCCTTGGCCATAAAATGTTGTGTTGGGAAGGAGAAAAATAAATTAAACAGAATGGTGAAAGTTTGAAAGAAATCGGACAACCAACAAGAAAGTTATAGCTGCTTTAAAATTGAGATCACTAGTACTTTGTAGATTTCAAATTGGCAACTGGGTAAGTAAATTATGACAAGGGGCAAGGACAACTTTCCCATAGGCCATGTACTTTATTATCAGGGATTTGTGGTTTTCTCCTAAGTACCCATTCCCCTGGGGCAGTAATCTAAATATAACCCAAGTAGTATATTGTTTTATGTCCTCATGAAAGAAAAATATAATTTGATATAAAACTTTTGGGAAAAATGACATTTTAGCCACATTATGTATTGGAGTACATGGAAGAGTAGTCCTTGCCTTACATCACTATGACATCCCATATGCGGCCAATTTGAAGTCTCCATGGGTATAGTGATTACCAATATTTACAACTTTTAAAAATTCATAACTTTCTTGTTGTTTGTCCAATATTGTTCAAACTTTCACCTATCAGCTTGTCTGATTTTTCTTTTCCTTATAAAAACAAGTTTTTATATGGGTTGGATTCCCCTTTAAGGAAAAGAAGAAATGTTCGACTTTTGGAAAGTGTCTCTGTACGGGTGGGAAGCTGCAGCAGAGCGTGTCAAACGGACTTTGGGGGGGGGGGGATTCCAGACAACTCAAGAGATGGTTTCAGGAAGAAGTGGCGATAGAAGGTACTGAGAGATGCATCATTAAGGTGCTTGAGTGGAGAAAGCCTAACCTTGAAAGGGTCTTCAATTCTCAGGAGGCGGATTGCTTTCCGCTGTAACCTAACAAGGCGTTCAAATACACTGGTACCAGCTCCAGCCCAAATCGAACATGGGTACTATATTAGGGGGCTAATAGAAGCTTTGAAGATTGTGAATCTTGCCTTGAATAGAAGGAACCCTCTCGAGCAGCAGAGCATATCTTACCTTTTCGCAACATTTTTGGTAAGGCATGTTACGTAGGTCAAAGTGTTGGCGATGGTGACGCTAAGTAGGGTGATACGCTTTGTTGGTTTTAAGGCTGAGTTCATGAAGTTGAGAGGAGGAAGATGGGTCTGATACTGAATGATAATTGCTTTCATTCTGACCCGCTTTTTTATCGATTTTATTGCGATCAGTAAGCTTTATTGCGCGCAGTAACCTCGATCCGTCTTTTTTGTAATCGATTCAAATATTTTCAATTCTTTACGTCTTGCGTTTCTTCTCTTTTTTGTCTTTAAAACTGTGTTACGGATACCAAATTTACGTCATTATTCATTTAAAAATAATGTCTATTATATTGATTATATTTATCATATTCACATGATATTATCGTCACACGAACTAGTTATTTGTTACTTTTGTTTCAAGTACGCTATATATTAAAGGGATGCATGGTCCGAAATTAAAATATTTACATCGAAATAAAAAGAGTAAATTACACATCGAAATAAAAAGAGCAAATTTCACTTAGCAAAAGATCTTACATGTACTAGTTTCCAAAGACTAAATAGTAGACGAAACATTTTAATAAGACCTAAACCAACTGGTCCACAACGATTGATTGCAACAATATGTCACTTCTTTCTAATCGATTGAAAGTTCAATTCGATAGTGCTCCCTATTTCCATAGTAGGAAGGGTCGATATCATTAATAACAATACAAATAGCTTCTTTTAATAGTTGTTTTTGTAACAAGTCCATTATTATTCAATTTTGACAACACAATTTAGAAAAAAAATTAAATTAATTTTAAATACTTATTTGAATTCATCACAACTGTTATTTCTATTATTTTAATTGTAATAATTTTTGATGCTTCACAATATTTTTCATAAATTTAGTTTACTTTAAATTTTAATTTTAGAGGAGGGATTATCCATTGTGTATAGTTTTCCTTCATATATAATACTCTCGTCCTTTCATCAGTAATTATCAATTTTCAGGCGGCAGTGTTTGCTTCCAGACAATTTGGGAAACTAGACTTATTCAGGAAAAGTTAGAATTGCCAAAATTCCAGGAAATTTCGGGGAATCCGAAAATTACAAAGGGGATTGATGTGCTGGCAGGAAGTGAATTCTACAGCCTTGCCGTCCTCCTTGGTATATGATTAAGGAAAAGAAGAAATGTTCGACTTTTGGACAGTGACTCTGTACGGGTGGGAAGCTGCAGCAGAGCGTGTCAAACGGACTTTGGGGGGCCAAGGAGGGGGGGGGGATTCCAGACAACTCAAGAGATGGTTTCAGGAAGAAGTGGCGATAGAAGGTACTGAGAGATGCATCATTAAGGTGCTTGAGTGGAGAAAGCCTAACCTTGGAAGGATCTTCAATTCTCAGGAGGCGGAGTGCTTTCCCCTGTAACCTAACAAGAAGTTCAAATACACTGGTACCAGCTCCAGCCCAAATCGAACATGGGTACTATATTAGGGGCGAATAGAAGCTTTGAAGATTGTGAATCTTGCCTTCAATGGAAGGAGCCCTCTCGAGCAGCCAAGCATGTCTAACCTTTTCGCAACATTTTTGGTAAGCCATGTTACGTAGGTCAAAGTGTTAGCAATGGTGACGCTCAGTAGGGTGATACGCTTTGTTGGTTTTAGGCTGAGTTCATGAAGTTGAGAGGAGGAAGATGGGTCTGATACTGGAATGAAAATTGCTTTCATTCTGACCCGCTTTTTTATCGATTTTATTGCGATCAGTAAGCTTTATATTGCGCGCAGTAACCTCGATCCGTCTTTTGTGTAATCGTTTCCAATATTTTCAATTCTTTACGTCTTGCGTTTCTTCTCTTTTTTGTCTTTAAAACTGTGTTACGGATACCAAATTTACGTCATTATTCATTTAAAAATAATGTATATTATATTGATTATATTTATCATATTCACATGATATTATCGTCACACGAACTAGTTATTTGTTACTTTTGTTTCAAGTACGCTATATATTAAAGGGATGCATGGTCCGAAATGAAAATATTTACATCGAAATAAAAAGAGTAAATTTCACATCGAAATAAAAAGAGCAAATTTCACTTAGCAAAAGATCTTACATGTACAAGTTTCCAAAGACTAAATAGTAGACGAAACATTTTAATAAGACCTAAACCAACCGGTTCACAACGATTGATTGCAACAATATGTCACTTCTTTCTAATCGATTAAAGTTCAAATCGATAGTGCTCCCTATATTCATGGTAGGAAGGGTCGATATCATTAATAACAATACAAATAGCTTCTTTTGATAGTTGTTTTTGTAACAAGTCCATTATTATTCAATTGTGACAACACAACTTAGAAAAAAAAAAAATTAATTTTTGTTACTTATTTGAATTTATCACAACTGTTAATTTTTATTATTTTATTGTTATAATATATGATGCTTCCAATTAATTTGATAATCTATTTACAACTTTATATTTTAATTTTGGAGGAGGAATTATCTATTGTGTATAGTTTTCCTTCATATATAATACTCTCGTC
The DNA here is from genome assembly GCF_037042905.1 of Lytechinus pictus. Classification (NCBI taxonomy): domain Eukaryota; kingdom Metazoa; phylum Echinodermata; class Echinoidea; order Temnopleuroida; family Toxopneustidae; genus Lytechinus; species Lytechinus pictus. Next base: position 5,881,117 of record NC_087250.1, read on the forward strand.
CTTTCAACAGTAATTATCAATTTTTAGGTGGCAGTGTTTGCTTCCAGACAATTTGGGAAACTAGACTCTTTCAGGAAAAGTTAGAATTGCCAAAATTCCAGGAAATTTCGGGGAATCCGAAAATTACAAAGGGGATGTATGTGCTGGCAGGAAGTGAATTCTACAGCCTTGCCGTCCGCCTTGGTATATGATTCCCGACCTTTCGTTTGAGGACGCGCACGCTTATTTACGACGGTAGTTGATTTTAAAAGAGACTTTTTGGGCCCGTCATCATGGTCGTAAAATTCTGTCCTGCAATGCAAATTGTGTGACATGATATTTTTTTTTCGTTTCGCATCTGCGACGGAAACATTCAATATGCGTTTCGTGTGCAAAATTCTGGTTGCTACTATGGTAACAGCGATTTATCCGATTTAGGACGACTTTCCAAATCCACTTTTGGTTCCTCCCAGAGCTCGAGAAGCCGCCCGGGGGGCCCACTCCCATTGAATAGTGGATACCAGGCGCGACCATACGTAAAAAGGGAAATAGTGGGTAAGTACGTTACGTATAGGCATATGTTGCATTATAAGTGTGTCAAAAACGATGATTAAAATACTGAAAAACGGGATATATTTCCAATACTTGTAGGGTGTAACAACCCAAATACTTAAGAGATGCATTTTCATAATCTGGAAAAGACTTTCTTCCATTGTTTAGGGTGCTTTTCAAAACCCCATGGTCGCGCCTGGTATCCACTCATCAACGGAAGTGTACCCCCCGGGAAATCCCCCATTTCTGCGGAAAGTAAAACATACTGCCCATTACATTGTGTGCTAGAGGCATATCGTTTGTGTATAAGAGCAGGCAAATGAAGAAAACCCCGCAAATTTAGATGTTTTTCCAGACGGTTTATGGCCTATTGCATGATGTGTATATGTCAACGCATGCGAAAATGGTTCCGGCTGGAGAGGTGATCTGACTCATGGAATCAATTGCCAGTGATCCACCAATAATGTACATTAAATGCAATATCGATTCGATGGACTGTAATGATCTATATCTAAGCCTTAATTCGGTAAGTTTTTCCTTACTCAATATGTACTCGATTTGTCTGAAAAACCACTTTCTTATCCATGTCATAATCTACATTTCGCATGTCTCCAGCCAGCTGGAGTCATAGCCATGATACAGGTACAGTCCCGCCGCGAGCTCAGCCAGGCAAATGGCATGGCATGCTGGTATCATAGAGCTATTATAGCTCCATGCTAGTATCGTATGAAAGAGCTTTGCACACGAAAAGCAAGATCTATAGGGCCTGTAACACACAGCTCAGCAATGATTGTAGAACAGTTTTCTACGTTTGATTGTATTGACTGTAACGTACAATCAATCTGAAAATCGAGTCCATGATTAATTGTTAACTTTTGAGTTACCCGACTCTAATCTCGCGTTGTAGAGGATTGCGAAAGGTGCCTATTAAGGAAAAGAAGAAGTGTTCGACTTTTGAACAGTGACTCTGTACGGGTGGGAAGCTGCAGCAGAGCGTGTCAAACGGACTTTGGGGGGCCAAGGGGGGGGGGGGGGGTTCCAGACAACTCAAGAGATGGTTTCAGGAAGAAGTGGCGATAGAAGGTACTGAGAGATGCATCATTAATGTGCTTGAGTGGAGAAAGCCTAACCTTGGAAGGGTCTTCAATTCTCAGGAGGCGGAGTGCTTTCCGCTGTAACCTATTAAGAAGTATGAGTACACCGGTACCAGCTCCAGCCCAAAGCGAACATGGGTACTATATTAGGGGCTAATAGAAGGTTTGAAGATTGTGAATCTTGCCTTGAATAGAAGGAGCCCTCTCGAGCAGCCAAGCATGTCTAACCTTTTCGCAACATTTTTGGTAAGGCATGTTACGTAGGTCAAAGTGTTAGCGATGGTGACGCTATAGGTTGATACGCTTTGTTGGTTTTAAGGCTGAGTTCATGAAGTTGAGAGGAGGAAGATGGGTCTGATACTGGAATGAACATTGCTTTCATTTTGACCCGCTTTTTTATCGATTTTATTGCGATCAGTAAGCTTTATTGCGCGCAGTAACCTCGATCCGTCTTTTGTGTAATCGATTCAAATATTTTCAATTCTTTATGTCTTGCGTTTCTTCTCTTTTTTGTCTTTAAAACTGTGTCACGGATACCAAATTTACGTCATTATTCATTTAAAAATAATGTCTATTATATTGATTATATTTATCATATTCACATGATATTATCGTCACACGAACTAGTTATTTGTTACTTTTGTTTCAAGTACGCTATATATTAAAGGGATGCATGGTCCGAAATGAAAATATTTACATCGAAATAAAAAGAGTAAATTTCACATCGAAATAAAAAGAGCAAATTGCACTTAGCAAAAGATCTTACATGTACTAGTTTCCAAAGACTAAATAGTAGACAAAACATTTTAATAAGACCTAAACCAACTGGTCCACAACGATTGATTACAACAATATGTCACTTTTTTCTAATCGATTAAAGTTCAAATCGATAGTGCTCCCTATATTCATGGTAGGAAGGGTCGATATCATTAATAACAATACAAATAGCTTCTTTTGATAGTTGTTTTTGTAACAAGTCCATTATTATTCAATTGTGACAACACAACTTAGAAAAAAAAAAAAAAATAATTTTTGTTACTTATTTGAATTTATCACAACTGTTAATTTTTATTATTTTATTGTTATAATATATGATGCTTCCAATGAATTTGATAATCTATTTACAACTTTATATTTTAATTTTGGAGGAGGAATTATCTATTGTGTATAGTTTTCCTTCATATATAATACTCTCGTCCTTTCAACAGTAATTATCAATTTTTAGGTGGCAGTGTTTGCTTCCAGACAATTTGGGAAACTAGACTCTTTCAGGAAAAGTTAGAATTGCCAAAATTCCAGGAAATTTCGGGGAATCCGAAAATTACAAAGGGGATGTATGTGCTGGCAGGAAGTGAATTCTACAGCCTTGCCGTCCGCCTTGGTATATGATTCCCGACCTTTCGTTTGAGGACGCGCACGCTTATTTACGACGGTAGTTGATTTTAAAAGAGACTTTTTGGGCCCGTCATCATGGTCGTAAAATTCTGTCCTGCAATGCAAATTGTGTGACATGATATTTTTTTTTCGTTTCGCATCTGCGACGGAAACATTCAATATGCGTTTCGTGTGCAAAATTCTGGTTGCTACTATGGTAACATCGATTTATCCGATTTAGGACGACTTTCCAAATCCACTTTTGGTTCCTCCCAGAGCTCGAGAAGCCGCCCGGGGGGCCCACTCCCATTGAATAGTGGATACCAGGCGCGACCATACGTAAAAAGGGAAATAGTGGGTAAGTACGTTACGTATAGGCATATGTTGCATTATAAGTGTGTCAAAAACGATGATTAAAATACTGAAAAACGGGATATATTTCCAATACTTGTAGGGTGTAACAACCCAAATACTTAAGAGATGCATTTTCATAATCTGGAAAAGACTTTCTTCCATTGTTTAGGGTGCTTTTCAAAACCCCATGGTCGCGCCTGGTATCCACTCATCAACGGAAGTGTACCCCCCGGGAAATCCCCCATTTCTGCGGAAAGTAAAACATACTGCCCATTACATTGTGTGCTAGAGGCATATCGTTTGTGTATAAGAGCAGGCAAATGAAGAAAACCCCGCAAATTTAGATGTTTTTCCAGACGGTTTATGGCCTATTGCATGATGTGTATATGTCAACGCATGCGAAAATGGTTCCGGCTGGAGAGGTGATCTGACTCATGGAATCAATTGCCAGTGATCCACCAATAATGTACATTAAATGCAATATCGATTCGATGGACTGTAATGATCTATATCTAAGCCTTAATTCGGTAAGTTTTTCCTTACTCAATATGTACTCGATTTGTCTGAAAAACCACTTTCTTATCCATGTCATAATCTACATTTCGCATGTCTCCAGCCAGCTGGAGTCATAGCCATGATACAGGTACAGTCCCGCCGCGAGCTCAGCCAGGCAAATGGCATGGCATGCTGGTATCATAGAGCTATTATAGCTCCATGCTAGTATCGTATGAAAGAGCTTTGCACACGAAAAGCAAGATCTATAGGGCCTGTAACACACAGCTCAGCAATGATTGTAGAACAGTTTTCTACGTTTGATTGTATTGACTGTAACGTACAATCAATCTGAAAATCGAGTCCATGATTAATTGTTAACTTTTGAGTTACCCGACTCTAATCTCGCGTTGTAGAGGATTGCGAAAGGTGCCTATTAAGGAAAAGAAGAAGTGTTCGACTTTTGAACAGTGACTCTGTACGGGTGGGAAGCTGCAGCAGAGCGTGTCAAACGGACTTTGGGGGGCCAAGGGGGGGGGGGGGTTCCAGACAACTCAAGAGATGGTTTCAGGAAGAAGTGGCGATAGAAGGTACTGAGAGATGCATCATTAATGTGCTTGAGTGGAGAAAGCCTAACCTTGGAAGGGTCTTCAATTCTCAGGAGGCGGAGTGCTTTCCGCTGTAACCTATTAAGAAGTATGAGTACACCGGTACCAGCTCCAGCCCAAAGCGAACATGGGTACTATATTAGGGGCTAATAGAAGGTTTGAAGATTGTGAATCTTGCCTTGAATAGAAGGAGCCCTCTCGAGCAGCCAAGCATGTCTAACCTTTTCGCAACATTTTTGGTAAGGCATGTTACGTAGGTCAAAGTGTTAGCGATGGTGACGCTATAGGTTGATACGCTTTGTTGGTTTTAAGGCTGAGTTCATGAAGTTGAGAGGAGGAAGATGGGTCTGATACTGGAATGAAAATTGCTTTCATTTTGACCCGCTTTTTTATCGATTTTATTGCGATCAGTAAGCTTTATTGCGCGCAGTAACCTCGATCCGTCTTTTGTGTAATCGATTCAAATATTTTCAATTCTTTATGTCTTGCGTTTCTTCTCTTTTTTGTCTTTAAAACTGTGTCACGGATACCAAATTTACGTCATTATTCATTTAAAAATAATGTCTATTATATTGATTATATTTATCATATTCACATGATATTATCGTCACACGAACTAGTTATTTGTTACTTTTGTTTCAAGTACGCTATATATTAAAGGGATGCATGGTCCGAAATGAAAATATTTACATCGAAATAAAAAGAGTAAATTTCACATCGAAATAAAAAGAGCAAATTGCACTTAGCAAAAGATCTTACATGTACTAGTTTCCAAAGACTAAATAGTAGACAAAACATTTTAATAAGACCTAAACCAACTGGTCCACAACGATTGATTACAACAATATGTCACTTTTTTCTAATCGATTAAAGTTCAATTCGATAGTGCTCCCTATTTCCAGAGTATGTGTGTGTATTTGAGTTTTGTCAGACGTGTATCAATCAGATATGATTATTTACGTCTGGGACCGACCTTTAACGTCACCATCCGAAAGACGTGACCAGGGCTCGAACCTCTGCATCAAATTGTAACTTCCCCGCATAGCTTGGATTACAGGCGCACGCCACAACGCCCAGTAGGAAGGGTCGATATCATTAATAACAATACAAATAGCTTCTTTTAATAGTTGTATTTGTAACAAGTCCATTATTATTCAATTGTGACAACACAACTTAGAAAAAAAAATTAAATTAATTTTCGTTACTTATTTGAATTTATCACAACTGTTAATTTTTATTATTTTAATTGTTATAAATCATGATGCTTCACAATATTTTTCATAAATCTTGTTTACTTTAAATTTTAATTTAGGAGGAGAAATTATCTATTGTGCATAGTTTTCCTTCATATACAATACTCTCGTCCTTTCATGCAGTAATTATCAATTTTCAGGTGGCAGTGTTTGCTTCCAGACAATTTGGGAAAGTAGACTTATTCAGGAAAAGTTAGAATTGCCAAAATTCCAGGAAATTTCGGGGAATCCGAAAATTACAAAGGGGATGTATGTGCTGGCAGGAAGTGAATTCTACAGCCTTGTCGTCCTCCTTGGGATATGATTAAGGAAAAGAAGAAATGTTCGACTTTTGGACAGTGTCTCTGTACGGGTGGGAAGCTGCAGCAGAGCGTGTCAAACGGACTTTGGGGGGGGGGGATTCCAGACAACTCAAGAGATGGTTTCAGGAAGAAGTGGCGATAGAAGGTACTGATATGAGAGATGCATCATTAAGGTGCTTGAGTGGAGAAAGCCTAACCTTGGAAGGGTCTTCATTTCTCAGGAGGCGGATTGCTTTCCGCTGTAACCTAACAAGGCGTTCAAATACACTGGTACCAGCTCCAGCCCAAAGCGAACATGGGTACTATATTAGGGGCTAATAGAAGCTTTGAAGATTGTGAATCTTGCCTTGAATAGAAGGAACCCTCTCGAGCAGCAGAGCATATCTTACCTTTTCGCAACATTTTTGGTAAGGCATGTTACGTAGGTCAAAGTGTTGGCGATGGTGACGCTAAGTAGGGTGATACGCTTTGTTGGTTTTAAGGCTGAGTTCATGAAGTTGAGAGGAGGAAGATGGGTCTGATACTGGAATGATAATTGCTTTCATTCTGACCCGCTTTTTTATCGATTTTATTGCGATCAGTAAGCTTTATTGCGCGCAGTAACCTCGATCCGTCTTTTGTGTAATCGATTCAAATATTTTCAATTCTTTACGTCTTGCGTTTCTTCTCTTTTTTGTCTTTAAAACTGTGTTACGGATACCAAATTTACGTCATTATTCATTTAAAAATAATGTCTATTATATTGATTATATTTATCATATTCACATGATATTATCGTCACACGAACTAGTTATTTGTTACTTTTGTTTCAAGTACGCTATATATTAAAGGGATGCATGGTCCGAAATTAAAATATTTACATCGAAATAAAAAGAGTAAATTACACATCGAAATAAAAAGAGCAAATTTCACTTAGCAAAAGATCTTACATGTACTAGTTTCCAAAGACTAAATAGTAGACGAAACATTTTAATAAGACCTAAACCAACTGGTCCACAACGATTGATTGCAACAATATGTCACTTCTTTCTAATCGATTGAAAGTTCTATTCGATAGTGCTCCCTATTTCCATAGCAGGAAGGGTCGATATCATTAATAACAATACAAATAGCTTCTTTTAATAGTTGTTTTTGTAACAAGTCCATTATTATTCAATTTTGACAACACAATTTAGAAAAAAATTAAATTAATTTTAAATACTTATTTGAATTCATCACAACTGTTATTTTCTATTATTTTAATTGTAATAATTTTTGATGCTTCACAATATTTTTCATAAATTTAGTTTACTTTAAATTTTAATTTTAGAGGAGGGATTATCCATTGTGTATAGTTTTCCTTCATATATAATACTCTCGTCCTTTCATCAGTAATTATCAATTTTCAGGCGGCAGTGTTTGCTTCCAGACAATTTGGGAAACTAGACTTATTCAGGAAAAGTTAGAATTGCCAAAATTCCAGGAAATTTCGGGGAATCCGAAAATTACAAAGGGGATTGATGTGCTGGCAGGAAGTGAATTCTACAGCCTTGCCGTCCTCCTTGGTATATGATTAAGGAAAAGAAGAAATGTTCGACTTTTGGACAGTGACTCTGTACGGGTGGGAAGCTGCAGCAGAGCGTGTCAAACGGACTTTGGGGGGCCAAGGAGGGGGGGGGGGGATTCCAGACAACTCAAGAGATGGTTTCAGGAAGAAGTGGCGATAGAAGGTACTGAGAGATGCATCATTAAGGTGCTTGAGTGGAGAAAGCCTAACCTTGGAAGGATCTTCAATTCTCAGGAGGCGGAGTGCTTTCCCCTGTAACCTAACAAGAAGTTCAAATACACTGGTACCAGCTCCAGCCCAAATCGAACATGGGTACTATATTAGGGGCGAATAGAAGCTTTGAAGATTGTGAATCTTGCCTTCAATGGAAGGAACCCTCTCGAGCAGCCAAGCATGTCTAACCTTTTCGCAACATTTTTGGTAAGGCATGTTACGTAGGTCAAAGTGTTGGCGATGGTGACGCTAAGTAGGGTGATACGCTTTGTTGGTTTTAAGGCTGAGTTTATGAAGTTGAGAGGAGGAAGATGGGTCTGATACTGGAATGAAAATTGTTTTCATTCTGACCCGCTTAGTAACGATTTTATTGCGATCAGTAAGATGTGTAATCGATTCAAATATTTCTAACGCATAAGACAGTGTAAAGAAAAGAAACACATTCTTTTATTTCTTTTGTTTTAAACACTGTGTTATGCATACAAAATTAACGTCATTATTTATCTAAAAATAGTTTCTATTATATTTATCATGTTCACATGGAATTATCGTCACACATACTAGTTATTTGTTACTTTTGTTTTAAGTATGCTATATATTAAGGGGATGGTCCGAAATGAAAATATGTATGTATGTGTGTGTATGTATGCGTGTGTACGGGTGTATTTGTATGTGTATATATGGGTGTATGGGTGTGTGTGTGTATGCATGTACGTATATGCATACATATGTATATATGTGTTTGTATGTATGTGTAGACATAATATATATGCAGCAGATTAGCTTTGCATCCCTCTCCCTATCTCTATTTTTCTTTCTATATTCTAGGCAGTTGTCATCGTACTATTGTCCACCTCATGTTCTTGTGTTGTGTTGTGTCGTGTTATTGTCTTTGTCTCTGAATTTCGCAATCCTGTATATAAGATTTGTTTTGCCCTTTTCGTTATCCTCATGTATTCCTTTACGTATATTTCAATATTCTTTGTATCTACAAGCTTTGCTTTTAAGTGGACCCCTCCATTCTTCTCATGATATATAATTATATTGATTTAATTATATCTAATTATATTGATTATATTAATTTAAACTTGACATGCATGTTAATTTATATTTGAATCACGTATTGAATATGTATACCATTTATTCAATGTTGAATCTTGTTCATACTTTCGTTTAAATTGAATCAATTTATTTTGTACTTATTTGTGTTATGTTGAAGAATAAAAAATAAATTTAATTGAATTGAAAATATTTACATCTAAATAAAAAGAGTAAAATTCACGGAGCAAAATATGTTACCTGTACTTGTATCCAAATACTAAATGATAAACCAAACATTTTAATAAAATCTAAACTAACTGGTCCGCCACAACTGATTGCAACAATTCATCACTTCGTTGTAATCGATCAAAGCATAAAGAAATAGTGCTCCCCATATTTCTGAAAATAAGGGTCAATATCATACATAACAATACAAAAAGCTTTTTTCAATATTTAAATTTTAAAAAGTTTCTTATTATTCAATTGTGATGACACAATGTAGAATCATTTTTTATTTTTATTTTTTACTCATTTAGATTTATTACAACTGTTTATTTTTACTTTTCTTTTATTTTATCAATAAAATAAATGCATGATAAAAAACACACGACACATCGAAATTATACTGGGATTTTACCCATTAATTTTGGAGGAGGAATTATCTACTTCGTATGGTTTCCTCTGTATAATATGCCCTCGCCCTTGCAACAGGGAATACCATTTTGAAGGGGTCTGTACTGATTCCCGGAAATTTGGGATTATTAGACTTTTTCCAGGAAAATTTTTGGGCAGTTACTCTAGAGGGTTGAGCAGCTGCAGTAGAGCGTGTCAAACGGATATTGGGGGCCAGGGGGGGGGGGGGGGGATTCCAGACAACTCAAGAGAAGAAGTGGCGATAGAAGGTACTGAGAGATGCATCATTAAAGGTCAAGTCCACCCCAGGAAAATGCTGACTTGAATAAATAGAGAAAAATCAAACTAGCATAGGACTGAAAATTTCATCAAAATTTGATGTAAAATAAGAAAGTTATGACATTTTAAAGTTTCGCTTATTTTTCACAAAACAGTGATATGCACAACTAGGTGAGTCAGTAGATGATGTCCATCACTCACTATTTCTTTTGTTTTTTATTGTTTGAAATATACAATATTTCATTTTTTATAGATTTGACAATAAGGACCAACTTGACTGAACCATATAGTATTAAACTACGCTAATTCCACATGTTCAGGGAGGAATTAATTGTTGTATCACTTGACAATGAGGAGAAAATTAGAATATTTCATATTTCCTATAATAAAATACAAAAGAAATAGTGAGTGGATGACGTCATCAGTCTCCTCATTTGCATACAGACCAGGATGTGCATATAACTGTTTTGTGAAATTAAGCGAAACTTTAAAATGTCATAACTTTCTTATTTTACATCCGATTTTGATGAAATTTTCAGTGTTATGCTTGTTGGATTTTTCTCTTTTTATTCAAATCAACTTTTTGTTGGGGTGGACTTGTCCTTTAAGGGCTTGAGTGGATAAAGCCTAACCTTGGAAGGATCTTCAATTCTCAGGAGGCGGAGTGCTTTCCGCTGTAACCTATCAAGAAGTATGAGTACAATGCGGTGCCAGCTCCAGTCCAAATCGGACATGCGTACTCCATTAAAGGGGAATCCAACCCAAATAAAAACTTGTTTTTATAAGGAAAAGAAAAATCAGACAAGTTGATAGGTGAAAGTTTGAACAATATTGGACTAACAACAAGAAAGTTATGATTTTTTAAAAGTTGTAAATATTGGTAATCACTATACCCATGGAGACTTCAAATTGGCCGCATATGGGGTGTCATAGTGATGTAAGGCAAGGACTACTCTTCCATATACTCCAATACATATTTTGGCTAAAATGTAATTTTTTCCAAAAGTTTTATTTCATATTATATTTTTCTTTCATGAGGACATAAAAACAATATTCTACCTGGGTTATATTTAGATTACTTCCCCGGGGGAATGGGTACTTAAGAGAAAACCACAAATCCCTGATAATAAAGTACATGGCCTATGGGAAAGTTGTCCTTGCCCCTTGTCATAATTTACTTATCCAGTTGCCAATTTGAAATCTACATAGTATTAGTGATCTCAATTTTAAAGCAGCTATAACTTTTTGATTGCTTGTCTGATTTCTTTCAAACTTTCACCATTCTGTTAAATTTATTTTTCTCCTTCCCAACACAACATTTTATGGCAAAGGCTGGATTCCCCTTTAAGGGCCTTATGTGAGCCCCGGGCCCCGTCTTACAAAGAGTTACGATTGATCCAATCAATATCATTGTAACTGTATGGAAATCCATCAGTGTCATATTTTTTTCTGCAGGAAATGTGCACAATGTCAATGCCCTTTGTAAACAAAGAAAAGCACAGTGAATTTTCAAGACAACAATAAATGCATGAACACATACATCTTAGCTAGAAAATATTTTGAACAAGCATGCATAATAGATGTTGACATTGCTGGCCGTCCATAGTTACGATCGATCGATCGGATCAGTCGCAACTCTTTGTGAGACGGGGCCCTGAGGTTTGTGACTATCGCATACTGGAATGGAAGGAGATATGACTGGTCAGAAACCATAAACAGTAGCGACTGATTCATGCCAGACCAGCCCTGAATAGGCAACCTAAATAGGCATTTGTTCACCAGTAGGTACGAGCTTTAAAGACAGACATTTTTCCCTACTTGTAATGTGCCTCATTTTCCTGTTCTTCTTTCTATAAATTTTGTTTTTGTTTTCTAAGCGCCTTGAGCATCTAATCATACTGAAAATCATGGTAATCTTTTAAAGGCTTAATCGTCATGGCCGTGGGTAGATGTGTGTGTGTGTGTTTGAGTTTTGTCAGACGTGTATCAATCAGTGTTATAACCCTTAGGCAGCACCAGTGGCGTACCTAGGATTTTCCACAGGGGGGGGGGGCAAACAAAATCGGCCGCCAAAAAAATTGACAAGCAAAAAAAAAAAAAAAAAAAAAGGTCTTCAAGTTCGTCAGGGGGGGGGGGGGGGGGGCAATAAAGGTCTTAAAGCTCGTCAGGGGGGGGGGGCAAAAAAGGTATTTCAAGCTCGTCAGGGGGGGCAGGGATATGTTTTTGGTATGGGTTGTGGCTACCCCCCCCCCCCCCGTAGGTACGCCAGTGGGCAGCACCCCCTGGAAACGTGTAGTGACATGCTGAATAGCAATAATACAACAAAAATCATCTTAATTTTTTCACGATTTTTTTATGCTTGTCATTTTTTGATAATTTCATAATTGAACTCAGCGCACCCCCTGTTAAAAAAAAAAAAATCGTTTCCAGGGTACTGTTCTATGAATTACTTATGTGGAGTGTTGTGGCCCAGTGGATTAGTCTCCGGACTTTGAAACAGAGGGTCGTGGGTTCGTATCCAAGCCATGGCGTAATTTCCTTCAACAAGAAATTTATCCACACTGTGCTGCACTCAACCCAGGTGAGGTGAATGCAGTAGCGTACCTAGGATTTTCCACAGGGGCGGCAAAATCGTCCGCCAAAAAATTTGACAAGCACAAAAAAGGTCTTCAACCACAAATAAATGATTTCGTACCAGAAAAAAAATTGACAAGCCAAAAAAAATAAAAATAAAAAAGGTCCTCAACAGGATATAAAGGACATTTCGCACCAGAAAAAAAAAATTCAAAGGAAGGGGCCACTGGTGGCTCGTAAGGAGGGGGGGGGGGCAGGGATACGTCATTTGCATGGGTTGTGACTCGTCGGGGGGGCAGTCTGCCCCCCTGCGTGAATGGATACCTGGCAGGAATTTATTCCTTGAAATGCAATAAGAGCTGGAAGGCTGTTCGAGCTACAGCTGGGGTAATAATATCAAGAAGATTCTATGACTGGAGTTCCAACAGGCAATAAATTTGTTCAAGCAGCTGTTCATTTCTAAAGAAGCACAAAAGGAAGAACGGCAATAAGGACCCTTTTAATGTCCACCTTCGAAGCCGCCAGTTTCAGTGAAGAAATCCGATGGGTGAAATTTTACGAATATTCATTTGTATCAATTTTCCATCTTTCATATCAATAAACAAACTAAAATTCAAATGCATGACAAAACATCAATAACCAAACACTATTAAGACAAGATATTTGCCCAGACTATATTAGTTAACCTTTAAATTGTGAAAAAAGAAAGAATTTGACCTTTACTGAAACCAGATTTTAACACTTTTCCGATCGTTTGCGGCGAATAAAAATTTCAAATGTGGTCGGTGGAATATTGTTGTTCATTACTGTACAGCGCGTCCCCAAAAAAATGTCCCTCTGACAAACGGCTGAATTAATTCTAAAATTACGTATTATTCTGAATTAAATGTGCAGAGCTAAAAAGTTCATTTCATATTCTAACTTCTGTAAAAAATTTAATTGGTTTCGCTTCAGCGGTTTTGAATACACAATCTAGTATGTAACAGTCGTGCTTTTCAGCCCATTCCAAGTTTGCATGCAGCAATGCTGTATGTTCTGCACTGTCTAGCATATCAATTCCCTTTGACCCTCCAAAAATCTGACAAGGGAATTCCCTAATCTGACCAGGGAAGTCCCCATGAACCCCATGATCAAACCTAGCTCATCAAATCGCAACCTTGAGCATGTTTAGTAGGTCAAGAAATGTTACACCAATGCTGGACAGTCCATTGCAAGTTTGATAATGTTAAATGCAACACTGGTGGAGACAATAGGTCATGCCTTTTTCAGGCCTTGTTCAATGTTTCACTCATTTCAACTACATGTACTGCATTCTTGTTGCATTGATAATTTGTTATTAAGTTACTGAGGTCAAGTTAATATACCTATTTGATAAAAAAGTCAATTTCCACTGGTAATGTTCGAATTTGCAAAGTTACACTTGTGATTTGTCCGTCATTGTTTAGCTTATTGTACTCATCCATTTTTTTCAGGTTGATACATCTATTCCCCATATCAATCATACAAAAATCTTCATGATGGATATTTCATTCCCTTCTGAACATGCTCATATTTGTGATTTGATCAGCCTGGTCAGATCAGGGAATTGTCCCTGCCCAGATCCTGGATGTTAAATGGGGGTTAACATGCTAGAGGCAGTGCATAAATACTGCATTGCTGCTAACTTGGAATGGGCTGAAATTTACCACTGTTACATAACAGAATGTGTATTCAAAACCGCTGAAGCGAGACCGATGAAATTTTTATAGAAGTTAGGTTATGAAATGAGCTTTCTAGTTCTGTTCATTTGATTGAATATGATACTATATTTTGGAAATAATTCAGCCGTATGTCAGAGGGACATTTTTTTTGGGACGCGCTGTATATGCCAGATGAATGCCTGCACATGCCCAGTCGAGCAAATTTGAGTCATATTTCAGGACATATTGCAAAGTTTATTTTCGCATGGCTCCGAATTATGTACTACACATATAACCAGACCAAGATCATGAAGATGCCGCGAAAAAGTAATTATCATCACAAAAGCATATTTCCCTTTATGTATGACCTATATAGCTGCGAGTCATGCGGGAATCATTTGTCTACAAAATTGCAAGAGATGTTGAGCAAAGTGCATGCCTGACATACTTTCTGCTGGCGGCTTTTAACCTTGTTCAAAGAGGTTTTAGATGATGTTACTCCATCTCATTTGAAACCTCCTTGATAATATCTAAGTCCTATGGAAGCGCATGATAGAGACGTAATTCATAAGGTGATATGAAAAAGGCTTTATACAAGAACCTTTTGTATTATTATTATCATTATTATTATTTGACTGAGACTCTATATACTCAAAATGCCAATTTATGCAAAATATCCTCCAAATCAAATTCTTTCATTTATCATGGAATAAAAAAAGGCATCATCTTTTGCTAATTATATACTTTTAAATAGAATATCGGTTTCGGACGTGGTCCCGTGAAATTGGTGACTGTGATTCTTATTGGGATTCTTATTTATGCAAATTATATTAAAATTGCATATACATTGCAAAAACATGAAATCAAATTTAATTATTTGCAAATTATATTCAAATTATATCATTATACGGTGTGCCCCACAAAAAGGAAGCCCAACAGATGTCACAATTATTAAATATGTTTCTACTATTATTTTGATATGTACACAGCAAAAACTGTGGTGTTAACCGGTGTACATAGAGGACCACACCAGTTATTTTACAGCGGTGTTAAATTGGTGGTGTTAGTTTTACACCTATAGGTGTTATTACAGCACCTATGGTTGTTACATTTACACTCTTTGGTGTTATGTTCAACCTCTAGGGTGTTATTTTAACACCTCTGGGTGTGGTCCTCTATTAACACCAATTGGTGTCAGTTTTAACACCACAGTTTTTACAGTGTATGGTAAGAGTAAAAATCTCATCTTCAGTATGAGCCAGCCATCGTAGCAAATCGCAAAATTCAAACTCGTCTTGCTCATTAATGCGTGAAGTGTTTTTACATATTCGGTATCAAAATATAGAAGAATGAATGTATGGTATGATGATGATTCCCCTCATTTCCATTTATGCTCTACATTAAACTTTTTTTTGTTTTACGAAGTAAGAATGCTCTTCTGTAAAATTGTACTTGATTGTATTACTTTATATTACTTTGTATTATGTTTTGAGTGGAAATGAAATAAAATAATTGAATTGAATGATGTAAATAAGATATCATGAGTCATTTTCCAATGAGGAGTAAAGACATGGAACCCCTTTTTTTTTCTTTTACACACTGTATAAGCATAAACATAGAACAACAATATAATTGTGGTTACAATGGATTTTATTTGATTCATTTTTTCTTCTGCATTCATAACATTCGTATACAATACAATTTTCATTACGTAACAAACATAATATATTGGGTAACTGATTTTTGTATGAATCATAACGAAAAAAATATATATGATCTACTACCAACAAAGAAAATTTAACATTTACAGTTTGCAGGAGAAGGATTGTCATTATAAGCAGATTGCTTGACATGAATGACAACCCCATTAAATTAGTACATACATTATTTCATAAAGCAGAATGGAAATGTTATTTTGTTCATAATTTCATCAAGATGAAGATGGAGATGAAAGAGGATGATGGTGATAACGGTGAAAGTGAAGGCCATGATGGAGATGATGATGATGGTGGTGGTGGTGGTGGTCATGGGAGAGTATTGTGATGATGAAATGACAGGAAAAGTGATTTACTAATTA
Organism: Lytechinus pictus; assembly: GCF_037042905.1. Lineage (NCBI taxonomy): Eukaryota > Metazoa > Echinodermata > Echinoidea > Temnopleuroida > Toxopneustidae > Lytechinus > Lytechinus pictus. The sequence continues at coordinate 5,897,167 of NC_087250.1, forward strand.
ACTGAAATACTGACTATGACTCAAATATAAATGACTCTATTATCTTTCTTTATCTCTTTTCTCTTTTTATTTTCATTTCCCTTGTGTGTGCTTCCATGTTTTCTTGTTTCTTGTTCTTCATTATTTTTTTTTTTGCTGTTCCCTGTTTTGTCATCTTCGTGTCTGTCGTCGTAGGCAATTCTAAAATAATTATTTAGAGGGGTCCACACAATACAAGCACTGCTTTTTAGTGGATCCCTCCATTTTCTCAGAATTTTATTTTAAAATGGTTATGATATTTTGCTTATATATAATACTCTGTTTTGTTTTGCTTTTACTTATAGATAAATATCATATACTGTACATGCCAGAATTCATTTTGTCTGTATAAGTTCACTGTAACAATTTTGACCACATTACTTTGTTCTGTTGAAAATGAAATAAAAATAAATTGAAATGAATTGAAATTGACTATTGATAAAGGTTCCTAGAAATTGGTGTCTGGCAGTACTGCACCGTATATTAAAAGAATATAGAAAGTATACAAAAATACAAATATTTGAAATCTTGACTATTTTCATTCAAGTAATTCATGCATTATTTTGTTAATTTATGTATTAAGTCATTTATTTATTCATTTATATATTTATTCTGTTTCTGTTTGGTAACTCCCGTAGGAGATTGCTCGACAGGGTCGTTTTTAGCTGGTAAAAGCCAAACTGGCATTTTACGTCTAGCTAGGTTAGTCAGTCATAGTGGCTGACGTTATAGACGGCATAAGTTACCCTCGGGTTTTGTTTATCAAAGTTGAGACAATGGCAGAGTGGTTATTCGAACTCACAACCTTGCTATTACGAGTCCAATGCTATAACCACTGGACCACACGACCCGTGTTATGTCTATCCATTATTCTTTCTTCATGTGTCAGGAAGTGAGAAAAAAAAACAATATTCCTCGAAATTTAGAACCAGCATTCGTATATAATACTGTCAATGATACGTGGGCAAACAGCCCCACCCCACTCCTTCTTTGTTGATCACGTGCTGATGACGTCACAGCCGATGCTGATCACACTTATTATATTTTCCGGGCGTCATTTCCCATCAAGACTTCATTGTTCTTGAATAAGCCTATACAAAGGAAATAAATCGATGAATAAAAACGTGAAAATAAAAATTCATGGGATTGAGAGGAGAAAGAGAAAAAAAAACTTATGGCATTGTGTTTCCACAGATCCAAAACAAATTTCCTGAAACTGAATCCCAAATTTCTCGAAATTCAAAGACATTTCCTGAAATTTTCAAGTTTAATTTTCAACAACAAAAAAATCGGCTCATAATACAGCGAGCCTAAATTTGGCCCAAATGATTAAAATCAAGGAATTTAACCATTATTTTCACGCCCTCCTTAAAAATAGGACCAAAAGTACGTAATGCGAGCGCGGAGCGCGAGCGGAAAATTGCGAGCAACATATCGAGGTAAACAATTCTTTAAATGTAACATGGATATCAAAAGTTGAAACTTTTAATTGTTGTTTGATTGTTTTTTCCGATTATCCGGAATTACTTGGACTTTTTTCATTACCCGAAAATTAAATGAAAATTATCCGGTTTACCCGAAATTCGGGCAATTTCCTTCAAAGTGGAAACACTGCACCTCTCGGTGATAATAGAAGCAATATATTTCCGTTTTAATGAAATTAAAGGGGAAGTTCACCCTAAAAGTTTATTGTAAAAATAGCTGTATAATAATAATAATAAATCGCTGAAAGTTTGAGTTTTGCGTGGTAAACTTCCCCTTTAAAGGTCAAGTCCACCCCAGAAAAATGTAGATTTGAATAAATAAAGAAAAATCTAACTAGCATATCACTGAAAATTTCATCAAAATTGGATGTAAAATAAGAAAGTTATGACATTTTAAAGTGTCTCTTATTTTTCACATAACAGTGATATGCACAACTAGGTGAGTCAGTCGATGATGTCCATCACTCACTATTTCTTTTGTTTTTTATTGTTTGAATTATACAATATATCATTTTTATAGATTTGATAATAAGTACCAACTTGAATGAACCATTATAGTTTTAAACTATCAATGATAATTCCACATGTTCACGAATTAATCGTATCACTTGACAATGATGAGAAAATGAGAATATTTCATATCATAAATTACAAAAGAAATAGTGAGTGGGTGACGTCATCAGTCCCCTCATTTACATACCAGCCAGGATGTGCATATAACTGTCTTGTGAAATTAAGCGAAACTTAAAATGTCATAAATTTCTTACTTTACATCCGATTTTGATGAAATTTGCAGTGTTATGCATATTGGATTTTTTTTGGGTGAAAATCCGTTGTTTTGATACCCGTGACGAGTGCACGCGAGGCCCGTGTCCAAAACTGAAACAAAAACCTATCCCGTAAACGCGCATATGTAAAGCAATATATTTGATTGACCCCCTCCCCCCCCCCCCCCCGGGCGTAGTCCCCTCATTATCGCCGTACCGTCGGAAGAGGTCAATAGAGAGTTTTCGCATTTACTATACCGTACGGAGACACTCTCTGCAATGAATCGATTTCTTTGAAAATGCAATAAAAATCACTATAGATAGCCAAAAGGCTTTTTCTCGAAAGTTGGGGTACAGGGACAGCATCGGAATCTCTTGAATCTGGACAACGACATACTTACAATTAGTTCGTCCGGTGCAAATCTTCGGAAGATCTGCTGTCCAAGTCAACCAACTTTCCACAAAAGCCTCTCAGCTCTCCATTGTGATTTGACTTGCATTTTCAAAAGAATTGATGCGTTGTAGAGAGTGTGCTCCGTAGCTAAATGAGAAAAGTTCGGATTATTGTATTGTAGCATCTTCTTACTAGACGCTTTCTACAACGCATCAATTCATTTGAAAATGCGAGTCGATCGAATTGGTAGATTAGAGGTCATTGTCAAAACCATGATGGTCCAGGGCGTACAGCACATCATCGTAAAATTGGAACCGGACAAAAAATTGCAAAATAATTGTCAAGAGATTTGGACGAATCCCCACTGCTTCACCGATTATCGACAAAGGCTGCCTAAGGCTCCTTTAATTAACAGAAATTAACGTTAAATGAAATTAACCGTCCGCAAAAAGATTGCAAAAATAGGGCCTACACTAGCTACTACTCTACTTACTCTAGCATATATATTCGCTATCCTCATCGGCGGATTCTTCTGAGCATGGAACTTCTAAAGGTTCTTCTTCTGAGCAATCAGCTGCAGATGAGAGAAGGTACGTTGGGTCAGGGTGCGCTTGATCAATAATAGTGTAATTATCATCCTGCCTTCTGATAATGAAACTACGATCTGGTAAAGAGGAGGTCAAGGACGCAACAACGTCTCCTCGTACATATGAATACCGTTTGTGGTGTATCTCGTAGACGTTAATTGTTACGCTACCTTCACCCGATAGGCCCAAGTACCGGCTGGTTCGATGAGGAAGGATGCACTCGGAAATCATTGCATGGCCGCCGCCCGCACCACTCATGATCAGTTCCATTTCTAAGGATGCACTATTCGTGTCGTTTGTGACGTACGTGTGGTGACAAAGCGTTAGCTCTCGAATCGTGTAAAACACGTTTCTCAGTATGTCTTTAATAATGCTGGTATAACGTGAAGGTACCATTTCTTTGTCATGCACTTTGTTGACATTCTCACATGATACAATGGTTATTCCCTGATCCGCCACATGATACTATACAGCCAGGATTCACACTTAATTTCATTATCTTTTTGTTTGATAAGGTATAGTAATTAATGTTCTTCCGCATACCTACGTAATCTTGCAACTGCGTGCTTAGACGAAGAGGACTTTGAACAGCTACCGTAATCTTGGGTGCTTTTTCCAACATGTATTAGGCCAGAGTGTACCCACAAAATATTCCCTAATCATGTATTACTTTTATTAGTTCATTGCAAATTGGCTTAATATAAGGGTTGGAGCCGGGAGCACCAAGTCATTTATTCAGCTCGGTCCACAAGCTGACCACCCGGACCCCCCTCCAAAAAAAGACTGGTCAATTGTCAATTGCGGGGTTAAACGTATTTAATATACTTTTTCCAAAGCTGTTTTTTAGACTCTATATAGCCAAACGTCTTTAGGGTATGTTTTCCCCAAGCTTATTCACCGGGGCTTTTCTCTCCTCGTTTCTGAAGTGTTTGGGCCCGAGACAAAACATAGGGGTCATATTCTGGCGACAACTTGTTTAGGGGCCAAAATGTGTTAATGAAGCCCTCCAAAAAATGTTTAGGGGGTTATTTTGCATACAGAGAAAAACTTGTTAAGGGGGTGTTTGAAAATAATCTGGTCACGCATGTGTACAGCAATATATTTTGTCTGGCCCCCGGTTGTACAACCGTCGCGACGGTTGTACAACTGGGATCGCCGAGAGCGTGAAACGGCGACATGCCGCCATGCCTCAGCTAGCTAGTTTTGTTTAGGGGGTTATTTTGCACACAGAGAAAAAAAACTCGTTTCTGGGGTGTTTGAAAATAATTTTGGTCGCAAGAAATTTGACAAGCAAAAAAGAAAAAAAAAGGTTTCACTACAAAATGAAGGTATTTTTTCACATTTAATTGCCATTTACTCACACCTCATTCTAGGGGGTGTTGTCTATGGAGAATTGTACAAGCAGTACCCCTCCGCGGAAAATCTTGGTAAACTTTATATTTCTTAGAACCTATTCGTTATCCCTTATATTGTTCTGCCCTTTAGACTGTACTACAGTATAGAATGACTCCCCCCTTAGAATTCTATCTACTAAATGGCGACATCAATATGCGGTCTTTGTACATTATTATTATTGATAAATTCATTGTAACATAATGCGTGTTTCCACTTGATATCTTAACGCGGCACTCGAGGAGATAAAAGTGTGAAAATTAAGAAGAATTCTTGCGCTAATTTTTAAGTTGCATCGATTGCATTTATTCTGCAAATATTGTAGGACAGGTACACAGTAAAAAAAAATTGTTCAAAATTTTATACAATGCTGTTAACTACACACAGCAAAAAGTGTGGTGTTAACCGGTGTATTTAAATAGAGGACCACACCAGTTATTTTACACCGGTGTTAAATTGGTGGTGTTAGTTTTACACCTATAGGTGTTATTACAACACCTATGGTTGTTACATTTACACCCGTTGGTGTTATGTTCAATCTCTAGTGTGTTATTTTAACACCTCAGGGTGTGGTCCTCTATTAACACCAAATGGTGTCAGTTTTAACACCACAGTTTTAACAGTGCATGAAACAGTGTATGAAACTTACAGCAGTTGTTTATGAGATAAAACAATCATTCTTAAAGGTCAAGTCCCCCCAGAAAAATGTTTAAATAGAGAAAAATCAAACTAGCATAACACTAAAAACTTTATCAAAATCGGATGTAGAGCAGTCGCGTACCTAGGATTTTCCACAGGGGGGGGGGGGCAAAACCGTCCGCCAAAAAATCTGACAAGCAAAAAAAAGGTCTTTAATCACAAATAAATCGTACCAGAACAAAAATTGACAAGGAAAAAAAAAAGGTCTTCAACCTCGTCAGGGGGGGGGGGGGCAAAAAAGGTCTTTCGAGCTCGTCAGGGGGGCAGGTATACGTCCTTTGCATGGGTTGTGACTCGTCAGGGGGGGGGGGCAGAGTGCCCCCCGGAGGTACGCTAGTGATGTAGAGTAAGAAAGTTAAGACATTTTAAAGTTTCACTTATTTTTCAAAAAACAGTGATACTCAGTGGCATGCAAATAAGACAGTCAATTATGTCTGTCACTCACTATTTCTTTTGTTTTTTCAATTATACAATATTTCGGTTTTTTTTTACACATTTGACAATATAGGGACCAACTTGACTGAATCAAATAGTCAAGCAATATTACTTTCACATGTTCATGGAGGAATCAATCGTTGTTTCACTTGACAATGAGGAGAAAATTGGAATATTTCATATTTCGTGTAATAGAATACAAAGGAAATAGTGAGTGGATGAGTGGATTATCAGTCTCCTCATTGCATACCGACCACAATGTGCACTGTTTTGTGAAATTAAGCAACATTTTAAAATGTCATAACTTTCTTATTTTACATCCGATTTTGATGAAGTTTTCAGTGTTTTGCTTGTTGGATTTTTCTCTTTTTATTCAAATCAATTTTTTGATGGGGTGAACTTGTCCTTTAATTCACTAAAAATTAAATATTAAAAATATTATAAACTCTTAAAACTACTACTGCAAGTTGTTTTTTTTTACATTGTAATCAGCGTTGTATCATGCACTCTTAAAACAAATTAGTCAAATTGACTAGACTAGTAGTCAGCTGCCGAGTGGGTGCAACTGATATGATAATCACTAATTATCACATTTCTTGTGTATATTCTACTCAGAATTAACTCTGTTCTAGTAAAATACGACTAGAAAATATAATAAGCTGTAAAAACTGCATAATGGTTAGTCGCGTGCATTTGAGTGCCCGAAAGTCCACACACACAGCTTCAACACAGGGAACAGTGGTTTTCATGGACGTGATAATGCAGATATCCGGGTATATCTTTATAATTATTAATAATCTCACACCAGATTGATAATAGTGTGAAAATGTTATCCAATTCCATTAATTTGATGCAAATATTATTACAATTAATTCACTATTTACTTATCGCTGTTCATTTGAAAGTGTCCATGTTCACGAACGCTGGATATGGCAAACGGTCTGAAATCACCCATATTCGAGACCCTGGCATCTTTGTTTTCCCAATGGAATATTCCTAAGGGTCAAAGAGGTCGAGATTGATTGTCATCTCAATGCTAAATAGATTACCTCCAGTTTGATGTATAATACTTTATGACTGGCATAATGGTTACATCTCATTTTCCCCCCAAACTTTGAGATCGAGCAGGCAGAACATGGCATATATCTGTGTACAACGTCACGTGACTAACGTATGATAGTTTCCCTTCCTAGAACCTTTTCATTTGAAACAATTAATACAGTCCAAATAAACTTAATTAAAGCATTTAATGTTGTAAGTAAAATGTTTTTCTACTATAAAACTTTGCCTGCTGATATTTATAATATAGCTACAGTTTGAGGAAGCAAGTATCGAGTCCGGAATTGATTTTGATTTGCAATAGGGTCTGCGTAAATATACTATATACTAGCAGGCTAGCATCGTCTGCTACGTAAACCAAATGAGCGATAATGACCGAAACTAACCATTATGTGGAGTTAAAACTGACACGAAATGGTGTTAATAGATCGAGGACCACACCCTGAGGTGTCAGAATTACACCCTGTAGAGATGGGAAATAACACCGTGAGTGTAAATATTACAACCAAATGTGTTGCAATGACATGCACCTATAGGTGTTAAACTAAAACTGTCAACTTAACACCGTTGTAAAATAACTGGTGTGGCTCTCTATGTATACCGCCTGTGCAGTTGCACCCAGCTGACCCTATTAACTAGTCACTTTCGACTGATTCGTTTTTAAAGTGTTATTTTAGTGTTGATCAGAGGGTGTAATATTAACACCCCAGGGTGTGGACAGGTGTTTAGTTGGGGACACCAACTGGTGTCACTTTATTACCCAAGAAAAAATGTAACTGTATGTTTAGTTTTCTAGTTTGCAGTGAAGTGTCTTACTCTGAAAATATGTTTTTGATCATGAAAGTATAGGCCTTCATTATAAAATCATCAAAAAAGAAAGATGCTAATTATGCCTTTACGGAAGCATCATTATTTTTCTTTTTTTTTTATTGTTGAAAGTTAAAGCTTCGGCGAAACGGCGGGCCTATCTCTTGAACGTATGTAGTCTGCCAAACGGGATGATGCATTACTGAAAATTAAAGGTCCATCTGATTGGTGTGTAGACATGAGAAATAAGTTCACAATCACGAAAATATATCTGCTAAAAAAAAAAAAAAACTTTCACTTGCAAGGCTGCATGCTTCGTCAGACATTCGTCGTAGCTGGCGATGCAGTTGACGATGCAGCACGACGGATGATGCCTCTCCCCCCCCCCCAAAAAAAAAAAAAAAAATAAATAAATAAATAAATGCTGCATTATTCTATTCATTCACTTTTAAATTAAACACACAAAATAGACATTCCTTGACCCAAGATTTGAAGAGTGCTCCTAATTTCTAAAATTTCGATAGCTAAATTAAAGTATAACACAAACAACATGAGGTATGAGAAGTATGCCACAGAAACAACAAGCACCTTTGAGACACATATTCTTTTTTAATTACACTATCGCTGAAAGACACCCGTTTTTTGTCAAGCTTTTTGCCTATAGCAAGCGAAAACTTATTTTAAAAAAACGAAGTAATTTTCCGTGATTGTGTAATTAAGAATGTTTTCCCTATGTCTACACAGTTCACAGGGCTAGATTTACGGTTTTAAAGTGTGTGTGTGTGCACTGTAAAAACTGTGGTGTTAAAACTGACACCAATTGGTGTTAATAGAGGACCACACCCTGAGGTGTTAAAATAACACCCTAGATATTGAACATAATACCAAAGTGTCTAAATGTAACAACCATAGGTGTAAATAACTAACACCACCAATTTAACACTGGTGTAAAATAACTGGTGTGGTCCTCTATGTACACCGGTTAACACCACACACTGTAAAAACTGTGGTGTTAAAACTGACACCAGTTGGTGTTAATAGAGGACCACACCCTGAGGTGTTAAAATAACACCCTAGAGATTTAGTAACAACTAAAGGTGTTGTAATAACACCTATGGGTGTAAAACTAACACCACCAATTTAACACCGGTGTAAAATAACTGGTATGGTCCTCTATGTACACCGGTTAACACCACAGTTTTTGCTGTGTGTACAATTAACAATCACAATCAGATGATACTCCTTACATTTTTTACGTTTTTGGAAAAAAGAGAGGGCAGCTAAGTAGCCCCTGATGCACACCAATCAGATGAACTTTTTAAAATACCAAAATTCACATCATAAGAATACAAACAAAAATGAGATTTTGCTTTTCTCAATTTGAATCGATCTTTGAATTATTCCATGCTGTCAATAAGTCATTGCTGCCAAGCTGTTTTCTCCATAGTGGCCTTGTTTTGCTTCCACTCTTTCCACACAACATGTTTGTTTCTTTGGTGTCCAGGTTGCACATGCTAATGAGGCAAAGAGAGAGAGAGAGAGAACCACGCATTAAGAAGCTTACGATCAATTGCAACTTAATTTTGGATCCCAAGATCAATCATTAATCTTGCAATCAATATATTTATTGAAACTCTATCAACTCAATAACTGGTCATATTTTTGGACAAAAATTTGGATTGATTTATCTATTATTAATTGCCAATTATTATCATTAATTGCCAATTTGATTATTGCCAATTTGCAATAGATATTTGCAACTGAAAGCATTTTTTTCTTCTATTTTTTATAACTTTATATGAGACATTACCATGCGCAGCAGGTGGGGGCCGTTGAGTTTTTCCTCATGCAGATTTAAACGAAATTAGTCTGAGAAGGCCGTGCATACAGATCCTTCAAATTCATTGCTATCTTATAAATCCGACTGAAACACATTTGAAACAGCTTGGTGTTCTTACTCTCTTACACATTAGTTTTAAGAAAATAAAGTTTTGTTTTACCTCATCTGTATTTGTCTGCATAGGATCATGACCGTTAACAAAAAAATATACAAGAGGAGAACGGATTGAAAAATGCTTCGCTGTTAATTCCATACACCATTCGAATGACTGAATTCATCCATGGTTTTAACGCGACACCCTAGTCTTAACAGCTAACCCTATACCCCTAACAGTATTTTGTCTTGACGAAAATAAAAAGCAAGCTAGAAGCAATTGCCGGATAGCAATTGACGCTAAAGCAAATGGCCCGTATTCTGAAGTCAGGTTTAACTTAGACCATGGTCTATGTGCTGAAAATATGCTGGGAAGCCAAAAGTGTCAACATTTTTATTATGTTGTATGTTTCTTATGTTTACTGTGCTTTTTCCTGCAGTGGTTCCTCGATGATGGTGAGGACAATCATCTACTTATACTTCCTAGACAATTATTAATGATTTGAGAGCCAAATGAGCTGAAATATGATATCTCTATATATACTGTTAGTGATTTATGCAACAATTGGCTATCCATACTTAAACCACAGCTTTAAACCTGACTTCAGAATATGGACCAATGTGTCTAGGTCCTAGGAGCCATTACTTACCCAGTTAGCCTCCTCTACAGGTGGAGCTGATCCTCCTCTCCGTATCTTCTACGAAAGGATTTGCCCCATATTTCTGATCTACGAGAATCAGATTGCCGCTCCGCCGCTTGACGATGAAACTACGGTCCGAATTATCGTTCCTGGTCGCCGCAACCCCGCCCGACGAATCGAAGACGGTCACCGTGATATCTTCGTGGTCCGTTGGAAAGCGCTCGAACCGACGAGGGTTGATTCCACGCCTTTCAACACGATTGCCAGAGTGTTTTAGTTCAACTACCACGCGTTCATTTGTATCGTTTGCAATGTGGGTGTTGTGTTGCTGAAAGAGAGATACTAGTTTTACGATATCTTTCCGATCTACGCCAGATAGTTTTGCCGCCAAATCAATTAATTCTGACTCTCTTGCCCTCCCCCAAAATGACATTTTATACGATACTTTCTTTTACCAATTGGAGCGGCGATAATCTCGTTCGGTATATACCGGAAAATAATGTGAACTTCCTAATTAGTAGCGTCATGCACCGATCGAGTGTCTCGGTTTCTGGTGGCACCAGAGGCGGTGCCTGCGGCGGGGGGGGGGGGGGGGGGGGGGGCAGGGGAATTATGACCGCCCCAATTCATTTGAGAGGTACAAGAGGGGGGGGGGGGGGTTAAATCGTAAAAAGGGGAAACGTACATGTCAGAGGTAGGCCTATTAATAGCTCGATCAATCGTATTGTGTGTGAAAATTTTCACATTCATCGTTTATTACTATTTTGCATGGGATAAAGGTAAATGATGGTGACCCCCCCCAAAAAAAAAAAACCTAAACAAAAAAAAATCAACGGAAACACTCAGTTACAAAAAAACAAAAGCAAACAACAAACTGATCACACTTGGAAAATGTATTATAAAATTTCATCAGATTTCTTTTAATAGGCCTATATAAGAATTTAACTGCCATATGACCATTCCTGTTGCACTCTTTTTCTTTCGTTCCTCCTTTTATTCCCAATTTCCCAGTTATCCACGGCACTGTAATCATGACATGCATTAACATATTCGAAACACTGAACAAACATATTCTTTCTCATATAGATAAGAATTATGTTGACCCAATTTACCCTGATGAATCATTGCATTTTGGTGATAAAGTGTCATTAAAAAATAAAGGCTCGGGACTTTAATAATAATTTGATCATTTGAAATTTGTCCTTCGGTTGCTTTTACCTCCCTATTTAGGTAGATCAGGGAGGCGCGATAGCTCAGTCGGTAGAGCGGGGGTTTCGGATTCCGGTGACCCGGGTTCGATTCCGAAGTGGTGCGCTAGTGCCCTTTGGTAAGGCATTTATCCTCATTACCAGGTCCCTCGGAGAGGACCTTAAGCCGTCGGTCCCCTGGTTGCTTGCTCACAGGCATTTGTGCGTTCTTAGCAGTCAGGTAAAAACCTCGATATAACATAACATGAACTCTTCAGGATTATGGGATTTCCATGTATTATTTACCCATATATGTGCAAACGTAGTTGTAATTACAATAGGCCTACCAAATGACGGTTATTAACATTGAACTTTGCTGTCAGACTATATAGCTAGCCTATTTACTGAACTAAGCTAGACTCATGCTTACACACTGAGATTACATTAAACAAAATTAATATCATCTGTATAATGTTAGTACTTATAAGATAACGATTGTGAGTTCGAAGTCCTATTCACTGGATTTCATTTTTATTTTACGTGATCATAACATGACACCAAAGTATGACAAATGTACAGATAAACATGTCTATTTTTTTTGCTCCAAAAAGAAAGAAATGAGATCAATATGCTGCGTAATTAAAATAAAAGTGAAATGTAGTACAGTATAGTAAATAAAGTGTAAATAGGTGCTAGGCCTTTTCTAAGCCTGTGTTCGTAATGATATTCTTGCAAAAGGTTGCGATCATCTTTGAAAATTCTAGTTTTAATTTAAAGTTTTCAGAATTAAGCGACATCGACCAGTCCGTCCGAATCGTATTGTCGAAAGTTACAAAGTGGTTGCAAATGTTTGTTTTCCGGGCTCTTTTACTCATGGCGATATAAATCTTCTGCCCAAGTTTAGTGACGTTTTCTCGACTAAATCGTTCCACGTGTGTAGATCAATATCACATTTATCTGAAAAATACACAAAAAATACGAGATATTTGGTAAAAGGAACGTATGATATGTAATAATAATAATAATTATACTTGCTTATATAGCGCTTAATACTTACTTTGTTAGAAGTCTCTAAGCGCTCTACAGTATATGCAGCATAATTACCCTGGCTTTAGCAGTGCAGCTGTTACGAGCGCTGCGTTCCAAGGAATAAATTCCTGCCAGGTACCCATTTACCTCACCTGGGTTGAGTGCAGCACATTGTGGATAAATTTCTTGCTGAAGGAAATTACGCCATGGCTGGGATTCGAACCCACGACCCTCTGTTTCAAAGTCCGGAGACTAATCCACTGGGCCACAACGCTCCACGTTGTATATGTATGACATGATAAAGGAAGAAAATGAGAAGGAAAAGAATTAGCAATATCTGAAGATGAACGAATGAAGAAACTAAAAGAAAACATTTTTTTAAATACCTCTGTAAAGTATTGCAATTATTCTTACGGGTATATTGAGTTCATCGATAATCTATACAAAATTTAAACATTGCTTTGTCAAATAATATATGTATATCATGAATATAGAAAATAACAGAAATTGAAATGTTTCAGCAGATATGATTGATTTCAGTATTCAGTGGTCGGGCAATGTAGAATCTAGAATTTTTCAACAGGATTAATTCGATAGGTGTCATAGAATTGGTATATGGTTCACATAACTGAATTAAAGGATAATTAGGGGCACGGCGCAGCTAGATGTTTTGATAACGGGGGAGAGGTGGATAGGGATGGGGCTATACACCCGGGAATATGACTTTAAAAAATGTGTATATATAGATTTACAACCAACACCTCTCCTTATACTATGCTAATTCCTTCTTTGCTGCTTTCTTTTGAAAATGATGACTTTTTTGCTTAATTGTCATTTTTTCGAGGACGAAATACCCTTAATTTTAGGTTAAATAAATTTTTTGCTTGTCATTTTTTTCCTTGGGAAAATGTGCCCCCCGGGCCCCTTGGAATATCCTGGATCCGCCCCTGGCTTACCCTATGATGTAGTTGTCTGACTTTTATGTCGTTCTGTATCTTCCGTGAAGGCAGTCGCTCCATATTTCTGATCTACAAGAGTCAGTTTCCTATTTCGCTTCTTGACGATGAAACTACGATCCGATTCGTCCCTCCTCGTAGCGATAACCTGCTCCGACGCGTAATCAAGGAGAGAAACCGTGATCCTGCCGTTCTTCGTTTCATACCGCACGTACTGATGAGGAGCAATTGTACACCTTTCTTCGCGGGTTTCTTCGCAGTCTTTGGGGTGTACTTCAAGTTTGATTTTTACAGGTTTATTCGTATCGTTTGCAATATGGGTGTGATGCTTTGGACTATTTCGTATATCTCCAACTTGCCCGCCGGAATCTGAGCCGCCTGCCCCCGAATCAGACATATTCTATGTGCATGTGCGTGATCGATATGCCTAAATATTATTTAGTTAAGCAATGTTTTTATCTTATTATCTGTCATGACGGTAAGCTGTATGATGACCGATATATTCGTGAGAGTATCAGTTATTACCTGGGATTACTCTGGTAATCGCACTTTGTTCATGTTTGCATATTATGCCGGCCCTTTTCGCTGGAAATTAAGTTTTATATGGTCTTTTCATGAGTATAGGGCCTAAGGCAACACAATGAGACTTACGAGAGCACTGGAGTTCATTCCAAGAAAGTTATTATATTGGATATTGCATCGCACATACACACCCTCACACACAGACGCATACATGTATTAAAGGTCAAATCCACCCCAGAAAAATAATGATCTGAATAGAGAAATATTAACAAGAATAACCCTGAAACTTTCATCAAACTCGGATGTAAAATAAGATGATATTTTACAAGTTATTTGCACAACTCATGACATGCAAATGAGAGATGTCCCTCACTATTTTTCTTTTTTTTAAATGTTACTTTGAATTATACAATATTTCAATCGGACCAACTTGACTGAACCATAAAATGCTATAACAATGGCAATTCCACATATTCAGGGAAAGATAAACTACTTTCACATTACCATCAGGAGAATATTAGAATATCTAATATTTCAATAATAAAATATAAAAGAAATTGTGAGTGACGTCATCAGTCCCCTCATTGGCATACCTACTGCAGGATAAGCATAACTGTTTGTGAAGTTAAGCGAAACTGAAATGTCATAACTTTGTTTTAAACTTGATTTTGATGAAATTTTCAGTGATATGCTTGTTGGATTTTTCTCTTTTCAGTCAAATCAGCTCTTTGATGGAGTGGACTTGTCCGTTAATCTTTAAAAAAACCCAAAACGCAAAATGAAAAACACAACCAACAATATTCAACCTCTATCATTCCAATTTGTGTCATAATCATGTTCTAATATTCCTTTTCCATCATCATTATCATTATTTCCACCACCACTATCACCACCACCACCATCATCATCATCATCATCATCATCACCATCATCGTTAGCATTTTTTTTGCTTACTATGGCAATCCATCTTCTGCTATTAATTTTATGCTAAATGATTTATACCTAATTTACTGTCAATATATGTTTGTTATATCTACGTTATATCGTTATGTAGAAGAAAAATAAATTCAAATCAAATCAAATTTGGCGTATGATATATACTACATAGTATGATTCAATCAAGATCTTTATTTCATACATGTGAAATATTACATCTACATGTTCACCTAATTATATTTTTCTACATAATATGGCACATGAATTCTTCTGACGTATTTACAAAGGTAGAGTCACTCCATATATATGATATGCAGATATAATGGCATATAATTGTGATTTATTTATTGGGTTCATTAACCCATTGCCCGCTGATGTTGCAATCATGCACATTCGTACAATTAAATTCAACAATCGTAATAATTAGTTTTCTCCCCAAATCTTCAAATCAGATAAGCTAATAACAGGCAATAATTCTTGGGTAACATCTATAGTCATATATCAATCTATATCAATTAAGGAAATTGGAAATCTTGAATTAAAGAAAATAACATGGAAACAAATGTCATCATAATCCCGCCAAAATTAACTCAGCGTGCAAAAAGTTAAGAAATAATGAACAAGCCCAATATGATAAAAGGGTGACCAATTCAAACCTGCTGCTACAGTAACATACTAGAGGGGAAAAAAATCACACGGGGCGGGGGTGATTTAGCTCCCCCCAATTGCTCGAAAGAGCCCTGGAAATCCCCACTCATTGCGATGTAAAAGCCAGTGGCAGATCAGATGGGGGGGGGGGGGGAGGTGGGAGCACTGCCGGCCGGTGCCCACAATCAAAATTTGTAATGTAAATATAATGTTTCTACCCTTTTCTACCTTTTTTATCCCTGTCATATCTCTCTAAGTTCCCGCCCATCTTTTCGGATGCAAACCAATCAAAATCTCCATAGCATTTAGTGATCGCAAATGCTCATAACTTTTTCATTATTTGTCTGATTTTTCTCAACTTTCTTTGATCTTTTGTTTCTTTGATTTTTCTGTTTCTACACAAGCCCACTTGTTTCAAAGCTTTCATTTCCCTTTAATAAGATTAAATCGTGTTTGTGAATCCAATGCAGCCTTTGCAAAATTAAGGCCCTGTCTTACAAATGGTGGTGACAGATTAATTTCAAATTTAAATTATGATTGACTTTAATTCAATTTGAGATCAATCCCAATATGATTTCAAATTCAAATTATGATTGACTTTAATTTAATTTGAGATCAATCCCAATATGATTTCAATTTGAATCGAGTATAATAACTCTTTGTAAAACATGCCCCAGATCTTTTCAATCATAAAACTGGGAGAAAAACATATCACACACATGTAAACAGAAGTACGTACTCCAGTAAATAATGTTAATTCTCAAAATCAAATACAAATTTCAAATTCACAGGGAAATGTCATATACAATCATACATACATGTATATAATTTGTGAAGAAGCAAACCATGAATTAAAAAAATATATCTATAATTGATAATTGTGATGTAATAATGTACATAACCAACCATTGATGAATCTATCATAAAAAATATCATTGTAAAACCAGCACCACCCTATGTTATTAACAAAAAAAAAGAAAGAAAAAAGAATGAGTTATCTAATTTCTCGAAGTCATTAGTGCATTGGCTTTTTGGGGGGAGTGGATTTATATTTGCTGACCCCATACTTTGTGAAAAACACTTGAAAAACGTGTAACAGAGACATCTTTGCGGAAAGCAAAGTCGTGTACAAGCAAGAAATTCTTCAGGGCCCCGTCTTACAAAGAGTTACAATTGATCAGATCAATCACAACTATGGACGGCCAGCAACGTCAACATCTAAGATGCAAAATTTTGTTCAAAATATTTTCTAGATAAGATCATTCTCTTGAAGATTCAGTGTGATTCTCTTTGCTTACTATAAAGGAGATTGTGCAAATTTCCTGTAGAAAATTTTATGGTGTGGATGGATTTCAATACAGTTGAGATTGATTGGATCAATGGTAACTCTTTGTAAGACGGTCTAATCATCCTAGGACAACTGCACGGTCAGGGAAAGTGAGACAATGACTTCCACATAAGGCATTAACAAAATTCTTGAATGATAAATACAATAGTTTTCTTCCCCAATGAACCATGCGAAGGAACACAAGAAGAATTACAGTTAAACAAATTCTTGACACTCTGATTGCTTCCCATAATTTTAAGCCAGACTTAGACCATAGACCTCCAAGCCCTCCATGTATGTATATACACTTGTGCTTTATACCTGTATGCCAGTCAAATTCACAAATACCCATCTTTTTAAAGGTCAAGTCCACTCCAGAAAAATGTAGATTTGAATAAATAGAGAAAAATCAAACTAACATAACGCTGAAAATTTCATCAAAATCAGATGTAAAATGAGAAAGTTATGACACTTTAAAGTTTCGCTTATTTTTCACAAAACAGTGATATGCACAATTCAGTGACATGCAAATGAGGCAGTCGATGATGTCCCTCACTCACTATTTCTTTTGTTTTTTATTGTTTGAATTATATAATATTTCATTTTTTACAGATTTGACAATAAGGACAAACTTGACTGAACCATATAATATTAAACAATGCTAATTGCACGTGTTCAGGGAGGAATTAATCTTTGTTTCACTTGACAACCAGGAGAAAATTAGAATATTTCATATTTCACATAATAAAATACAAAAGAAATAGTGAGTGGATGACGTCATCAGTCTCCTCATTTGCATACCGGCAAGGATGTGCATATAACAATTTTGTGAAATTAAGCGAAACTTTAAAATGTCATAACTTTCTTATTTTACATCCGATTTTGATGAAATTTGTAGTGTTATGTTTGTTGGATTTTTGTCTTTTTATTCAAATCAACTTTTTTTGGGGGTGGACTTGTCCTTTAATAGTTTCCAAGTGTATTTGACTGAGAGATGTATGACACACATGCACATGTTTTGTTTGTCTGATACCAGTAAATACATCCACAATAAAAATCCAGAAAGTGTGACAGATGCCATCCAATGCCTTGTCATACAAAGGGGTGTGATTTATATGATCAACCTCAACTACTGTATATGGAAATCTATCAGTGTCATAATTTTTGTTACAATAAATTTGCACAACGTCTATTGTAAACAAAAGAGGAGCATACTGAATTTAAAGAAAAACAGTGAATCATATCATGTCGCATTATACCTAGAAAATATTTTGAACAAACATGCATATGTTGATGTTGCTTGCCGTCCATAGTTGTGGTTGATCAGATCAGATCAAATCGCAGCTCTTTGTAAAACAGGGCCCAGATGTGTCAATGCATTGTTTCGTCGCCATCAAGTGCTGTTCTCGACATCTCCAAGATCCATAGAGACATTTGCACAGTGTGTATTGTACCCACTATCAACTCCTGTCCTGGTTACCTGAGCAAGGAGATTCACCGATATAGGCCTTAGAGGTGTTGCTTCCGCTTTGCTGATATCGCCTGAGATGTCTTCTTCATGCCTGTTTGCGTCATTCAAGAGTTTCTGATGGGAACGAAGGTTGGTTAGATTACCATTTTCCGTGGCCGGACTGGAGAGAGGAGTCTTATTTTGGAGGCTTACACTTCTTGCAGGAACATCCTGGGCAGAATGACTATGTGGAAGGTCCAAAGAGATAGGGCCTTCCTGCATGTCAGCCTCTTGGTATTGGAGTGGATCTGAGGTACTTCTTTGAAAGACGGGATGGGAGATATGACCTTGTGGCATGGTAGGACAATGTTCCGTATCTTCACGCTGATGGAGCAAGCTTGATGAATGCGTTCCGACAGAGTCCCTTCTATGGCTCTGCAGATCTGCCTCGGATAAAGACAGCATTAGCCAATCTTCCTGGACATCTGTGTTCTCTCTCTCCTCTGCATACTTCCTCAAAGAGTCATAGCTCCGGCTTGTTGTCATAGAGCTCGGGGCGGACTTCTTTGTAAAAGACGTCTGCATCCGACAATCCTCAACCCTGTCAAAGAATTGCACTTCATCAAACCTAAGATTTTTGGAAGACTCTTGTTGGAATTGCCCATGGGTCAAGTCACAGGACTGACCTATACCTTTGCACATTTCAGTGGTCTCCTTTTTGGGAGATGCATTCGCTATCAAGGATACAGAACTAAGGTCCATTCCTGAGATGGCACTTCGATCACCCTTGACAGGCATTCCAAATGGTGGATTGAAAGATAGTGTGCCGTATCGCATGGTCGATGTCAGACACGTTGCTGGTACCGTTGGGCTCTGGAATTGATAAGACTGTTCTCCTGAACGCGTCCCATGCTTCAAAGACGAGGAACAGGTATTCCCTACCCAGGATACACTGGATTGATCACATGACTCGGTCGACCTGCAGGAGTTGGACACAGCACCGTCCAGAGCACTTGAAGTTCTCAAGAACATCTTTGGCTTTGCAGGATAATGGGAGGCGATGTCTTCAGAAAAAGAAGTGAAATTGTCCTTGCAGTCCGAACCATCCTCTTTTATCCCACCATGTTTAGAAGCTTTGATAAGGTTTTCCCTAAGCTCTTCACAACCTGACTCAAAATGTTTCTCTCTCTCTGGAACATCGCCAGTCCCTGCTGATGATACATCGTCCACCGATTCTAACCCTGTAGCATCTTCCTGAGGACCTGCCCGAAAGAACTTTGTTACCTTACCACCTGCATCGGCTTCAAGATTCTCCACTCTCTCTGGCCGATCACCCGCAACCTCTTCTCGTCCATCCAGGGAAAACAGACTGGTTTCCATCAACAGTTCCGTGTTGCTATCGTGCACTCGTGACGACGTGATCGGCATGCTTTGCCCCGAGAAAGGATCACCACCGCTTTCCGGATACCTAATAGGGCTGAATTCTGTCCCGATGTGGAAGGAGACCATCTTGTGGCGTGCCTTGGATCTGAAAGACTGGACATTGACCCTGTCTTTGGATACGCCTTCTTCGGTCCTGACAGGAGAGATTGGTAGGTCACCAGTCTTTGGTATAGGGCTGAGGGCAGTACTGGCTTCCAGCGAGAAGTCACATGGTATGTTCTGCCTCGGTGGACTGCTTGCATGAATGTCCTCCTGAATGTGATCTGTTTGAAGAAAAGCAATAAAAGAATAATACGAAGAACAATACAGCATTTATGAGTTGCTGATTATCTAGTTGCCTATTCGAAGGCACACTATATATTATCCTGGCTATAGCTCCAGCTGCTAAAGGCTCTTGGTGCATTCATGGAATTAATCCTGCCGGGTACCCATTCATCTCACCTGGGTTGAGTGCAGTACAACGTGGGTTAATTTCTTGCTGAAGGGAAAACACGCCATGGCTGGGCATCGAACCCATGTCCCTCTGATTGAAACACAAGAGCCCTAACCACTAGACTACGATGCCCTAAGAACAGCTTGATGATACATGTATGTCAATACTTATAATACTGATAGGCTTTGAGGGAGATAACATAGCCTATATATCCCAAATTAGTCTCATATTGTCCTAAGCTATGATGAGGGCAATATGAATCTACTAAGGGAAATACTAGTAGATGTGGTATAGAAAATAAATGTCAGTCAATATTATTATCACCTAGAGCTGTGTAATGAGCAATCAAGCTATATATGCGTGTTCGGCTGTCAGTACTTCTGATTTGAGGTTACTCACGAAGTAATACCTTGTAAAGCAATTCTGACGTATGTTTTTCATCGCGCAGGCACGCACCAAGGCACATTCATACACAACCTTGCGCCTGCATTTGATTAGTTGGAAATCTTGCGCCTGGATTTTATTACTTGGAAAATATGGATATTAAGGATTGGACCGATATTTCAGTTTAAGAGGGACAATAGGAAAATGACAAATTTCACCGAGGAGAGTGTATATTTTAGTCCCTAATCATATAGCTAAGCCCTGGCTGGGTAATTGTACATATTTTCTGTTGATTTTCATCAATTAGACAGAGAATATAGGTGTTTATATATTGTCTCCACCATGCTTCATTCAGGCAATAACAAATGAATATCCTCACATATTGTAATAGAACTGTTTCTAATAAAAAACATCTAATAAAAAAGAGAAGAATAACCAGTCAGAAAACAATTTTCCTGGTTTTGAATCCCCATATGCTGCTACACAAAATCCTTTGGTGTCAAACTGATCAAAACTTAGTTGAAAACTTTGCTCTTATAACCCACAATGCTAATCAAATTTGGTTAGCAAATTTGCTCCTTCAAGAAAAATCTAAATATTTCCTTAAGACGGCTTATTGTTTGTGTGGGGGTTGCTGTCACATACATGTATCTCCTTGTGTTACACGCTATTGCCTGATAGCAAATTTCTGTTATTAAAATAAACACCATTTAAGAACAAATCAAAGGAAACCAAAACCCAAGAAGAAAAGCAATCTCATTGGAGTAAAATGAGAGGAACTCGAACTCGATTATGAAATGAGCAAGTTATAGACATTTTAAATCTTGTTGTTCTTTCTATGAGGATTGGCCACCATGCTTCAGAATCATAGAATTTGTAGACAATTCTCCATTTGATTTCCCCATTATCTTTCATATTGCATCTTGCCTGCTTCTGAGCATAACATATGTCATGAGAAAATGAAATTCACATAAGATATGTCAAGGTCAGGAGGAGATAATGTGAAATACAGGGTATGTAGAATAAAGGGGACAATCTGTAAACTTGTGTACAAAACAAATGGAGAGTTGTCCACGAAATCAGCCATTTTGAATCATGTTTGCCAATTTGAGGATCCCCATAGAAAGTACAACACTTTTCAAACTTCCATAACTCGCTTATTCTACAACCAATTTTGATGAAACTAGTTTTAGATTGCTCCTCTCATTTTATTTTTTCTGATAAGTTGGATTCTCTCCTTGTTGTTGTATTTTGGTTTCCTTGAACAAATTAGCATCCACCAAACAGGTAAGGACCTACCCCTGTTACTCATAAGACTGGTATCCATACTAATCTCTTCTTGAGTACCATGTAGCCTTGATGAGCAACCTGGTTCATTTCGCATTGAGATATGGTCACCAATCCTCTGTATGGGGCTCAACTCTCTGGTCAAGCCAAGCGTGAAATCCTTCCTTCTCTCCATCGCATCTCCATCTCCTCCTCCATCGTTCTCATCAAATTCTTCTATCGATCCGTGAGCGAATTCTTCCGCTCCGTCACTCCTATCACCAAATTCGTCGATCCCCTTGTGAGGAGACTCTTTCCTTCGGTCAATCTGTCTGTCCCCTTCGCTTCTATTCTCGTCCGTTCCGCTAAATTCTTGAGAGAAGTCTCTCCTTCCCTCCATCCCTATATTTTCATCTCCTACCTCAGCCATGTGGGGTCTGAATTCGAGAATATCAGGTTTGGAGAGACTGGTTTCCATCATGTTATCGGAAGGCTTTGTGGATTGGTAGAGTGAGTTGCCCTTGATGATTAAGGGTGAGATATGGTCACCATTACTGAGAGACTCCACTGGGCTGGGTGCAATAATAGGGCTTGGTGGTAGACCTGTGGGACAACAAAAGAGGAAAGAAAGAAAGGAAAAACAAAGAGGAAGGAAGGAAAGGTAGAAAGGATTGAAGGAAGGAAGAAAGAATGAAAGAAGAAAGGGAGGAAAAGAAGGAAGGAAGAAGGGAAGGAATAAAGAATAAAGAAGGAAGAGAAGGAGAATTAGGAGCAGTATAAGAAAGAGTGAAAAAAAGAAGCAGAATAAGAAAACAAATTAATTGTAAATTTATGTTCACATAATATCCCTTTTTTCAGCTGCTTAAGACTAAGACAATGTAAGACAGGGAATGAAATATTGCTATCCTTTCCTTAAGACACCTGTGAAATGGGGAAAATCTGTTTTATGGCATTTCAAGGCATATTCATTGTCTGATAGACAAAACAACCTCGTTTCTTTACAATACCATGACATTTGCGGTATCAAGGACCAAATATCATCAAAGTTTCAACGTCATGATATTTCAATATATTCAACATACATGTACTGTAAATCCAAGGCAAGTGACATACCTTTGCTATGTGGGGCTTCTCTTATTGGCGACATCAAGGGAGAATCCATTTTCCCAGACAGGGGTGATGCTTGGAGTTGTACATGAGGGACTGGTCTAATTGGGGTGGTCCTGTAACGAGCTATTGGACTGGACGAAAACTGGCTCTGTTTGGATAGATGAGAAGACAAGGGTAAAGCAGAGCTGCCAAGTTGTATTTTGCATTTTCAGTATTCTTATCCCCCAAAATCAGTATTTTGACAGAAAAAAATCAGTATTTTTACCGTGTGAGATAAATATTTTGTATTTTTCCCCAAAAAAGTGTACTTCATAATAAATTGCTTGGCGCACTCGCCCATCACGGCGCTCAAGCTGCATGCAAGCTAAAATGTGCACTGCTCTTGCAGATGAAAAAAACAAAAACATTGAAACTTGTGTATATCTCACCCTGGTTTTTACAAAATGATTGGAAAAAAAAAAAAGTTACCTGAAATTACATTGATCTAATAACCATATTTGTGTACTTTTAATGAAATAGAGACATATAGAGATGATTTTTCTCAATAAATCTCGATTTTGAAAAAAAAAAAAAAAAAAAAAAAAAAATACGGAAAAATCGTACTACTTGGCAGCTCTGGTTAAGGCAAGGGTTTGAAGCTAGAAAGAGAGTTTTGAAAAGAGCTCTGCTGAAGGAATTGATGGCTGGTGCTTTGTAGCTGTTCTGTCTGCAGCCATCGCCTTTATTGCCACCGCCACCCCCTTCGTTATCACCATGCTCATCATCTCCAATCTTCATCAAAATGATGATGATGATGATCAACATCATAATGATCATCATCACCACCACCACCTTCATCATCATAAACATGATCATGAAACATCATCATCTTCATTGTCATCACCATCCTCATCACCATGATGAAGATGATAATCATCATCAAGAGCACCATCATCAATATCATCTTCATCACCATTATCATCATCATCAACACCACCACCTTCATCATGATCATCACAGCCATCTATATCATTATCACACCATCATCATCACTGCCACCATCATCATCATCTCCACCATCATCATCATCTCCACCACCATCCTCATCACCATCACCATCGTCATCACTAATACCAACACCACCATCATCATCATCACCTCCATCATCGTCATCCATCCATAAATGAAAGAAACATAACTGCAACTATATCAATGACTAAATTTTACTAATCATAATATTCCCTGAAAAGGACACACACACACCAACAACCCAACTGACACAGAAAACGCCCCCCCCCCCCGGCCCCCGACTAAAATCATGAAAGAATAATGAACGACCCACTTCCCCCTTATCTCACCTCAACTGAATTAGGGGTCTTCGGCATACGTCCGTAGTCTGTTGGACTGCACTCCTGGCTGGACTTGATCGGTGAGATGGAGGGGGAGAACGGTCCGCTCTCCCTGCTACTAGCCGATAGAGGGCTGGCAGAGGGCACTCCATTGGAGCTGGACTCGCTCTGTGTGAAGAGTTTGCGCCTCAGGGGAGCGACGGGGAACGATTCCACGCTGGATTTGGTGTACATGAAGCGACCCTTTCCTACGATATGAAATGAGAGCTAAGCCTTGTTAAAGGGCATACGACCAGCAGCCTTAAAGATAAATACCAGGGGCCTGTTTTATAAAGGACTTGCAACTGTTGAAACTTTGCCATTATGGCAACTACCATGGAAACCTTGATTCTGATTGGCTGATGAGCCCTGTTACCATGGAAGTTGCCATTATAACAAAGTTACAACAGTTGCAAGTCCATTATGAAACAGGCCCCAGGAGTGATAACGATCTCAAAATGAGTTTGAACAGGATCCTATGAAATTACGACCAAAGTGCTTGTATGTATACATAAAAAATATGTGCCAAATATCTTTGGAAAAAAATGCTTAATTGTTGAGAAGTCAGCAAAATAAGCAAGGAATTCCATTAAATGTCGGGTATTTTTCGAAGCAATATTATTAGACTATCCCAGATATGCATTTCTGAGTAGGTGATCATCAGAATTATCAATTTTGAGCTAAGATATTTTACAAAGATAAGTCCAGAAATAGATGTATGATAATATTTTGACAATTAACCTTGATTTAAAAGACTTTCTAGTGAAAAAAATTGTTTGCTGCAACTACTGATTTTCAACTTTAATAGCTCATTTCAGGTCCTCAAGACCTCAACTACTTAAGGCGACCGCACACCTTACGACTGGTCTGCGACCCGATTTTGGAACAAATCGCATTTTGCTCATTTTTTTAAGATGTGAATGGAACATATCATTTTATTTGAGGTTAAAATTAATTGAAATAATAATATTATAACCATTTTGAAAGATTGCAAGCCCTTATTTTGGAGTAAAGTCCAAATTGGTTTCAAATCGTAGCCAATCGTACGACTGCTATGACGTCATTACAACTAGATATCAAATTCGCTTTTATTTTAAGAAGGATGATAGCATAGTCACAAACAACCAAAAAATTACACGGGGGCGGCGGGCGAATTTGCCCCGGAAAGTCCTAAAAGAGCCCCGGAAAAGGGCTAAAAACATTCACACGAGGGCGACTGCAAAACTCATAATCGCCCCCGTCAACTAGGCTTGGGAGCCAGCGCCGGGTAATCGAGTCTACCCGATTCTCAATGCCAGAGTCGGGGAGTCGACCCTGATCTCTGGAGACTCGAGTACCAAGCGGCGGCGGTTCTGAGATAAAGGGACTCTAGTCTTTGCCATGCTCTCTCATTCATGGACGAAAATCGGCCCCAGCGCCGACTCCAAGCACTGAGATAAAATAAATGTAGAATTTGGAGCCGAGGAGTCATACACTTCGAGCAGAACGTTTCTCTGCGCTGCTTGTGTGCTTTAGGCTCAGTGTGACTGCATGTGGTATGGGGATGCATCGTGTGCATTGTGTGTAGTGTGTATTTCTGTGTGTGTGACTGTAAAATGCCAGTATAGAGACCACGTGCGCATGTGTTGAGCGACACTTGTGATTGTATCATGAACTGGGATTTGTGTGTGGATTGTGTGAGAAGTTTGAAGGTGTAAGATTTTGGGCGACTTGATAGATGATTGCTCCCCCCCCCCTCCCATTTATGTACACTCTCTAGCCCCATGTCGAGCTGCAGCCACCCATCTTGATCCTTCCCCCCAAGCTTGTCTCTCCTCATTCCTTCTTTTCTTCCAAACTTTATTTCCCTATTATTCTTGTTAATTTCTCCTTTTACAAGTTGTAATTCACTACGAACTTCATTATAATTTTAATGAAGTGTTTATCACCTCTTGTTTGTTTTTAAATATTTTTATATCTCTGTTCAAAACAAGAGTCTCGTCTATCCCTTTTAAAAAAATCACGCTTTGATTTTTTTTTTCTTTCATTAAAAAATCCCATTGATAACGTTTGCTTGCTAGTCTTAAATGGGAGTCTTGCCTTATTGGAATATTGGCAAGAAGTTAATAAAAAAAATGATGTTATTGTTCTGTCAGTAATAAAAGTAGAGATTCAACTATGGATATTTTTCAGTCATATTTCATTTAATCTTCGTTATTTTAATCCAAACATTCATTTTTTTTTCAATGATGTATTTCACCTTTGGCCAGTTCGCCATTTTCTTAAGTGACTGAAAACGTAGACTAGCCCCTTAATTCAGGGACATCAACCCTCGGCAATTTGTTTACATAACTTTCTTTGTCTCCGTCATGTATTGCACAATCTTGAGAAGCACATGTTTGGAAATCTGATATTCTTGTGGTGGTGGGGGGGGGGGTACGAGATTGCCGCCCTTTTCATTCTGTTTTGGTTTGGCTGCCAAATGGCCTCTCTCGGGCCTCTCTCACTGTGTGGAGAAATTAGGTCAGGTAAAATTTGCAAAGACGTGGATAAGTTCATTTCAATTAGAGGCCGTGCAAGGCTAGGCATTCATGATGGATGATGGAAATTGCCAGTTTTGGTTCTGGTAGGCCTTTTTGTCATGAATCTGTGTAACTGATACGAACGCTTAACAATTCAATGACCTTTATGACTTATATCATTATTTTGTATGAATAATTTTAAGTCTTTTTTAAAAAGTGTCATTTAATAACTTTCAGTCAAATATGTACGAAGGATATTTGTTCAACTTCATAACATTTGCAGGTACCTATATTGTATGATAAAATAAATTACCTCAGAATTGTACAAATTCAGAACTTTCTTTTTCTTTTACATTGTCTTTAGACACGAATACAGATCTTTCTAGATTAATTTAGCAAATGGGCTATAACACTAAATAGTAAACACGCAAAGCTCACGTCAACCAAGTATCAAACATTCAAACTTGGATTAATTCATGGAGGTTCTACCTCCATGATTTAATCTGAATAGGTCTGTATTAGGTCCATGAATCAACTCAGATATCGTTCAAGCATCAAAATCAATCTATCATCACAACACTAAAATCATAAACAATCACTTGAAGAAACAATGCGAAGGTCAAATCAGGGAAGTGTTATACTTCCCTGGTATATGCTAGCTACCGTGTATATATATACACACACACACATACACACACACACAAACGCAAAAAAGCCGCGAAATAGCTCCAGAAATTGTAGCCCTGGAAA
Organism: Lytechinus pictus; assembly: GCF_037042905.1. Classification (NCBI taxonomy): domain Eukaryota; kingdom Metazoa; phylum Echinodermata; class Echinoidea; order Temnopleuroida; family Toxopneustidae; genus Lytechinus; species Lytechinus pictus. The sequence continues at coordinate 5,924,692 of NC_087250.1, forward strand.
GTGGAAAAAGAGCCCTGGAAAATGAAAAAGTAGCCCTGGAAAATGTTTAAGTTTCTCCAAAAAGAGCCCTGGAAAGAAAAAAAGTAATTTTTTGGTTGGTCACAAATTTGATCATAGGTATTCGTAAGATAATTAAGAACATTACACAGTAAGATATTCCAAGTCTTAATATTAGCATCAAATACTACTACATTTTATTCAAAAATCGGGTCGCAGACCAGTCGTAAGGTGTGCGGTCGCCTTTACATCTGGCCAGGTTCATTACAAATGATGTGGAACATTCTGTGCCGAGTAGACTTGTGATATAGTAGGTCCATTGGAATAAATACACTAAATCACTCCTCAATACATTCATCTTGGAATAATTGTACCCTACCTCTCAAGAACATTTTAGTTTCTCAACACACATAATATCACAGGCTAATTTATCCACTGTATTACTACTAGTTATCTAAACAGGTATATTTTAAGACCAGCTATTTATAACACATAGTCAACGAGAGACAACACACAAACTGTTGGTTAGATTACCCTCCCTTTAAAGTCTGACAAATAAAATATCAACTTCGTGTTCAAAGGAGCAAACTGACCAACAAAATGTGAGTGGGCCTCTCATTGACTGTGACAGGCTAGCTAGATTTTAACAATTAGCAGTACAGAGCATGAATTAGCCTATGATTTCATTCGTAAAGAGAAACTAACATGTTTCAAGAGGAAAAGTACCTACCTCTCAAGAACATTTTAGTTTCTAAACACACATAAAATCACAGGCTAATTTATCCACTGTATTTACTACTAGTTAAAAGAGGTATATTTTAAAAGGACAAGTCCACCCCAACAAAAAATTGATTTGAATAAAAAGAGAAAAATCCAACAAACATAACACTGAAAATTTCATCAAAATCGGATGTAAAATATGAAAGTTATGACGTTTTAAAGTTTTGCTTAATTTCATAAAACAGTTATATGCACATCCTGATCGGTATGCAAATAAGGAGACTGATGACGTCATCCACTCACTATTTATTTTGTATTTTATTGTATGAAATGTGAAATATTCTAATTTTCTCCTGATTGTCAAGTGAAACAACGATTTATTCCCCCCTGAACATGTGGAATAAGCATTGTTCAATACGATATGGTTCAGTCAAGTCGGTCTTTATTGTCAAATCTGTAAAAAATGAAATATTGTATCATTCAAACAATAAAAAACAAAAGAAATAGTGAGTTAGGGACATCATCGACTTTCTCATTTGCATGTCACCAAGTTGTGCATATCAATGATTTGTGAAAAATAAACAAAACTTTAAAATGTCATAACTTTCTTATTTCACATCCGATTTTGAAGAAATTTTCAGTGTTATGCTAGTTTGATTTTTCTCTATTTATTCAAATCTACTTTTTTCTGCATTGGACTTGACCTTTAAGACCAGCTATTCATAACACTTTATAGTCAATGAGAGACAACACACAAACTGTTGGTTAGATTACCCTCCCTTTAAAGTCTGACAAATATCAACTTCGTGTTTAAAGGAGCAAACTGACCAACAAAATGTGAGTCGGCCTCTCATTGACTGTGACAGGCTAGCTAGATCTTAACAATTAGCAGTACAGAGCATGAATTAGCCTATGATTTCATTTGTAAAGAGAAACTAACATGTTTCAAGAGAAAAAGTACCTTTTTGCTCCTTGGTAATATAATTACTGTGGTATAAATAATAATAATAATAGCTGGATTTATATAGCGCTTTTTGCCTGAGGATACAAAGCACTGCTATTATTACCCCGGCTTTAGCTCGAGCTACCATCACCGGCGCTCAGTGCATTCAAGGAAATAATCCTGCCGGGTACCCATTCACCTCACCTGGATCGAGTGCAGCACATTGTGGATAAATTTCTTGCTGAAGGAAAATACGCCATGGCTAGGATTCGAACCCACGACCCTCTGTTTGAAAGGCGAGAGTCAGAACCACTAGACCATGGCGCGCCCACATACATGTATAATATATAATATAATATGAAATATAAATGTGTTGAGTAGTGAATTTGTGTTATTCTTGGGCCTCTATTACAAGACTACACTGCATAGAATGTTGCATTATGGGTTAGGAATCTGGCCAGATTTGAGTCGTTGAGGGCTTGTGGTGGTGCTATTTATAAAGGCTGTTGGTCTGTACTGGCTTTAAAACTTTCTGTCAATCTTATCTGTATTTTTTGATGTTTTATAATAATTCTTCGAAAAGTGTCCAGACCAAAATCTAGCAGTTTTGGGGCTATACTGAAAAGATTTACAGCCAAATTATGATTTTATGAATTAGCATTTGTATAGTTAAACATGAATATAAATAATTTGGGCACAAGTGACAATCGAATTTGGGAGATTACGGCATGGGTGACATTCGTGCCATTCGTGATTGCACGATCAATAGTCAAGATCTGAGGGGGGGCAAAAACAGCACCCCCCTTGGGCTATGCAATTTAAAAATAGCCCTAGCCCATATAGGGTTAAGATAGCTACACAGGGATATATCAGTTTTATGAAACACCACCCCAACATAAGATAGAACTATGATGCCCCCACCCACCCTCATAAAGTTAGAATTGTGTTGTACTTACCAAGAAAAGCTTCCAAATCAAAATTGAGTGGAAGAGTAATGGCCGTCTGACAGCTCACTACAGAAAGATAAGATTTTATAAAAATATTATTAATCATTCACAGAATTGATTGAATGTTTATTGTTATGGAAAGAGATGGGAAATAAATAGGACTGAATAAAAGATGTTCCTCCATCAATCAATCTATCCACTCGTCTACTTGTTTATTCATTCATTTATTCTTTCTTGCATTGATTGATTGATTCATTCATTCATTTATTCATTCATCCATTCCTCCACCTACCCATCCATCCATTCATTTTTTTATTCATCCATCAATCCATTCGTTTTTTTATTCATTCATTCATCCATTCATTCATCCATCCATTCCTCCCTCCCTCCCTCCATCCACCCATCCATCCATCCATTGTGCTAACATTATAGGAAGCTGAAAAATGTATTGCTAACATTGCATGTGTCCTGAGTACTGTGATCTCGCATCATGCTAAAATGGTGAAAGAAACTGTTTGTTATTATTTCTAGATGATCATGAACTATTACAGGTTGAGGTTTGTATCGTAACTGGCTCTCCGTAGTTAAACCACAACCACAGTTTAAATCAGTCCCGACTACAGAATACTGGCCATTGAGTATTTGAGTTGAAACAAGGCAAAAGAGAACCAAGAAAAAAAAGATAGAAATAAGGAAAAAAAAAGTGCAACAATATTAACAATTTTTTTCTTACCATCTACCTTTCCCGACACGCTCCCAAAGAAGGATCCATTGGTTGAGGAACAAATGGAATTGTCTGCTGAGTGCTCACTTAAAACTGCAAGAAAAGATATGATATAAGAGTAGCAGGGGAAAAATTACACAGGGACTTCGATTTCACCCCAGAAATGCTCGACAGAGACCTGGGCCCCGTCTTACAAAGAGTTACTTTGATCCAATCAATCGTAACTCTATGGAAATCCATCAGTGTCATAATTTTTTCTACAGGAAATTTGCAAAATGTCCTTTGTAAACAATGGAAAACACACCAAATTGTCAAGAAATCAATGACTTTATGGAGAAACAATCATATCTAGAATTTTTTTTGAACAAACATGCATTCAATATGTAAACGTTGCTGGCCGTCCATTAGTTACGATTGATCTGATCAAGACAGTGTAAGACAGGGCCCTGGAAAATCCCCATTCACTGCAATGCAAACGCTTATCCAATGTTGCAGATTTAGGCAGTTGTTGTGAAAAGTTGCCCTCCGAAATGAAAAAAAATATACTTATATTCAAATACTTAATACTCAAATGAAATGTAAACTGAAACACATACTGCTAACTTTTGGCGGTTTTGGTTGAGAACATGACCTACTTCACATGTTAACAATCTGACCAGGGGAGTGAAACAATATACCAACATTTACATACTTGACACCTGAATAAAACGTAATTGAAACGTTTAATTACTCATAGTACTGCTAACTGTTGGCATTTTGGTAAGAATTTACCTGTTCACACTCTGACCAGGGGAGTGGAACAATATACCAATATTTACATACTTGACACCTGAATGAAACGTAATTGAAACGTTGAATTACTCATACCTACTGCTAACTGTTGGCATTTTGGTAAGAATTTACCTGTTCACACTCTGACCAGGGGAGTGGAACAATATACCAACATTTACATACTTGACACCTGAATAAAACATAATTGAAACGTTGAATTACTCATACTTACTGCTAACTGTTGGCATTTTGGTAAGAAATTAACTGTTCACACTCTGACCAGGGGAGTGGAACAATATACCAACATTTACATACAAAATAGTTTGACACCTGAATGAAACGTAATTAAAACTTTGAATTACTCATACTTATTGCTAACTGCTGGCATTTTGGTAAGAAATTAACTGTTCACACTCTGACCAAGAGAATCAAATACGTACTACCCCAAATGAAACGTTAAATTGCTTATACTTACTGCTAACGGTTGGTGGTTTGGGTGAGAACGTGACCTGTTTCATCGGCTTGGATTGTGACCAGGGAGAAGGGACGACTACTTTCTGTGAGAAGAACTGAAGAATAGGAAGAAAATATTATTAAAGGAATGGTTACTGTGATCAGCAAAAACTCTATGGCGCGTATTCTGAAGTCAGGTTTAACTTAGACCATGATCTAAAGGCCACCGCACACCTTACGACTGTTCGCGATCCGATTTTTGGAACATATCGCATTTTGCTCATTTTCTGAAAATGTGATGGAACATATCATTTTATTTGAGGTTAAAATTAATTGAAAGAATACTAATACAACAATTTTGAAAGATTGCAAGCCTTTTTTTTTTAGTAAAGGCCAAATTAGTTTCAAATCATAGCCAATCGTACGACTGCTATGACGTCACTATGACTAGATATTAAATTCGCTTTTATTCTCATAAGGATGAGAGCATAGTCACAGATATGAACATAGGTATTCGTATGATAATTTAGAACATTACACATTAAGATATTCCAAGTCTCGATATTAGCATCAAATTCTATCACATTTTATTCTGAAATCGGGTCGCAGACCAATCATAAGGTGTGCAGTCGCCTCACCTCTGCTAAAATTAGGGGAAGCCAAAAGTGTCAAAATTGTCATTAAGTTGTATGTTTCTGATGTTTACTACAGGTGCTCTTTCCTGATTCACCAATGGTGCAGACAATAGTCTATTTATACTTCCTACACAATTATGAATGATTTGAGAGCCAAATGAGGTGAAATATCATCTCTACTGTTAGTGATTTATGAAACAATTGGCTATCCATACTTGAACCACAACTTTAAACCTGAGTTTAAGTTAAACCCGACTTCAGAATACGGGCCTATCAATTCAGTTCAATGTGAAAACAGAAATCTTATGTCAGAAAAAATAGGGGAAAGTTCTATTATATAAAGTGGATTTTCTAAAGGAGATAGTCATGTCAACTCAACCCTAAAGTCTAATTACCTGCAAAATAATGACAATGCATTGAAGATAATTTTTTTTCATAGAGTCCTGGGGGCCGTTCCATAAAGCTGTTCGTAAGTTAAAAGCAACTTTAAGAACGACTGATGATCCTTTCTTACGCGCTAAATCATCGCCAATTAATATACCATTTGCCACTAGAAAGGATCACCAGTCGTTCGCTCTTAACTTACGAACAGCTTTATGAAACACCCACCTGGGACCTGTTTCATAAAGAGTTACAACTGGGTCCCGTCTTACAAAAATTGGCGATTGATCCGATCAATCATAGCTATGGACGGCCAGCAACATCAACATCTAAAATGCAAATTTGTTCTAAACATATTCTCGATATGATCATTCACTTGCAGATTCAGTGTGATTCTCTTTGTTTAATATAAGGAGATTGTGCAAATTTCCTGTAGAAAAATTATGGTACGGATGGATTTCCATAAAGTTGAGATTGATTGGATCAATTGTAACTCTTTGTAAGACGGGGACCCTGTTGTAACTTTGCCAATATGGCAACTGTCATGGCAACAGGGCTCAGCAGCCAATCAAAATCAAGGTTATCATGGTAGTTGTCATAATGGCAATGTTACAACAGTTGTTACTCTTTATGAAACAGGCCCCTGATGATGGTAACTACAATTTGGTGACGTGGCTCAGCAGCCAATCAAAATCAAGGTTCCATGGTAGCTGCCATTACAATTGTGGCAAATTTATCCTGCAAATCTTTGACACATTATAATTATATAACGATTCTAGGACATCTACCCCCCGGACATCCACCTCCTTAGGACAAGTACCCCCTTAGGACAAGTACCCTCTATGACATCTACCCCCCAGACATTTACCCCCCGGACATCTACCCCCCGGACATCCACCCTCCGGACATCTACCCCCCGGACATCCACCCCCGGACATCTATCCCCCGGACATCTACCCCGGACATCCACCCCATTAGGACAAGTACCCCCTAGGACAATTACCCTCTAGGACATCATCCCCCTGGACATCTACCCCGGACGGGGGGTAGATGTCCGGGGGGTGGATGTCCTAAGGGGGTGGATGTCCGGGGGGTAGATGTCCGAGGGGTGGATGTCCAGGGGGTAGATCTCCTGATACGTTATATAACATCACTATGCACTTTCAAAGGAGTAAAGATACCCAATCTTATAGCACACAAGCATTATAAGTATTGAATCTTGCCAGGTAACCGTTTACTACCCTGAGTTGAATGAAGCACAACGTGGACAAAGTTCCGGCTATAAAAGGAAATTAACGCCATGGGCGGAAATCAAACCCTGGGCCCCCTTTACAAAGAGTTACGATCGATCCAATCAATTGTAACTCTATGGAAATCCATCAGTGTCATAATCATTTATACAGGAAACTCGAAAATGTCCTGTGTAAAAAAAGGAGAACACACCAAATTGTCAAGAAATCAATGCATTTATGGATACAAACATTCATATCTAGAATTAAAAAACAAACAAACATGCATTTTATATGTAGACTTTGCTGGCTTTCCATAGTTGTGATCGATCGGATCAATCGCAACTCTTTGTAAGATGGGCCCCATGACTATCTGATTGCAAGGTGAGGGTGAGAACCACAAAACCAGGGATGGCGACCCCGTATAAGAATCGCAGGGTTTTGAGGGATTACAAAAAGGGATTTGGGGTTGAAAAAGAGCAATTTAACCATTCGCCAACAGACATGTGTGGACACATAATACAAGTTTGAGAGTTGACAATATTTTTCATATCATTAAACCTGCAATACTTAAAAAGAAATAGAATACTGTGGAAATGGGGGAAAATGAAATCTCACCTGATTTATTGCTTGTTGGACCTGTTCCTCTTTCTCTTTTGGGATGAATGATGCATCCTGTTGCTGGGGTAACTCGTCTATATCAGCCGGGAAGAGCAGAGACATCTGATCGATGGACCACCGAAAGCCACTCTTCTGTTTAAAGCAGAAAAAACATTTGCCTAAATGAATACCAGGTATCATCATCATTTATTATTATTAATACTTTAATAGGAATACATTCCTTCTAGGTTTTGATTTATATCACCTGGGTTGAGTGCAGCACAAAATGGATAAATTTCTTGCTGAAGGATATTGACGCCTGGAGTAGGATTTAAAAACACAAGAGTGATGAGACGGGAGTCATAACCACTATATATTTCTGTATATACTCCTGTAGGAACTCGGCAGGACAGCATTTTGCTGGTAAACACCAAGCTGGTATATAACCTATTACCTACAATGTAGGAAACATTTTACGTCTAGGTTAATCAGTCATAATGGCTGACCTTATAGATAGCAGATATTACTCTCTGGCCTTTTTATTGAAGTGGAAACAATGGCAAAGTGGGGATTCAAACTCACCAACTTGCGATTATGAGTCCAATGCTCTAACCACTGGACCACGCGACCATACATCTGCGAAGGCCTTGACAAGGGTCACCATTGACAAGGGTCACAACACAATAACGTTTGAATTGATCGGCTGAAAGCACCCTTAGTTCGTACATGAATTTACCTTCTTGCTACCAGGTGTGTTCTGACTAGAGTTGAATTCACTTTCTTTTAAACTATTAAGCAGGGTCACATAATAACATTTGTATTGATCGCCTGAAAGCACCCTTAATTCCTACACAAATTTACCTTTTTGCTACAGGGTGTGTTCTGACTAGACTTGAATTCACCTTCTTTTAAACTATTAAGCAGGGTCACATAATAACATTTGTATTGATCGCCTGAAAGCACCCTTAATTCCTACACAAATTTACCTTTTTGCTACAGGGTGTGTTCTAACTAGACTTGAATTCACCTTCCTTTAAACTATCAAGTAGGGTCACATAATAACGCTTGAATTCATCACCTGAAAGCACCCTTAATTCCTACATGAATTTACCTTCTTGCTACAAGTACAGGGCGTGTCCTGACTAGACTTGAATTCACCTTCCTTTAAACTATTAAGTAGGGTCACATAATAACGCTTGAATTCATCACCTGAAAGCATCCTTAATTCCTACATGAATTTACCTTCTTGCTACAGGGCGTGTCCTGACTAGACTTGAACACAGATGGGCTGAATGCAGGTAGATGCATGCTGTCCAGACTAGCAGTATCAAATGGATTCACAGTCAAGTTCGCTGATGATGTCATCGACAGATGCCCCTCTTCCTCCTCTGCCATGCTGATGGCGGATCAATGAACAGGTCAGGAATGAATCTGCAGAGTAGGCCTACATGTATATAGACTTCAACCTAATTTTAAATTTCCATGCAAAAAGAGAAGCATGCGGATTGTTGTAACTTTAATACATGAATATGGGTCATTCCATGGGGTTGGGGCAATTTTTGTGACATACACATACCAAACTCCAAAACCGTGTCTTATGTTCATGTGTAAAGAGGGCAAATGTATGCGTAAAATTAGCAGCAAAAATAAATGGTGTCTCACAAAGTTTTACTTCTAAAGCATCATGATGTATTGCAGATTCACACCTGAGATTTTATTGCCAATATGATGTTCATGTAACGGAGGTAAAACTTTGTATTTGTTTTGCTGCAAATCCATTAAAGATCCCCAATTTCCAACTGAATTACTATGATTGGACATCATCATTATTATGGACACATCAAAACTTAACCCCATTTGAACGGAACTTCTTTGTGAAATGAAAAAGCCGATAAGTACTACCGTTACATGGTCATGATGAACACCACATGATTTTGTTGCCCCAACCCTATGGAATGAACCATAGTGCCATATGCACAATAAGTACAACCACAAACTCTAAAACGGGAACCTAGTTCTAATCTTAAACCTATATTAAACAGATTCATTCAAAAATCTGAGTCGAAATGGCAAATTAATATTTGATTTTATTGCATAAAAGGGGAAGTCACCCTGACAAAAAAGTCAATAAAAAAATAACAGAAAACGAATAATTAAAATTATTGGGGAAAATTTAGGGAAAAACATTCAAGAACTGGAAAGTTATTTGAATTTCATTATTTATATTTGTGATGTATGCAAACAGCCTCCCATTTATCATGAATAAAAAAAAAATCAATAAAAAAAATCACACTGCTATAAAGATACCTAACTAACGAGAAGGATGAAGGACTTGAACCGGAAGCACGACTGCTGGGATCATCAGCATTCTTCCAGAATCTCGGGTAAAGGTAAATTATGTTACTTTCTCAAAAAGCTGCAAATGGACCTAAAATTCAGTATATATCAACAGTCAAATCATTTCACACCTGCTCCCGAATGATTTTATTTAGTCATTTTATGTATGATAAAAAAATTGAAATGTAGGCCTATGCATTTTTATATCACATGATAGGGGCCTAACATATGGGGCACCTGCAATGACATCACAAATAAAAAAAACTTGAAATTCTAAATCTAATAGTTCTTTCTATTCTAAATCTTCAACAGATTTTCTTCAAACTGGCTGAACACACAACTCTAGTTATGGCTTGATTTTTCTGTGCGCGGCGGCATAAATGTCTAATGGACCCTTGAGTGGGCCAGGCCAAGCGCTAGTCTGCACGTCTGTCTGGGCCTGATCTGATCAAGCCAGGCCGGCAAGCGCCAGGCGGCTAATCTGAGCTCCCCCGGCCGCGCCCCGTCGAACGAAGGCAGCCGGCGGAGATCGGAGGAGCCCCCGGCCGCCCCACCCAAGGCCAAGCTCTTTCCTTTTTTGTCAACAAATCAAACGACCGAGAAAATGCCCAACAAATATTAATAGAATGATTAGATTTGATGTGTTTATGATAAAGAAAGTATGAGCATACTATACATAATCTCTATGCTCTCTCAAAACTACGCGTAAAGTCATCAAATAAAAGAAATTGAGTTATTTACCTCAGATAGCCTAGCTCCTAGCTTGTTAGTTGAACTCTTCAATTTTTGAAAGCGGCGCCGATCGATTGCATGCATATGCCACCGGAATGGCAATAGAGGGCGCATGTAGCATAATATCGGAGACCGTCGACCGCCAAAATCCAATCCGATTCCGAGAGACTGAGGAAAAATCAGCTGTAAAATTTGGCTTTTCAAAACCCGAAATGGACGAGAAAACAGGATCTGCTTCCGTAGCATCTGCTAGAGAAGTGCTAGACAGTGAGTAAATTTAATCTAAATATGCTGTGACGCTATGAAAAGTTATTTTATTCGAGTGTAGCATTCACAGCTCTCAGCAGCAGACTTACCGTAACGCTCAATGATTTTCGGCCGGGTTTAGCGGCATCGGTATGCCAGGTTCAATCAATACATTCAGCTCGGCAGGGCGTAGACCAAGGGCCGATTGCACGAAAGGGTCTTTCCAAGGACCGTCTTTCGTGTCGCCCATCTTTTATGGTGCGCTATAAGCGGGGTGTTTCTGAAATTTATGATAAACAAATAAAATTCGTAAGCTTGCTTTTAAATCAAATTTTATACAATTTTATGAGATATCACATCATTTTATAAACAAATATTTTGTTTATTTTAACGGACAAATAAAATATATTTGCAGATAATTTATTTGAAATGCGTTTTACATGGCGTATCATAAAAGATGGGCGACACGAAAGACGTTCCTTGGAAAGACCCTTTCGTGCAATCGGCCCCAGAAGCTTCGGTCTCTGTTATGTTCGTTCAGCTGAACTCCGTTGGCTTCACTCACCAAATACAGAGACCGAAGTTCTAGCGCGATCTGTACAGGGGACTCAATGGCCATATGTTTATGTACTTAAGATCGGATAAAACGGGGAAGTGAATTTGCGCGACAGCCGAGGTAAGTCACTGTTTTTGTTCCTTTTAACTTGATTTTTCTCCGTTTTTTGGCGATTAATGCCAAGAGGGCATATTAATTTGCATTTTGGTCGCGTTAATTTTCAAAATTTCTATTCATTAAAGACAAAAATTGAAGAGCCCCGACGGGGGGATTTTGCATTGCAAGTCCCCTAATGGTGGCTGCACGCTAGCGAGCCGTCTGTGTACGAGGAGAAATTAAAAAAAAAAAAAAGTTAAAAAACTCCTCGAAACAGACGGCTGCCAGCTGTCTAGGCAGGGCGGGGCCGTGGCTAGACAGCTGGCAGCTGTCTGTTTCGAGGAGTTTTTTTTTTTTTTTTTTAAATTTCTCCTCGTACACAGACGGCTCGCTATCGTGCAGCCACCATTAGGGGACTTACAGTTACAACAGTAGAGGCGCACGGCCAATATCATAATATGGGAGACTCTCTCCAATAGGGGAGACAATCTCCCACATTGGAGACTTGCTTTGCAAAACAAAGGACAAAAGAAACAACACCAACAAAAGCATGATTTTTTCCACCCAAAATTTTGTCTCACTGAGGTCCGAAGCCCATTTGTTTTGTGTGTGATTGACAACAAAAATCCTTATCAAAACAAAAGTAGACGGTGAATATTTAAAGGGGAATCCAGCTTTGGCCATAAAATGTTGTGTTGGAAAGGAGAAAAATAAATTAAACAGAATGATGAAAGTTTGAAAGAAATCGGACAAGCAATAAGAAAGTTATAGCTGCTTTAAAATTGAGATCACTAATAGTATGTAGATTTCAAATTGGCAACTGGGAAAGTAAATTTTGACAAGGGGCAAGGACAACTTTCCCATAGGCATAGGCCATGTACTTTATTATCAGGGATTTGTGGTTTTCTCCTAAGTACCCATTCCCCTGGGGCAGTAATCTAAATATAACCCAGGTAGTGTATTGTTTTATGTCCTCATGAAAGAAAAATATAATTTGAAATAAAACTTTTGGGAAAAATTACATTTTAGCCATAATATGTATTGGAGTACATAGAAGAGTAGTCCTTGCCTTACATCACCATGACATCCCATATATGGCCAATTTGAAGTCTCCATGGGTAGGCCTATAGTGATTACCAATATTTACAACTTTTAAAAATTCATAACTTTTTTGTTGTTTGTCCAATATTGTTATCAGGGATTTGTGGTTTTCTCCTAAGTACCCATTCCCCTGGGGCAGTAATCTAAATATAACCCAGGTAGTATATTGTTTTATGTCCTCATGAAAGAAAAATATAATTTGAAATAAAACTTTTGGGAAAAATTACATTTTAGCCATAATATGTATTGGAGTACATAGAAGAGTAGTCCTTGCCTTACATCACCATGACATCCCATATACGGCCAATTTGAAGTCTCCATGGGTAGGCCTATAGTGATTACCAATATTTACAACTTTTAAAAATTCATAACTTTTTTGTTGTTTGTCCAATATTGTTCAAACTTTCACCTATCAACTTGTCTGATTTTTCTCTTTCTTATAAAAACAAGTTTTTATTTGGGTTGGATTCCCCTTTAAAGTAGATGGTGAAAAGGGGTAATTTTTCATAAGGAATCTGCTTGTCACATTTTTATTTGCCGCCAAGGTAATCCTTTTGCAGCAAATGTAAACAAAGGAAATTGGACTCCAAAACTGGAGACTGTCTCTGAAATTGGATACCCAAATTCTTTACAAAAGTCTTTGATATTGGAGATAATCTCCCACTAGGCACTTCAGTCGGGCGGGCGATCGCGCGGACACAGCGCTAGACGTAGATTTTTGCATTGCAGTGAATGGCGAGCGCCTATCTAACACACACAGTTCGCTCCGCTCGGCACTTTGGCCGAGCGCTGGAGTTGCATTCGGCATTGCTCGAAAAGACAGAGTCAGTTTCTTCCTTTATTCCGCTGATTTTGATTGGTCGAAAATTCCCGCGGTTGCTTCGTACATCTTCGGTAAACATCGGAAATATACAAGACGGAGTCTCACTTACCTTCATGCGAGGGAAGGACCTAATATTCAGGTATTTATTTTTCTTTGCTTGAAATCACCTTCTTGTAATCATCGGATCCCTTGTAAACTCGGTCAGTAATAAAATTGTATATTTGAGAACATTTTGTGAAATTCTAATCAAATTTGGTCCGTAGAGAGTTTGCGAATATGAGCTTCAGTTTTGAGAGTCATGAGGTATTTGTGAATCTGACTCGGCCGATCGAGCAGGGTTGTTTTGAGCGTATACGAACAGCTGTGAGTGACGTCATCCCCACTGCGTTGGGCCTGAGATTAGTCTTGGTATTCAGACACAGTATGTTTCAGCCGTTGTATATTTTTTTAAATTACGATTTGAGCTCTGTTAATTATGAAAATCAAATTGTTATTTTGAAAATAATTTTGTAGAATTCGTGTGAAATAAGTATTAAGAGAGCAAAACTGCAAGTAAACTTCAAGAATTTTGTTTGATATGTGATTTTTTGTTGGAATGCGTCTGAATGTCTAGAATATGGTATTGTTAATGAAAGTCGTATTTTTTAATGGCACAGAAAGCTCCTTGCATGAATTTAATTTAGAAATAGGTTTACATACATGAGATGTGTTTCATGAATTTGATATCTGATTTATGGACCTTTGTTATGGTGTTAATTATTAATTTGAAGATATTATGAAAAAGTAAGAGAAGACAATAATGAGGCAATTAACAGTGATGATGAGACATTAATAATATGAGACAATAAACATTGAGACAATTATAATAATTATTATGATTATAATGATAACAATTATAATTATAATGATAATAATTATAATTGTAATAATTATTGAGACATCAATTCTAGTATTTATTGACAATAATAATTATTACAGTAATCATTATTATAATAAAATAATTGTAATGATAACAATTATAATGATGTACTTTGAATTGTAATAATTACTGAGACAATAATATTAATGAGATATCAATAATAATCATTATAATAATAATACTTATAATTAAAATAAATATAATTGTAGAAACAATTATAATTATAGTAATTATAATTATAGGCCTTATAATTAATGAGACAATAATAACTATTATTACAATAATACTAATTATTATAAAATAATTATAATGATAACAATTATAATGAAAGTAATTATAATTGTAATAATTACTGAGACAGTAATATTGAAAGGTCATCAATAAGTATTATAAATATTATTATGATTATAAAAATAATCATAATTATAATTAAAGGCCTTATAATTATTGAGACAAATAACTATTATTACAATAATAATTATAAAATAATTATAATGATAACAATTATAATGAAAGTAATTGTACTTGTAATAATTACTGAGACAGTAATATTGATAAGTCATCAATAATTATTATTATTATAAAAATTATTATAATTATAATTATAGGCCTTATAATTATTGAGACAATAATAATTATTATTTCAATAATAATTATCATTATGAAATAATAAATATTAAAAATAAATAACTATTATTACAATAATACTAATTATTATAAAATAATTATAATGATAACAATTATAATGAAAGTAATTATAATTGTAATAATTACTGAGACAGTAATATTGAAAGGTCATCAATAAGTATTATAAATATTATTATGATTATAAAAATAATCATAATTATAATTAAAGGCCTTATAATTATTGAGACAAATAACTATTATTACAATAATAATTATAAAATAATTATAATGATAACAATTATAATGAAAGTAATTGTACTTGTAATAATTACTGAGACAGTAATATTGATAAGTCATCAATAATTATTATTATTATAAAAATTATTATAATTATAATTATAATCATAATTATAATTATAGGCCTTATAATTATTGAGACAATAATAATTATTATTTCAATAATAATTATCATTATGAAATAATTATAACAATAATTACTATGATAGTAATTATAATTGTAATAATTATTTAGAAAATAATATTAATGAAACAAAAATAATTATCATGATAATAATTATTATAATTATAATACTAATTGGGACAATAATGAAACGATGATGAGACAATAATAATATCAACAATTTTATTGAGACCATAATAACAAGACAATAATGAGATAATAGACAATTGAAATCAATCTGTTTTTATTTTTTTCTAGAAATCCTAAGATTATTATTTTAATTCTCTTTCCTTGATTACAAATTATATTCATTGAAAACTTAATTTCTAATGTTCAAGCAAAGAAAATCAATATCAAGTCATGTTTACCCTGTGCACAAACCAACCACAGGGCAATTACCCCCGAAATAGGGTTAGGTTAGGTGTAGATTTTTGGATAGGGGTACAGTGTAGTTGTCCGGGGGGGGGGGGGGGTAATTGTCCAGGGTGGGTGGGGGGTGGGGGGAAGGGGAATTGTCCGAGGGTGGGGAGTGGGGGGTTATCGTCCAGGGGTAGTTGCCCTTGAACCAAAGAAATCATATGCCAATATGTCAAATCAATCTGAGTACTTTAAGATTTAAATAAAAAGCTTGTACAATTCCCCATATGATATGTATTATAAATGTGCCATGCCCAAAACAAAGAGAATAATAAGATTTCGCAATCTTCTTTTGTCCACAAAAAGGCCTGTTTTTTCATCACAAAGATGACAATAACTCGACTTCTAGATATCGGAATTTGAAAATTCAAACAGTTTTGTGAATCGTAGATATTGAGCCTCATTGACAGCCCATCAAATATGCTGGAACAGCCTTTCCTAATTTTCACCTGAAGTGCCTACTCCCACATTGGAGACAGTCTCCAATATTGGCCGTGCGCCTCTACTGTACAATGCAAAATCCCCCCGTCGGGGCTCTTCAATTTTTTTCTTTAAAAAAATTAAGGAATAAAAGTTGAAAATTAACGCGACCGAAATGGAAATGCAAATTAATATTCCCTCTTGGCATAAATTGCCCCAAAACGGGGGAAAAATCAAGTTAAAAGGAACAAAAACAGTGACTTACCTCCTGTTTTATCCGAACTTAGTAAGTTAGGATGGGGGGTCGGGTGTCCGTACACTATGATTTTGAAGCCTTCTTTTTTGTCTTTGGATTACACTAAAAATATGAATTCAATAAAAAAAACTAGTTGTAATCATCTTCCATTTTGTTCTCTATAATATTTCCTTACATTTTGCACTAAAAGTAAAAATTGATGAAACTTCGCTTGTAAATTTTTCCAAATGACTTTCTAAAATTGATCTTCCGGACACACAACCTGTCCGGACACACAACAACTGGGTATACATAAACATATGGCCATTGAGTCCCTGTACAGATGGCGCTAGAACTTTGGTCTCTGTATTTGGTGAGTGAAGCCGACAGAGTTCAGCTGAACAACCAACATAACAAAAACAGAGACCGAAGCTTTTGGTCTAGGCTGTGGCTAGACCAAAAGCTTCAGACTCTGTCTGTATTTTGGTTGTTCCGCTGAACTGCGTTGGCTCACTCACCAATGTTATGAATGGGTGAATGGGGATGATAGTAAAATGTCAGAAATTGTTGAATAAATCCCAGAAACAACGGTTATTCCTGTCTAGGCCGTGGCATGGCCATGTTTGCAAAAACTTAAGTAATGTTGTCGTTAGGCAGTAGAGGCGCACGGCCAATATGGGAGACTCTCTCCAAGGCAATAGGGGAGACAATCTCCCAAATTGGAGACTTGCTTTGCAAAAGGACAAAAGAAACAACACCAACAAAAGCTTGTTTTTTTCCACCCAAAATTTTGTCTCACTGAGGTCAGAAGCCCGTTTGTTTTGTGTGTGATTTACATGTACAACAAAAATCCTTATCAAAACAAAAGTATATACGGTGAATTTTTAAAGTAGACGGTGAAAAGGGGTAATTTTGCACGAGGAATCAGCTTATCACATTTTTATTTGCCGCCAAGGTAATCCTTTTGCAGCAAATGTAAATAAAGGAAATTGGTCTCCAAAACTGGAGACCGTCTCTGAAATCGGATACCCAAATTCTTTACAAAAGTCTCTGATATTGGAGATATCTCCCACATTGGGGACAGTCTCCAATATTGGCATTGCGCCTCTACTGTTAGGTATAGCATAGGCCTACATTAAAATTGAACTGAAGACAAGCGAAGATTAAATATGATTGAATAGATATTGAATTAAAAAAGAAGTGCATGCCAAATTTGCACAGGTACTGTACGGCAACGGTGATGTCTGTAGTGTTGACTGTTGTCATGTCTGGTGGCGATGCAACAAAATTCTTGAAATGACGATGTTGATGATCATGATATGACCGAGGGGGGGGGGGGGTACTCAGTATAAATGTATGATACGTATGTGCCGTGGTTGAGACCCCCTTTTTCAGCCTAAATTTCCATTCCATATTCCAGAGCATCACCAATTCAGGCAGCCAGAGCTGAGCCTGAGATGTTCCCATTTTTTCCTGTTCCGGAGACCCTCAAATTTGTAATTTCTCACTCCAGGAAGCACCCGTCATGACTGATCTACTCAGCCGGTCAGAGCGCGGAGCCCTTATATCGGCCTGGCCCGCCGCTAGCTTGCGCTGGTCTGATATGAATCTCGCAAGATCATGAAGATGTCAGCGCGTCTAGCCGCTACCGATTACGCCTACGTATGAGTTTCGGAGACCCCTGTTTTTGATGTGATCCAAGAGCCGCTCCGGAGACTTTCATTTTAAAACCAAGATTTAGTTCCAGAGCCCCCTATTTTTTTTTTTTTGGCGTAGCACAAAGGTATCATGTAATAATTTGAGTACCCACCGCCCCCCCCCCCCCCCCCCCCGCGGGATCATGATTATGAATGAATGAAGATGGTGATGATGACATTGATCACTCACAGTTAGTAACCTCGCACACAGAACCGTGTTTGGCAGTGGATCCCGCGTGCTGCGACGCCACTTCTGGCATCCACAATATGCGACTTCTATGGCTTTATGTTTCTGTGCGCGGCAGCATGTAATTAACCCTTTCATTGGATGTTGATTTGATAATTATGCCTTTAAAATCTAATTGTCATATGCACTTAACATCCGACTTCCAGTATCGTTTCCATGGAGATGGGAATAATAAAAATGAACAGAATGATGAAGATTTTTCGCTTAGTCTGCTATTCACTGCACTTACACTAGTGATTCAACTAACTTTTACATGTGCATGTATGGTAAGGGACCGTATTTTTATTATTGAGGTCCGTTCGCATGCAGGAGAACGCTGGACAGTTTCAAGAACGGGTTCCGACGATTTGTGGGCGTGGCAATGAACTTGTGGGTGTGGCAATGAACTTATCAGGCGGAACGAAGCGGAATGGTGATCGGCGGAATGCAGGAGAATGGTACCCAGTCACATCCTGGCGTCAGAGATGTGAGAATCGCGGAACGAAGCGGAATAGGACCTAGTCACAGCGCACGAGCAAAACTGGTGCGCCGAGGATCTCGGCGCCGGCCGGTATAGAATGCTCGCTCAGCTTAGCTCTCAAGAAAACAGCGGCATGAGTACAAGTGCGCTTGCTTTAATTTAATCTAGAAGTAAATTATCAGTTGATGCTTTACCACCATTATCAATATCCTTTCTTCCCTTATTCCCTTTCTCGTGCATGTGATATGTGTGACACTTGACTGAGGCCCGTATTTTGTTTTGGATTCGAGTACTAGTATGGAGGCGAAGTGTGTTCGAACATCCAACCTCCATGGTTCAAAGTAACTACCGGTAGTTGTGTCGCGTCGGACGTGATTTTGGTTGGTTGATTGATATTATTTTTTGCAGAGGGGGGGGGGGGGTCATTAATTTTTTTTCTCCCATTGCCTGCATTGTGATATGAAATGATTTTGTTACAATTATTTTCTGCATTTGATGAATCATTGTATGCCTTTCTTCAATTATTATTTTGACATGAATTCATGAATTCTAGATTTACTGTACTCCAACGGGTATGAATTGAATTAATTACCGTAAGATGAAAATGGGCCATTCCGGTTAAGGAGAGAAAACGGCAAGGTCAAAATCGAGCCCCTCCCCCAAAAATATATATCAACATAAGAAATTTGTAGTGAGTGAATTATTATTCACCAGTCCTGTAGAGATAGCAGTGATAACTTCAAGACGGAAATTTTTTTCATTGTTGAGAATTTTACGATTTAAGTATGAATTTCTCCCCAAAAATGTACTGAAAATTTGGACAAACAGAATATATACTTAAACAAACTGGAATAAAACAAAATTAAAGACAAACGTGATGGAGTTGGATTACCATAAAGAAGTCTGATGTGTATGTTTGTTGATAATTCCAACTAAATTGTTGACATGTTTTACGTTTCAGAAATATTGCCGTTTGAAAAACTAGTATTGAGACGTTACCATGTCCGTCCCCTGATATTAGATTCATTAATCTCTTATTATATCGAGCCTGTAAATCATCTTGTCTTTCTTAACCTTATCATATTATACACTCATGAGGACTCTTTCAATCCCATATGGTATGATCAGATATTCCATGTACGAGAGATATGAAAATGTACTTTCAAAAATCTGATATTTTTGTCCGTCCCCTTCGTAACGTCCCAACTTTCAAGTTTCTACCACACACACGATACGAGATTCATCTCAAAAGTTCTTGAGCACGTGCGCCGGTCAACCCTGTTCATACACATACAAAATTTTCCATGTGTGTTTTCAGTCACGTAGTCCCAGGGAGAAAAAAAGCTTGTCCGTCCCTTCAATATGTTTGCCGTAACGTCTAAACTTTCGTGCTTTGTCTTGGGTGATTGTTATGTTTTGGTGTTGATTTCTCGTATTTTGTCGCGGTGTGTTGATTGATTAGTGATATTTTTCCGTACTACCCTCATTTCTAAACGTATTTGTAAAGATATCCAATGATTTTCTTTCTTTATTAGAATATAATTTGCATTTACTTGAATATATGTTATCAAATTACGACGACCTAAATATTGATGATTATTACAAATATTAAGGAAAAATCTACGTAATTCTAAAAATGGCCGGGAATGTAGTAATCAAGAGATGTAGTCTTGTTGGGAGTTTCATTCTGAACAAACAAATAAAAAGAATATATATAGTTAAGGAGATAATCCGGACAATTATATAGATATCATGACGACGTTACTCATTTGATGTGGACATGATTTGAGGGTGTCCACCGTCGCGTCTCAAACTAAAAAAGTTTACTTACATGCATAATCGATACTTTTATTTAATTCTGATCTACAATCATATCTAGTTGGCAAGATTATCGAATTCTTATTCTTCATAATGCTGCAAAATAAAGCAAGAAGTTTTCTTACCTTTTTGCCATGCTTCACCTTCGCTAGGACGTTATTCTGAATCACAAAGACATGTCCAATATTTTATCCAATGACGTCCAAATTGTAAAAACGGCACATCGTACATTATCTACTCTTTTATAGATAAAATGTGTATTTCCATAATAAATCTTACGACTGCCCATACCTTCCGAGACACTTAAAAAGGTTTTATAAATTTTACATGTAAACAAAATGATGTAAAAGGCACTAGAACAGACTAGACGTTATGATCTCCATGAGGACACTGTAGAATTAAATGTCCGCAATAACGTCCTCGTAACAATTATGTATTTTACCATATTTAGTTTTATATTTATTTCAAAAACATATCAAAATCTTCTAATCGTTCTCAGAAAAAACGTTTAAATCACAGTCAGGCTTTACGTTTATAAAGTGATCACCGTATGAGATGTTTATGGCTGCTCTCTTTACTTCAGACGTTATGATTTTAAACGACAATGTCTTCCGTAACGTCGCACGACTTTTACACCATAATTTGTTGCTGGTGATTCTTTAGATTTAGGTGGTTGTTTTATTCACATGAATTCATGAAATAGTGCTTTCAAGCAACTTTGATTTTCTGTTCTAGAATTAAAAAAAACAATCGAAAGATATAAAAACTACAAATTAGACGTTACGACTTTGACGATGGACATTGCCAAAAATGTGTCGCATATATAATTTTAATAATGCTTGAAATTGTCTTTATTTTCATTTGTTTTACCTCGCAATAAACTAGTATTCAAGAGTTGAAAAAAAAAGTTAATTTAGGCATACAGTATCAAGCGATGCACGATGTGACAAGTGTCCTTTTAAGACGTTATTTATTCTTTTTAATATTCCACAATGTCTCATATAAAATTCAGGATTTTTGGAAAGTGGCGGCTAAATTTTTTGACATCGAGGGCTGCGAAACGGGATGAAAGTCGGGGGGGGGGGGGTGGTCGACCATGCAAAAAAAAATCAAAATCAGATGTTTTTTTCTGATGGGATAAAGCCATCCCAGCGCCCCCCCCCCCGTTCTGGGACCCCTGGTATCAGCGGCGGTTTGGATTTAGGTGCCCAAATTATGTCAATGTTGTGTGGCCAATGTTGTAATTCGAATTGTGACAGAATTCCATTTTCTTCTCTTTTGACAATAAAATTATAATCTTGCTTTAATCAAATGTATTTTATTTTATTTTATTTTGGATTCTGAAACAAATGTATTGAATAAACATATTTTAATGGTTCGCTACCTAAAAAGATATTTTATACGGTTTCATTTGTTCCTGAATGTACCATGCGGCGGATCCGGATATGACAAGGGGCTCAAACTGATGACTTCCCAACAAAATTGATATTTTTTTATGTTCTAAAACTATTCAAGTTGGTTTTTGGACGTTTTGTGTAAACATTTTATGGAAGTCAACATGTGGTAGGTTTTAGACGTTTTAACACCTTTTTTTAAACGTCAAAATAACCCCCTCCCCCAAAAAAAACATTTAAAAAACTTTCGGAAGTTCGATGAGATGATGATGGTGATGATAATGATGATTGATGGTGATGATGATGATAATGACAATGAAGGTAACAATTTTGCACAATGGAGATCCGATTAATGGTCGTAATGACAAGAATGATGTGAAATCATTTTAACAAGCTTTCTGCCTTTTTATTGCATCCCCGATTTCCTATCAATTATCTTTCAATTTGTATGAAATATGTGCCAACAAATAATATCACTTTTGTTTAAATTTATTAGATTTTTATTCTCATTGTTATATTCTCGATCTTTGTCTGATGATTATTTTATCACCCAGTACTTTTAATGAATTTGAAATAAATGCTGAATTGATATTGACAACTCATTGTAGCATGAATAATCGGCATTATAGGCCTACGCAATAAAAAAGATGGTTCATTGAGGGCAGAAATTCTGTCAAAGGATGCATTTATAAACGATACAAGACACAAAATTGTTTTTTTAAAGACACATCACGCGAGACTTTTTACCTTTTATTATTTTCTTTTCCAATTTCATTCAAGGATTTCATCACGAAATTGTTATTTAAAAAAAAGACACATCACGCGAGACTTTTTTCCTTTTATTATTCTCTTTTCCATAATTTCATCACAGCATCAATCAATCAAAACATTCACAACCTAAATTATAAAAAAATAAAAATAATTCTTATCAGGCGCTTTTCCAAAAGTTGAAAAGTGATATACATCAGCCATTAAAAACAAATTGATTGCATGGATGTAACCACGTTATTTTGATATTGTTCCTATTTTCAATCAAATTTATTTGTTTATTCTATACATTATATTTCATTAGTTACTTTTAGTTCTTTCGTTAGAATTTATCTATTTCAATTTTATGATTATCAATTCTCCCCCCCCCGTAATGTTACCGTGTCATTAATTTGCGTTGAAACAGTCACATCGTTTGTAAAGCCGAGAAAATTTCCTTTTCTTTTTTTTTGTTGAAAATTTGTTCCTTCATTAGCACCGTAACGTTTCAACTGGGGACACGCGAATTGTCTTCGCCAAAGCGAAGAATTGCTGCACAAAACTCGATGTTTCTGTCTTTTATTTACTGGTATTTCATCAAATATCAGAGATGTTTGTCATTTAAAGGCACTTTCAAGTCATATTTTGGAATTATGCAATTTATTTCGATATCGCTTAGAGTAACGTCCCAACATACCGGCGTATCGAAGATTGCGCTTGCTACTGAGCTTGGCAGCGCAAACTAGTGCTTCGATCACCTCCGAGTTTCTTCTATGATCGACTTTATGCGTAAAAACAACGAAAATTTTCCTTATTTATTCATTTTTATGCATGTCCACTCGGGAAGAGTAACGTCCCAACATTTTTAGAAATCAGGTGATATTGTGAAATAGACATGCCAGCTTATCTTTTCCTTATCTGAACCAGTTTACCGATGTGTTGGCCTATCTAAAACACATGAAAAACCAAGCCTAGCGAGTACTTTATTTTTCGACCCCTTTGTCCAAGTCTTAACCGGAATGGCCCAAATACGAATTGGAATATAGCGAAATTCCATAAAGATTTGACCCAACATACCGGTACTAAGAATATCTGGCTTCCAATGCCTAGAAATGGGCCACATCACGCGTCTTCCAAATGAGTGCCAGTTGGTAAACTGTCATAAAGTCATTTTCATAAGGTGTTAATTATTTTGAAGTCCACCTATATGTTTTAAGCAACCTCATAATAGAATAGCCTTTAATTAAAAAAAAACCCAAAACAAACAAACCGTTCGGCAGGAGGCAAGGTCATGCAGGGCGACCTGACGGAGGGAGAGAGATTAGAAGAGGGAGACGGGTGGAATCGACTAGAAGTGGTGTGATTTATTGATTAAAAAGTGAACTTTTCTGATTTATTATATTTTGTGTGTGTGTGTGTTGGGGGGGGGGGGGGTGACTGAGGTTGACCAACGAGTATTAGACCCTTGTACTATTTTCGTTAAAACGTAGTCCAACACAACTGCAGGCAAAAAAAGGATATCTACGTATAACTCGACAATGAAAAAAACACCAAAGAATAAGTAATTTCACAGAAGGTTTAATGGCAATTTGACAGATTTATTAATTTCCTGATAGCATACATTATCCCATCAAATGACAATGTGTTTATTTTTTTCAACTGTTGAACATGTCGCTCACAACCCATGAACGAGGCATGAAGACGGCATATCATATATCAAGCCATTTTCCAGTATAATCTGCTCATCCCCACTCTCTTTCTCTCTCCCATCCCTCCATGGTTTGGAGATCGAGAGGCTCTTGTAATCACCTTTGCATTACTAACTTACGCTCCAGTGGGACTTAGAATTTGCACAAAAGACTACTCTGGGATATCGGAGGTTGACTAGAATTTTGTCAACCTGGGGGGGGGGGGGGGGGCTGGGGTTCATAGGCTTATTTTGTCTTACATGTAGAAATCAATTTACATCGCCAGAATGTAATCCAACGAGAATAGGGGAACGGAGCTTTAAGAAAAGATTCCTTCGTGATATTAAACAAAATTATTTATTCCTTGATAGCAAATTTAACGTTTCTAGTAGTTCCAGCATAACCATGGAGTAAAAGTAGTTTTATGAAGACATCTCGAGTGGGAATTTCCACCCCGGCCCCCTCTCTTTAATACATCTTCAGCTCGCCCCTTGGAGTACGGCTGGGGGTGTGTATTGACGCAAAAACTCTTCCACACTCCGTCATGAAAAAGAGAATCAATGATACAGGTTTGTGTCGAATGAACAAAACAAAAATAAACATTATTCGGCCGATCGGTCAGACCATAGATAAGCATAGCAACATACATTTAACAATACTAAATCATATTCAAGAAATGCATGCAAATGAAAAAAAAATTGACAAAGCGTCACTCAATTATTATGACAGCAGCAGCCGGGGGGGGTACCCATTCTGCTGTGTCCGAAATTCGTCGAAAAGTCAGTTATAGAATTGATCATATTCTGTCAAATGAATCTAAAACTTCGAGATAATATATTCAAAACGCGACAAAACCCGAGTGATCACAATGAGAGGTGAAGAGGTGGGGGGGGGGGGGGGGTACGTGAGATCGAGTATCAACGAGAAATTAACCCCTGCGAGTGTGCTCCACATGCATTACTAATAGTATGCATTACACGTATCGTGTGTGTGTGCATACAGCATGCAAAGCTGTGTATACGCGCTCTATCTATAAATAGAAAATATGAATACTAATTAGGTGAAATCGTATGCGCGTACACCGTATACGTGCATGCTATGATTGCATACATAAATGCATACACGTAGATATTCTATATGGAGCTAGGGCCAGGGGTTTGATTTTAGTGCCCATGTATATATGGGCATGGCCTGCATGTATTCGCCCTAAATTTAATCATCTATTATATTTTGTGTTACCCTCATACACTACATTTCCTAGTTTTGCAATAACCAAGACGTGCCATTTCACTAAATAAGACCTTTGTATATTTTCCCTTTATTCATTCATTGAATTAATTAGCTTAATGCAAGTTTTATTACCCCTACAAACTGACACTAAATAATGTTCCTGTAACATGATCATTAATTTATGCATTCTGCTCTTGCTTCGCTCTCGCATTATTTATTTGAGGCTATATTTTTTGGGAGGGCAGTTCAAATCTCAAATTTTCATAAGACATAACAAAAAGCCTTATATGCTTCCCACTTGATCATTAATTTACTTTCTTAGACTTTCTTTAATTAATGCACTGTATGCACAAACGTATTCATGTTTACCGTTTTTCAATGCATGTGAATAAAAATGATTTAGAATTTATATTTCATTAATCAGGAATGTTGCACGAACAGTCCATCTACATTTCAACCTTCATTCATCGTCACTCCTGTATAATTGGAAAATATGTCAAATGGTTCAGTTGTCATTTTAAAAGATGTAAAACTAAAATTAAGGACAACCCAGGGCCTTAGGCCCTATCTTTATTTGCATACTTGTTCTTATTGATTTAATTCATTTTCGATTCTTGTGAGATCTCATTTCATACCATTATCATTGTTGCCATTATTACACGATGGATCATTGGTCTTAACTAAGGCCCGTCGATGGATCATGAACTAAAGGCCCGACGAGTTAAGGATCATTGGTCTTTTATAAAGCCCCAGTCACATATAGACACGGATCATCCCGGATCAACACGGCAATGCCGGCATGATCCGGGGAGGTCCGGGATAGCTTTGCCCCGGATGACTGTAAACACGGCATCAACACGGCAGCTTCACACGGATCTACACGGACCATGCCGGCAGAGCATGTCGTCAACACGGACCGACACGTCAGCAACACGGACCTACACGTCAGCTACACGGACCAACACGTCAGCAACACGGACCAACACGTCAGCAACACGGACCATCACGTCAGCTACACGGACCAACACGTCAGCAACACGGACCAACACGTCAGCTACAAGGACCAACACGGACCAACGCGTCAGCAACACGGACCATCACGTCAGCTACACGGACCAACACGTCAGCTACACGGACCAACACGTCAGCTCAAGGACCAACACGGCAGCTATATTGACCAGCACGGCAAATGAAAATCTGTTCATAATAATGAGCTGATATTTATTAATTTAATTTTTTATTTATTTATTTATCTATTTATTTATTTTTTTCTCATCCTTGTCGCAACATTATATTATGTTGTTTTTAAAAAATATATCAAAACTCAAAACTTCCTTAACCAGTAAAAACGCTGCTTTTTTATACAACACAGTTTACTGTTTTAAAAGTAGTTGTCAAGTACTTTAAATCTTGAACGACAAATTTAATTTTGATTTGATTTGATATCACTTTATTGAAATCACAATAAAGGAAAGAAATTTACAAAGTCAATAGAAAACATAATAAAAATTAAGATAGGCCCAGGTCATGACGAATAACTGTCGATGCAGGGCAGTAGTACAAACTTAATGTACAATTTCGATGTAACAGGTACATTACATAAATTATATACATATATTACATAGGTTATGTAGATTCGAATCAGTGATAGGTCAATACACCATCACGTGACCATAACTGCGAGGATCGCATTTGTTATATTCTAGGTTTTGACGTCACCTCAGGGAATATACTGCGTTGTATTGTCAATTGCGGCGTTATATTCACTAAGGTGACGTCACTCGCTGCATACAAGTTGCGTAACAAGGTAGTTTATTTGATGTACGCGCTAATGTAAACGCGTCGATTGCATGAAGTACGCGCTTGATGTATTTTCAAAAAATATATATATTATATTATGACGTAGATGGATTAGAGCTGTTGCAAGAATTTCGGGTTTGAGCCAGATGATGAATGCAATTTCTGATGGCGAATCCACATAGACTATATAATATAACAGATATTGCAAGGACTATCGTTTTAATAAATAACATTTCAACTCCCCTCCGAAGCTATATTTTTCCCTCGGGATAATATTTTCCCTCAGCGCTGCGCACTTCGGGCAAAATATAATCCCTTGGGAAAAATATAACTCCGTCAGGGAGAGGAAATGTTATATTCAAACTCTAGGTAGGCAATATCTGTATAATAACATATTTTTTAAAAATAAAATGTGAAATAATAATAACAGACAAAGTTGGGGTAAATATTAGAAAAAAAAAGAGAGAAAAAAAATATTCATACATGCACTAAGTTTACAAATATTAGGTTGGGGCCAATATCCAAAGCGTAAGAAAATATCCTGAATCATTCAATCATCCATTTAATCATAAATAAATTGAGCATGTTTGTGTCAACTGTTTAACAACTACTGAAAAGTTCATAAAGTAAATAGCGTTGTAAAGATTTGATGGGAAAAAAGAACACGGACTGCCAAGGATACTCCAGGCAGCCACACGGACTTACACGGCAGCTACACGGCAGCCACACGGACCTACACGGCAGCTACACGGACCATCCCGGATGGCTTTGCCAACCCGGCAGTCCACGGATGACGCCGGATGTTTTTGACAGTCAAAAACTGCCGTGTTGGCCTCCCGGACGTTCAAGGACCAACACGGACCACCCCGGACCTCCAAGGATGCCCAAGGCGCCAACACGGATCTCTCCCCGGACCACCCCGGATCAGATCCGGGATGGTCCGGGGTGGTCCGGGGTCTATATGTGACTGGGGCTTTAGGCCTGACGAAGGATCAGATTGCCATTGATAAAGTAAGTACATGTACCAAAGGGTGGGGGGCTGGGGGTGACATTTGTGTAATAAGAATTCACGTACGTTTTAGGGGGCAAGATGGCATATAAAGGGCAAGATCTGGAAGCTTGGAGCGCGCGATCATGAACATCATCAAAATGGAGATTCACGATCGACAGTAAATTATAATTGGGGGGCCGGGGGGGGGGGGGGGGTATGATAGCGCAGGCCTTTCCCCGGCCCCTATAAGATCGGAGGGTCGTTAGTCGTAAAAGTAGAGGGTCGTATCGTTCGTTTAAGGACAAGCCTACCCCAACTAAAAAAAATATTTGAAAAAAGAGAAAAATCTAAAAGCATAACATTGAAAATGACATCAAAATCGGATATAAAATAGTTATGAAATTTCAAAGTTTCGCTTAATTTCACATAACACTTGTATGCACATCCTGGTCGGTATGCAAACGACGAGACTGATGACGTCATCCACTCACTATTTCTTTTGTATTTTATTATACGAAATATGAAATATTCTAAATTTCTCCTCATTGTCAAGTGAAACAGTGATCAATTCCTCCCATGTGGAATTTGCATTGTTTATTACAATATGGTTCGGTCAAGTCGGTCAAATCTGTAAAAAAAAAAAAAATTATTGTATAATTATTCAAACCATTTAGTGAGTGATGGACATCATGGACTGACCCATTTGCATGTCACCGAGTTGTGCACATCACCGTTTTGTGAAAAATAAGCGAAATTTTAAAATACCACAACTTTCTTATTTTACATCCAATTTTGATGAAATTTTCAGTGTTAGGCTAGTTTGATTTTTCTCTATTTATTAAAATCAACATTTTGCTGGGGTGGACTTCACCTTCAATTATAAGGAAAGGAGTGTCGCTAAACAAATAGTAGAGGGTCGCCGGTCATAAGAGTGTCGCTATAAAGTACGAGAAGACTGTTACATAGTCATCATCATGTTAAAGGGGGTCGCTATTCATAATCAAAGAAGAGGATCGCTAGCATACAGTTATAACATGGAAAAGCTTAGCTAGGTTTAATATTCATAAGGGTCGCCAGTAGTAAAACATAGACACGATAGACTCGTAATATATAGTCATAACAGAAGAGGGTCGCAAGTCATTAAAGCAGAAGGGGATCGCAGGTCATTAATAGTATTAGTAATGCCAGAGGTCACCAGTCACAATATTTATGGGGGTGACTTAAACTATATTTTCCCCAATAAGACATCTCAAAAGGTCTAAGTTAATTACAAATGCAAGGTCAAAGCGCGAGCTCTTTTTGGATACTTCATTTATTCAGACCTGAAAATTTGAAACAACGCAATTGGCCGTAAATTCTTATTCATAGACTTAAAGACATTATGAAGAGAATAACTTGGCCATTGATATGAGCATTAAGAATAATTAGGGATGCACCATTAGATATCCAGGGGGGCTGGAAGTTAAAAAACAAAACTTGTTAAATGAGCAAAAAAAATCTTGACTCGCCATCAGAGTAAAAAAAAAATTGGTCCACTGATAAATCATATGAAAGGGGCAAAAACTGCTCGTGCTTCGCGCTCGCATTATTCATTTATTTGAGCCTAGTATTTCGGGGGGGGGGGGGAGGGGGTTACTCAGTGTGTTCCTTATGTAAAGGCGCTTAAAATCTCAAATTTTCATATCACATAAAAATCGTCTTATAGGCTTCCCATCACTTGCATCAAGATATCAATCCTTTTCATTACAAAAAGTACATAGAATGTCCTGTTTGGGGGTCTAAACCTTAAAAAATAGCACACACTTTCCGCTCATATTAGATCATGGTTACAAAACTAAGTGTTTAGAATGTCCGGTCATGAAATCGAGTTTTCAAAGGAGGTAAAAAAAAAGGTAAATTGCCGATTCGTCCATTGCCAACACATCTTCTCACGTCCATCAACATTACGTCTAACAATCATTATAGGTCAATGACCATAATGTGCTATCAACATTTAGTCTAATCACCAGTTAGTCTATGACCATTTCGTCTAACCAGTTGGATTAATACTCGTTGATTTCCATTTGTTTTGCCGAATAAACATTTTAGACCAATTGTATAAAGAAATGACTTTTGGACCAACTGGTTATTAGACGAAATGGCAATTATACCATGCGTATATTTTGACAACTGATGGTAGACAAACTTCTATTATACGAGTTGGTAATTTGACGAACTAGTATTTGACTTAATGAAAAATTTTTTTGACTAAAGCTACTTAGCGCCCCTCTTAGTATAATGAGCAGTGACCCTCTTCATTGATTATTATTAAAGGTCAAGTCCACCCCAGAAAATGTTGATTTGAATAAATAGAGAAAAATCGAACGAGCACAACGCTGAAATTTCATCAAAATCAGATGTTAAATAAGAAAGTAATGACATATTAAGGTTTCGCTTATTTTCACAAAATATAGTGATATGCACAATTAAGTGACATGCAAATGAGACAGACGATGGTGTCCATCACTGTTTTTTTATTGTTTGAATTATACAATATTTATTTTTTAAACAGATTTGGCAATAAGGACCAACCATATAGTATTAATCAATGCTAACTCCACATGTTCAGAGAGGAATTGATTGCTGTTTCAGTTGACAATGAGGAAAATAGTTCATATAATGAAATACAAAATAGTGAGTGGATGACGTCATCAGTCTTCTCATTTGCATATCGACCAGGATATTTTTTTCGTAAAATTAAGTGTAACTATAAAATGCCACAACTTTTTTTTTACATCCGATTTCGAGGAAATTTTCAGTGCTATGCTTGTTTGAATTTTCTCTTTTTATTCAAACCAACTTTTGTTGTGGTGGACTTCTCCTTTGAATAAAGATCATTATTAATTTCGTCTCCCGAAAAATTCCCTTTAAAAATGTCAAGCTCATCAGAGAGAGAAGGGAGGGGCAACGTCTTCCGTCCCAAGTGATCGCAGTTTTGCACTCGAATGGGGGCCCGGGAATGGGTGTATATTTTTTTCCTTCAAATTTACGGGGTGTGCCTCCCCCCTCCCCCTCCTTTGATCCGTGCCTGCAATGGAATTTGTCATCTAGGGCAAAAAGATGTTGAAATAATAAAAAGTGTTCCTGTCAGCTGATGATTCCGAACAGGAAAATGACAAGCCTTCATGTTGTTTCATGTTGTTTCTTACCTTAGAATGTCCAGTGGAATCTGTTCCTTCCCCGTCGTCGAACCAGGGACGTCTGTTAGTCCCTGGTCTCATGTCCCCGGTTACATGTAAATTAATGATCCATCGTAGGGCCTGAGTTCAAGCCAAGTAGATAGGATAGAATTGGATAGTGGACAACATCCGCGAGAAAAAAAAAATCATGAACAAGGCTTATAGCTGTTTATCGTTGTTAGGCGGGTGCACGAATTCAGCCAAAACACAAAGAACGAGAAAACAGCCCCGGGCTGAAAATATTTAGATCTAGATGAATAGAATAAAATTCAGGGCCAAATGCTGAAAAGTTCATTAGAATCGGATAAGTTATTGAACTTCAACGATTTGCATCCCCCGGGTACTCTGGTGAAACAATTCTTGGCATGTCTTCATGAATATTCATTCGGTGGGCTGATTATGTCACATACTTTCCTTTTTCTTATGTCATTACATGAAATCATAATTGTTTCATTTTTCATTATGTAAATGATGTGTCTCAATTATTATGAAATACGTTGCAGTAAGAAATACATAATGCACGTAATCAGTTATCAGTCCAATTGTTTAAGTCCTTGGTAGGAAACTTTTGAATTTATAGTACACCTAATTTTCATATAATAAAATACAAAAGAACAAGACAGTGGGGATATGGCATCATCAGCCCAAGGCTAATGAATATTCATGAAGACGAGCCTAGAGCTGTTTCACCAGAATAATGCAAATCTTTAATTGTTATCTGATTTTGATCAAATTTTCAGCATTTTGCCATTTGAATTTTATTCTTTTTAGTGAAATATGTCCAGCCTGGAGCATCCCTTCAATCACGAAGGCCTAAATTGTAAATAGAGGACGTCATTTGCAAAATTGATGGAAGCGTGGCATTTAGTTTATTCTATCTTATACCTCGGTCACATTTGCTCCACGGCGGCCGTCGAGAACGGCATTTTTATTCATACCACATATGTAGCTATTCCAAAAAAATGTGACCGAGATATTAATCGTAATAATGGCAAAAAAATGTGAGGTACTAGTGATAGGCCTGGGAGTAAACATCGATTGATCGAATGGTTCGAATGGCTTGCCGCCAATCGCTAATCGATTAGCAAAATTTACACGAATCGAATGTAATCGAATTTAATCCCACCTGGCCTTCCATGCCCTCGATACACAATGTATGTTGTATGCATAGGTGTATAATAACTCTATGGTTGCATGTCTATGTGCTTAAAACAGAAAGTACACACACACAAGGAGCTGACTTGAGCCAATATGTGATTGGACATTCAATGGCCAATGAAACTTCTGGGATCGAGGTCGTGACTCCAGAAAAAATTGACCCCTCCCCATCTCTGTGTATGGGTGAGCATGGTGTGAGTGAGAGAGAGAAAGGATAGCGGTGGGAATTCTTTCACGTTTCAAAACAATGCAATCTCTTTTAGCCTCTCCCTCACACAATCAAAATAACATTCCAACACGCGCCATCACCTAATTCTAGATGTCGACTAGTTTCCCAAAACAGACCCAGTTATAGGTTTAAATGATCAGAAATTGTAATTCTGAGAGGTATTTCAATTGAAAAATATTTTGCAAAATATTTTGAACATCATGGGCAGAG
Source organism: Lytechinus pictus (assembly GCF_037042905.1). Classification (NCBI taxonomy): domain Eukaryota; kingdom Metazoa; phylum Echinodermata; class Echinoidea; order Temnopleuroida; family Toxopneustidae; genus Lytechinus; species Lytechinus pictus. The sequence continues at coordinate 5,957,948 of NC_087250.1, forward strand.
TACCACATGTGAGGGTTGGGGCGAGGTATGGGCAATGAATGAAATTTTACAATAAGTAAAAAGCACCACATGCGTGTCTGTCTCAAAGAATACTTCATGAATGAGTTGTTTACAGAGATGTAAATTGGACCCAAGACTATAGGCTGATTCATTCATATGCAGGGGTGTTGCACTTGGAGGGATGCATAATACAAGGATTGATTTGGGATAGATTTTCATTGGAACAATAAAGTGAAAGTTTTAATCTAATTCCATATAGTTTCTTTTGAAATAGAAATCAAAGAGAAGGGGGAATACTTGGCTTACTTTAATTTATAAGGAACAGATGTACTCTACCCTACATCAGATGTTCAATAATTGAAAAAACCTATTCGGGAGGTCTTCACAAGTAGGTCAACTAACTATTGGCTTAGAAGACGTGATTTCCGACGAACAATCGAATGGTTCGATTGTTTTTTCAGGAACTATAAATCGAATAGTAAAATTGACATTCGTCCCAGGCCGAAACTTGTGGCTCGTCAGAGTGCCCCCCTGCCCCCCCCCCCCACCCCCGTAGGTACGCTAGTGATTACGATACGTAGACTGCAAAAGAGTAATATTCAAAATTCAAAGATAAAATGCCAAATTCCAACGAGGATATACCGGTATTTTAGAGTCGGAAATTAATAGAGGAGTGATTGCATCTTGGCCTGAGCTAACAAAGTCAGGGAATGGTAGGCAAGTTTCTTACAATTGCTTTATTATTGGTATTCGAGCCAAGCGATTGTCATCGCCTTTGAATTGATATGGATTGGGGAGCGACTACATAACAGTGCAGTACTACGAACTAGCTAGCGTCGAATCCATCGGTACTGCAGCGCTAGCTAGTGCAGCAGGCCTGGCCTCCCGCTGATATCTGCTCAGTGCAGTGCATGCAGAGCAGATCGGCGGATCCGGAACGAAGCGGAAAAAATTAGTGCAGTAGCGTACTACGAGCTAGCTAGCTAGCGTGGAATCCATCGCTACTGCGGCGCTAGTGCAGCAGGGCTGGCCTCCCGCTGATACCTGCTCAGTGCATGCTGTGCGTGCAGATCTGCGGAACGAAGCGGACAAAATTAGTTCTCCATCGTTCCGCCGATTTTTGGCTCCTCCCACTTTTCGACTCTGCCAAGGAGGTGGGGCTAAAATCGTCCACCGTTCCGACGCAGGATCCTGCAGGCGGATGGAGGAGAACGCCATCGATAATAAAAATACGGTCCCTAAGGTGCCCCAAGTCTGTGCACACGCATATCTGCACGATTCTAATAAAAGAAGATATGCAACGACCACAAATTTACAACTGAAATAGACAGATATTCATTAAAAAATCTGACTCAAAATGGTGGATAAATAATGAATTTTGGCATTTCATGTGACTGCCTCAAAATGCAGCCTTTCTCATCAAAATCATCAAATCGTGTGTCTGAGCAGACTAGGGGCACCATTGTTTTGTTCGATCTGAAAATGACTGTTGGAGAGTTTTTCTAAGAAAATCATGTTTCTTTCAAATTTTCACATGATTTTTGGTACACTTACTCATAAGAATATAGGGAACATCATTAGCTGAATCTTAAGTTAAAGATATAGGTGCGCAGACATGGGGCTACCCTTCGTACATGCATGCATGTACATGTAGATTTGATACATTGTGTATGATATTCCTTTAAACTTTAAAGCAAGTTTTATATTCGAGATAGCATCTAGGTGAACTTCACCTCTTTTTTAGCTCAAATGAATTTTAACTTTATAGGGACGTATACTTTCTCGCCTTTTTTAATCGGTAATGTGTATTTAGATTTACATATTACATTTAGTATGAAGAAATGAATGATAACTTTCACTTTCTCTTTTGAATTTCTATCAGCTATAAGCCAGATATCGGAACTATTGGAGACGGGGCTTGACCCTGAGACCTTGTCAATCTGTGTTCATCTGTGTGAACAAGGAGTCAACCCCGAGGCCCTTGCATCTGTTATCAAGGAACTACGAAGAGAGATGACAGCATATAAGGTATGTCTTGGTCATGTGACCTGCCAACCCCAAAACCAACATCAAGTTGCCGGGAAGATTCTGTGTCAGCCAAAATAGTACCGTAATTTGGTCTTCCAAAATAGAATTTTCTGCAAGCGATTCTTATTCTTCTTAAGTTCTGTTAATATTTGAAGTTGTAAAGTATGTTGTATATTAAAAAGACAAGATACAATAGATGTCACTGTAGATTACCAGGTGGGTGTTCAATAAAGCTGTTCGTAAGTTAAGAGCGACTTTAAGAACGACCGGTGATCCTTTCTTTTGATAAATGGTATATTCATTAGCGATGGTTTTGCGCGTAAGAAAGGATCACCAGTCATTCTTAAAGTCACTCTTAACTTACGAACAGCTTTATGAAACGGCCCCCAGGAGCTGAACATAGAGGAATAGAAGATACTGCGTCGAGGACTGAACCTTATGAACAATTTTTTTACGGACTGCTTGAAAGTTTCACCAAAATTCCACAGTACGCTCTCACTGGATTTCTTCCGCATTCTATCAAGTACATTGTGGGTTATCGCTGATAAATTTTGAAAAATTATATATTGTTAGCAAATAGGATATATGCTTTGTTAAGCTCGATAAAAATCTCAAAATTCAATTTTGGTGATTTATTGTCGACTGAGATGTTAGGTCACAAACAGCACAGACTGGTACCCCCAAAAGGTGGCAGAGTTATACTTTTTAAAATCTGTGGGTTGGAGCGATAGAAAAAAATACATACCTGTACACATAATCCATAATTTATTATTGCTATCTTATCTATTATCCTTATGATCACTGGTGATCCAAGGGGGGGGGGGGCACAGCCGGCCCATGCCCCCCCCCCCCTTTTGTGAAGCAAAATTAAAATTTGTAATGTAAAAATGCTGTTAAAACCAAAATGTGCTCCCCCCCCCCCCTTTTGGAAAATCCTGGATCCGCCCCTGCTTATGATTCTAATTAATACTCTCTCTATTTCAAATTTGGCTTATCTCCATGCAGGCATCTGTGGAGCAAGGATAATACTCCAGACATACCGTGTGAACATGAACTGAGATTAAACTGAACGTGGGACATTGTATCTAGACCCAGGGCTGCTGTAAATATGGTGGACTGTGGAACAGTTTGGATACACAGATGTCAGATTAACGTGTGAACATAGACTGAGATTGAACTGAATGAGGGACATTGTATCTAGACCCAGGGTTGCTGTTAATATGGTGGACTGTGAAACAGTTTTGATGCACAGATGCCTAAGTGTTAGATTAACGTGTGAACATGAACTGAGTTTAAACTGAATGAGGGACATTGTATCTAGACCCAGGACTGCTGTTCATATGGTGGACTGTGAAACAGTTTGGATACACAGATGTCTGATTACCATGTGAACATGAACTGAGTTTGAACTGAATGAAGGATATTGTATCAAGACCCAGGACTGCTGTTCATATGGTGGACTGTGAAACAGTTTGGATACACAGATGTCTGATTACCATGTGAACATGAACTGAGTTTGAACTGAATGAGGGATAATGTATTAAGACCCAGGACTGCTGTTCATATGGTGGACGATTTGTATGGTAGATGATTTTCAGAATTTTTTATATATCAAACTTATGTGGCATCCCTGTAATACCAGTCCTGGGAATTAGTTCAACTGCTAGATCTGCAAGCCCAACAATGCCTTCTGTGGGATGTATATGATATACATTTATTTTGCCCCATATGTGTATATTCATGTATATTGTATATAATGTAAATGTAATTTGTCAAGATCTTTGAAAATACACGTACAAACTGAAAAATAGAAATCATGCAATTAGTGTTATATTGCATTTTTAAATATTGATGTTGAGTGTGTGTGGGTCATGTAGTGATGAGTGATGGTCAAACTATGGAAGGAGGGAGAGGAACAGAAAGAGAAAGGGGGACAAAGGGAGAAGAGAGGTGGATGAACAGAAAGAGAGAGAAGGGAGGTAAAAGAAAGGGGTAAGGTAGCTGTAAAGAGGGGGGGGGGGAGAAGGGGAGGAGCAGAAAAAGAGAGGAACAGAAACAGTAAGAGAAGATAGAAGGGAGTGAAAAGAAAGAAAGGGTTAAGGGAGCTATAGGGAGAGGGGGGGGGGGTTGGACAAAAGGCAGAAAGGTGGAGAACAGAGAGGGATGTGTATGCACAGTGTATGATTATATAAAGAGAGATGGGGTAGCGAGAACAGAAAGATGGAGAAGAGAGGGGGTGGAAGCACATAGGAGTAGAAAAATATTGAGAAAGAAGATGGAGAAAATAATAATGCTTGGCTTGGAATGGGATGTAAGTGAAGATGGAGGGAAGCAATGTAGTAAGAGAGAGTGGGGTGATGATACTGAAGTGATTGGCTTGGAACAAGGTGTATGAGAAGAGAAAGGGAGAAGAAATACAGAACAAATACAAATCATATATTTCACTCAAATTGTAATGAGATTTTTAGCACTTATAATATAAGGAACATTTTCAACTGATTTTTTTTTATTGGACTAAAAAAAAATTATGTTTAATAATCTCAATTAAAATTTTGAAAAAAAAAACACTGACATGGGGGCCCTCCTTCAAACAAAGACTTAAGCAGTTGATGCAGTGAATTTAGAATTAAAAAAAAGACAGATGATAGAAAAGATTGATTACTTTATGGAGTTGCATTACATGCAACGTTCTCGCCAGGTTCAGTTTCACGGTTGTCGGAGCAAAGCTCCGACGTGCCGCGCAGCGGCCTCGATGCGTGCGAAGCACGCATAGGGGGGTGGGTGCGGGAGGGGGGATGTGCCCCCCTCCCGCGCGAAGCGCGGTTAGCTTTTGACATTATCCGTATCGAAGAGCTTATATTGCAGCTAAATGCATCACATTAACCACTTTGCTGCGGCGGATAAATGATTTTTTTCGGCGGCTTCGGCATTGAATTCTATCAGCTAATTACACACAGGTCACAGCGCAATGTTGAACTGACAAACGAGCCGAGATTCTCGGCGAGTGGCGAGAGTTCGTGCCCCAACGTCTACCGAGCCTTGCCGTGGAATCCTGACCATGTGGCCGTCTATTCGATTGCGTTGGTGGAATATTTGTCAATTATTAAAATTGTAGGCTTATTACTGTTCCATGTCTCGTAATCTGCATCAATGAAGAATTAAAAAGTTATTCCTTGTTTGTAACCTTGTCCGTATTAGATGTAGATTTATCTCTCTAGTACTAAGTTAGTAGTAGCCCCTTTCCTTGCAAACCGCACAAGAACCCTGCCGTTATCGTCAAAGACTTAGTGATAATCCTTCGATCGATCAAAAGGCGCAGCTAGCGCACAGGCGAAGGCTTCAAGATCTTTTTCATTAGCTATTATTTTGCGTCTTTCGATTCAACTTTACAGTTGGATTGGACGCAGTTAATTTATAACAAATGGAATAATTATATGTATTACGAAATCGCATTTTAATGATATCACTCGTTATTAAAAGAAAATGGGAAATTCAAGAATCTACACCTTTGGTTTTCATGTTAAAACTGAGGAAGAAAGACTGAAAGAGAGTGAGAGCAAGAGAGACACTGAAAGGTCCGAACTTGATTAAAATGAGATCAACTTGATACTCACTCTGTCATGGGTCTTTCATAATCACAAAACACGATGCATACTCATTTATTTTATGGGAAAGACTTACTGAATCGTATTTTTTGTCAAACATCTAGGTCTAACTTTTAACAAGAATACAAATCACAATTTGAGAAAAAGTAACGACTAAATATGACCATAAATAGGTCTATGATATGACATAATCATGATCGAATACACCTCTCTTTTCCAAGTACCGCTGTTCATTCTGTGTGTCCTAAAAAGGCACTGACTGACAATAAATCCCTTATTCCCAAGGGCCTCATGAGCTTGACCACAGCCAAGGATTTTCACTGCGTAATCATGATTCGGATCATTCAATTAAGTAGGGCACGCGCCTTTGTTTACAAAACATGCCAAACATGATGCTTGTCTGCAAGTCTGCATATTCAGACTCTATTTTGCTTTGAATTTTCTCTAAATCCGCGATTACAAGTTTTCTCAGGTTCTCATCTTTGAATCGAATCATTAGCGATATGTTGATTTAGATATACAAGTAAATTCAATATTACAGTTACAGGTTATTGGTTAACAGTACAGTGCAGCCGAATTGAAGATTAAAATTAAAGCAATTGCAAGTGTGCGTTATAGAGAAAGACTAATCACCAATTGAACGTGGTTACCAACCAAGGAAAGAAGAAGTGGTCCGATTTCTCCCCACGTGGACATCGTGGCAAATCCACATTCATGGCGAGTCTGCCCTTAGTTACGATGCCGGTGGCGCATGGATGGTCAGTACCTATTCATACTTATTATCATCAACGGACCCATTTATCCCTATTTATTGACATGTTCATGATGTGATTCTATTTTGTATTTCTATTTTGTGGTAGTGCGGTATTTCTCATCGAAATCATCTTCAGGATTATATTACCGACCAAGGCAATGTATTTCATCGAACGAGCGAATTTCGAGAAATTGCATTCTAACAACATTCCCTATTATGCGCGGGAATATGTCCTTAGAGAAGGGTAGGGGTTGCCTTCTGATTTTCCGAGTGAAAATTGGGAAGGAGGGAGAAAGAGAAAGAATTGTAAGAAAAGTAGGAAAAACAGGAGAGGTTCGGGCGGGTCGTATTATTCTGATATCTCTATAATTCACAAAATACATTACAGAAAATCACATTGTCTTACGGCTATTGCCCCCTCCGCATTTCAAGTCAAATATCCTGGCACTCAATGCTCCTGCCCTGCCCCATTGAATTTCAATCAGAATATGGCAAAAACGGGAATTTATCTTTTTTTTCTCAGAGTGATAAAACGGCTTATTATTGATTTTGTATTTGTTGTTTTTTTAACTGCAACTTTCGAGGATTTAATATTAACCAAGAACGACTGGTTTAATAATAGTGTCCATCTGAAAACTAGATAAAGACTCAAGCATTGTTTTTGGCAGATGATGACATATCCCCACTTGTTCTTATGTATTTTATTAAGGCGGCAATTGCCCTCACGAATACAATTTTTGAGCGAAGAGGAGAGAGGCCACTGCCGCCAAACACGAAGTCTCGTTAGAAAAAAAAGAAAAGGGGGAGAGACGGAGAGATATCCGCTCTGGGCGATATGCATGCAGCGCATGCTGCACAGTCATGACAGTGCAGTGGGCCTTTCGAGCGAGTTGCACGCACGCTAAATAGTAAGGGCACTGATCGAGCGAAAAGCCAGTGAATGGAGAGAAGACGGAATTTAGGAGGGTTCTCTGCTCGAAACCGAAGCAGACTCGGTGGCGAGGCTCAAATTTCTGACAAGTATGTCTTAAAAACAAAACTTTCATGATGAATCTCGTTCATTTCAAAACTTAGTAATGACAATATCTAGCGTGTTTCACGGTTGTCGGTCAGGGTTGTCGGGGACATTCACGGTTGTCGGCCAAGGCTCACAAAACTTTCACGGTTGTCGGCGGCCGACAAAGGTGACGCGTGTTGGCGAGAACGTTGATTACATGTATTTATTCTTATATTCAAGGAGCCTTGTACAAAAAAAGAAAATTCAAAGTAAAATTCATATAAATATATGTTTTATTGTAAATCAAAACAATATAATTGTCTTTAATCTTGACAAGTAATAAAACAAATGATGCAGATTTGGTGTATTCCTTGATAACTGTCCTGCCTTGCCAGTGCATGTAAAAGAAGGGACAAAAGAGGTGAATTCAAACGATATACAATCGTTCTAAAATTTCACATTTCAACGAAAAGCATAATTTCCAATAAAGTTAACAAATTTCATCTCAGCCAATCAGATTGAGGGATTTCAGTAGCTTTTTATCTATTATTGAAAATTTGTTATTACAAGGTTTATAAGATGTGCCCCAGTTGTAAGTTCGCTTACAATGCATCTTAGAACTAGGGCCCATTTCATAAACCTTGTCATACTAACAAATTTTCCATTTCAGTTAAAAGCTTCTGAAATCCTGCAATCTGATTGGCTGAGATAAAATTTGCTAAGCTTATTGGAAATTGTGCATTTGTAATATGACAAGTTTTTATAAAACAGGATCTAGGAGTAGGGGTCAGTTTCATAAAATGTGTTATACATGTAATAACAATGTAATTAAAGTTTAGAGCCACTGAAGTCCTTCAGTCTGATTGGTTGATAGAAGACTTGTTACAGATTTTGTGCATTTCTTATTACATGTATAACAAGTCTTTATGAAACGGTACCCTGGAGCCTGTTTCATAAAACTCATAATAAAATAAAGTTGCAATAACAGTTAAAAGCTACTGAAATCCTTCAGTGTGATTGGCTGATAGTAAACTTGTTTTAGAAATGGTGCATTTGATTTTATACCAAGACCAAGTCTTAATGAAATGTGACCCCACTGATAGCTGTAAGGCTTCAGAATCAACAAAATAATGCTAAATTGACCCATTTTATTTTTCTGAAGGTTACATAAACAGCAAGCAAATCATCAGCTCGACTGTTGGCTGTTGTTTGTTAAAGGAAACCAAAACCCAAGAAGAGAAGTAATCTTATTGGAAAGAGTAAAATGAGAGGAACAATTTTAAAAAAGTTTCATCAACATCGGTTATGAAATAAGCAAGTTATGGGAGTTTGAAAACTCCTGTTTTACTTTCTATGGGCATCCTCAAATTAGCAAAAGTGCATCAAAATGGCTGATTTTGTGGTTAACTCTCCATTTGTTTTATACACAGATTTTCCTCACTATCTTTCAAATTGCATCTTGCCTCCTGAGCACAACATATGTCATGGGAAAATATAATCCACACTATATATGTCAAGGTCAGGAGAAGATAATGTGAAATATGTAAAATAAAGGGGAAAATCTGAAAATATGTGTACAAAACAAATGGAGAGTTGTCCACAAAATCAGCCATTTTGAAGCACGTTTGCCAATTTGAGGATCCACATAGTAAGTACAACAAGACTTTTTAATCGTTCATAACTTGCTTATTTCATAACCAATTTTGATGAAACTTTTTTAAATTGTTCTTCTTATTTTACTCTTTCCAATAAGATTGCTTATCTTCTTGGGTTTTGGTTGCCTTTAAATGGGGCATTCAAAAAGACCACCTTTCATTGATTAGTGCAAGTCTTTCGTATCAACTTTCGCATCAATTGTTCCAGAGAAGCCAACGTACCAGTCCCAAGCAAGACGTCATCAGACATCAAAAGTGCAGATTGGCGCATCGGCATGCCATGTATAATCCGTAATATGCAGTAAAAGTAAGGTCCCCAAAGGCCTCCCTCAACTGAAGTTGCTCAATCGCACAGTCACCTTCCCGGTTTTGCCATATACATGTATCTCTTCTTCAACCACTAGTCTCGTTTCAGCCACTACCAGGCACAGAATATAGCCAAGTCATGAGGCCTAGTCAAAGGCTATAAATATCGACAGAATTTGACAACTCACAACTATTATTTTATTCTTTAACAAATTTTTTGTTCATCTTTATTGTGGTGTGTGGATATTTTTCCTCATGCTTAATATGAACATGATCCTGAAATAGTGAAATGTGCAAAAACAAAACTGATGATGCCGGACATTTGTACTCTATCACCTCAAAGACAGGAGCTTCCTTTCATTTCATATAGAAGATAGGTTAAAGTCAGACCTGCCACAGAAAAAAAAATATATAATATAGGAAAATTAATATAGAGTCAATGTTTTTGTCCACAAAGGAAACTTTTAAAAAGTTTTAAGATTGTGTCTTATCAGTGGTATCTCTTACGCATACTGTATCTCTTTTGATACATGTATCTTTCAGTGCATTCCTTCTTATCAGCTACACGGGTAGGTATATAACCACTGGACAACATTCACTGTATTTCTTCAACCTTGGATCAAGGTTCATAGACGGAATTCTGCAAGAACCGTCCAAGCCTTCTGTCGTCCTTCATGTGTTCCTAGATCTTCTTGTATTGACCCTGAATTCCTTGGCACCCTTCAGATATCAAGTTCCACATACAAGCATCTTGATATCAGGGCCCCGTCTTACAAAGAGATGCGATTGATCCGATCAACCAAAACTATGAATGACCATTTTTCAAATACGATGTATATTCATAGATAAATTGTTCTCTTGAAGATTGGCTTTTTGGGGAGTGGGTTTATATATAGGTATGCTGACCCATACTTTGTGAAAAGAATTGGTAATATGTGTAACAGAGAAATCTCTGCGGGAAAGCAAACTTGGTGTACTAGCAAGAAATTCCTCAGGGCCCCATCTAACAAAGAATTATGATTGACCCGAACGACCACAAATATTGATGACCGACAATGTCAACATATATAAAAATACATTGCTTGTTTGAAATATTTGTCAAATATGATGTATATTCATAGATTAATTGTTCTCTTGAAGATTCAGGGGTGATTCCCTTTGTTCACTAAAGAGATTGTGCAGATTTCATGTAGGAAAAAATTATGGTATGGATGGATTTCCATACAGTTGAGATTGGTCGGATCAATCGTATCTCTTTGACATACGGGGCCCAGGTGTGCACATGTATGCTCTCATCCGGTGATCTTTGACCTTGGACAAGGCACCGATGGAGCTCCGCAAGGAAAAGTTCAAGCACCTCGCTGCATCTTCTCTTTTACTCGATCCTCTATGCTGACTGATTCTTTGTGATCATCAGTGGACACACTAATTCTCAGAATCGCTATCATTCGGTGTATTTCTTGAGCTTTAACCTTGGAACAATGTTCATTGATTGGAGTTCCTGGAAGAGGAGCTTGCAGGCGTAGGGTATCCTCAAAGACGATATGTTTTGGGAGCAACGGCAGTATGGACACCTACATGTAGAAGATCATGGAGAATTCAGAAATAAAATATAGACATTTTTCAATTTCATTTATGCATTAATCTAATTATCATCAAAATCAACATCATCATTATCGTAATCAACATCAACATAATAAACAGCATTATCATCATCAACACCACCACCATTAATCATCATTATCATCACAATGATCACCATCATCACCATCATCATCACCATCACCATCATCATCACCATCATCATCACCATCACCATCATCATCATCATCATCATCATCATCATCACCATCCTCATGATTATAATCATCATCACCATCATCATCATCATCATCATAATCGTCATCATCGTCATCATCATCATATCCATCATCACCACCACCCCAACCACCACCACCACCGTCATCATCTTCATTTATTCTACTCACCATCCAGAATGACCAATCAGACCACATTCCCCGCAGACGTCCACCTGGAACTGGTCACTAGAGATCATCAGACGCTCAAGAAGCAGCATACTCGCCCCGTAACCAATCAAACAGTCACGCTCCATCTCGCCCAATCGCAAGCCTCCATCTCTGTCATGTGACACAATGAATAAATGCACAGAGATGATAGACAGTTACTTTCAGCAAACAATAATGAAAATAATATGTTAATGAACAGGCATGGATCTAGCCACCCACCATAGTATCTGTGGAAATGTATTGGTGGAAAATGTACAATATGAAGAAGTCGGAATGGTAACATCAGCCATAGTAAACTCTGGTTGCATAAAAGTTTCATTTTCTACTCTTGGATCTTTTAATTGATATTTTGTTGCCAAGTTATTACATCTCCCGTATGGGTTATAACTGAGCTCAGCATTATGCCTGCCAAATCCAAGGCTGAAGAAGCTGCCATGAAAACTATTCAAGAATATCTCCAAAGTGCCGATTACTACGAAGGCATTGAGAAGGCGGTCGATAAGGCCATAGGCAAAAAATTGGGTAAACTTAATAAACGATTGTCAAAGATTGAAAAAGTTCACGAAAACATCATGGAGAGACTTGACCACAATGACGTCAAACTACTGGGGCTTGAGGCAATCTTGCAATCAAAGGAAGATGAAATTACCAGATTAAATGATCAATTACGTAATCAACAATCATCTATAGACAACTTAAAAATGACCTTAAACGATGCTGAGCAATACTCTCGTCGAAATTGTATAAAGTTCTACGGTGTTGAGGAGATGAACCGTGAAGGGAATGTCCATACGAGTGAAAACACAGATGACGTCATATGCAAGCTTGTGACTGAGCGTCTCGGGGTATCCCTGACCCCGAATGACATTGACCGGTCACACCGGATCGTTGCTCCCAACCGTGACGAAGCAACCGAATCCACATCCGGCACAGCGTGAGCACCAAATAGGAAATCGAGACCAAGAGCGATAATAGTGAAGCTCACCACTTATCGCAAAAGTGCTGAAATCCTGAAGATGCGCAGGAAGCTGAAGGAAAGTGGTATCGGGATCGACGAAGCATTGACGAAGACCAACCAGGATCTACTCTATGCAGCTAAACAGCATCAGAAGGTGAAAGAAGCATGGACTTCAGATGGACACGTAATCGTCTTACTACCGGCAACCAGAGGAAATACCATCAAACGTGTGATTCATAGCAAAGAAGAATTGAAGAAATTATGATGAAAGAATGATTATGACAAGAACATAACACCGACATAACATCACTGGACAGAGACAATGAAATGAATGAGAACAATGAAAAAAAAGTCATGAACACATAACTGTATATTCATTTTTGTCTCGCCCACCGGAGGTGAAGGCGAGACTTAGGAATCCAAATGTCGTCCGTACGTCGTCTGTCCGTCGTCTGTCGTCCGTCCGTCACAAACCTAATGACATATAACTCCACAACCGTAACTCGATTTTCAACCAAACTTGGATGGTAGATGGACTTGGGGGACCTGCATGTTATGCTGCAGTCAGAGGTCACATGGTAAGGTCAAAGGTCATTTTCAGGTCAACGTTAAAGTTTACATGCAAGACTCTCTTATGACACCTTACTCCGCAACCGTAAGTCGCTTTTCAACCAAACTTGGATGGTAGATGGACTTGGGGGACCTGCATGTTATGCTGCAGTCAGAGGTCACATGGTAAGGTCAAAGGTAATTTTCAGGTCAACGTTAAAGTTTACATGCAAGACTCTTATGACACCTAACTCCGCAACCGTAAGTCGTTTTTCAACCAAACTTGGATGGTAGATGGACTTGGGGGACCTGAGTGTTATGCTGCAGTCAGAGGTCACATGGTAAGGTCAAAGGTCATTTTCAGGTCAACGTTAAAGTTTACATGCAAGACTCTCTTAGGACACCTAACTCCGCAACCGTAAGTCACTTTTCAACCAAACTTGGATGGTAGATGGACTTGGGGGACCTGCATGTTATGCTGCAGTCGGAGGTCACTTGGTAAGGTCAAAGGTCATTTGCAGGTCAACGTTAAAGTTTACATCCAAGACTCTCTTATGGCACCTAACTCCGCAACCGTAAGTCGTATTTTAACCAAACTTGGATGGTAGATGGACTTGGGGGACCTGCATGTTATGCTGCAGTCGGAGGTCACATGGTTAGGTCAAAGGTCATTTTCAGGTCAACATTAAAGTTTACGGGCAAGGCTCTTTTGACAAGTGTTATTCCATCCCAGTCATTTCACAATGAAGTTTTGATATAATTCTCTTGCGTGCCCTGGCAAATCACGATATGTCTGGTAATTTTCATAAGTGGGCGAGACACAAAATTGCTTTTGCCTTGTTTTCACTGATGCATTTCATGCATTCTTTATTATATTTTTGGTATCGTTCCCCCCCCCCCAATTTTCAAACTACTTTTTATTCAGTTTTAGTATTGGTCTATTTGCAAAGACCATTTTAATGAGATTTTGATTTTCTGGTTTATTTTCAGTTTTCGTTTATTCTAATACTTATTTTGTTGTCGTTGAAAACTTACATGCCTGTTAATTTGTGTTCTGTTTTCCCATTCTACTCTATCAATACTGATGATTTTTTTAACTGTGTAAAACAAACTAACAACCAACTTATAACATATGATGATTTAAATAATATGAGTGAAGATATAAGACTAAATGATTCTGCTCCTATTCTCGATTTTGAATTTGATCAACAATATGTAAATGATTGCAAATACTATTCCTACGATGACTTCAAAGAATCTATTGACCCTAATTTGGTACAGTTCAGTACTATCCACTTTAATTCAAGGAGCATGGTAAAAAATTTCGATCAAATTTCTGCGTACCTTGTTTATAGCAGCCACCTGTCAATAGTGACCACTAAACCCGATTCCCATGGATGCGGATTGTTTGTGTACATGTATGAACTTGTCTAAAGCAGCCACCCGTTTACAGCACTGACACTAAAATCAATTGACAAGGAGGCATTTTTGTGTGCAAGACCCTGTCTATAGCAGTCATCTGCCAGGGCCACCTGCTTATAGTGACTACCAAAATTGATTCCCGAGGCAGATTGTGTGTATTAGAACCCATCTATAGCAGCCTCCTGCCTACAGTGCCCACGAAAATCAATTGACTAGGAGGCATTTTGTGTGTAAGAACCTGTCTATAATGACCACAATTCCCAAGGAGGCAGATTGTGTGTCCAAGACCATGTCAATAGCAGTCCCCTGTCCCTTGGGTGGTCACTATAGAGAGGTTTCACTTTATTTCATTCAATCTTACCTCGCTCTTCCTTCTGTAGGCTGGCGAGTCAAGACGGCCCTTGGTCCTTTAGCCCTGGCATGCATCTTGTCCAGGACCATATGCTTCAGCTTCTGATAGTAGACAGGGCCAAAGTAGATGTAAGCTGTCAGGGGCTCCCTGTATGGATAGGTTATAAGATAAGATGTATAGCTATGCTTTATATAGTTATGTGGAAGAATTCTAGTCGAGCAGACAAGATGTTGGGCAGGGAGGGCAAGGCAACCTAGCTAAAAAGGTAACCAATTTGTAATAGTAAAAATCCAAATCTTAGCTAATATCATACTATTTCTTCCAGGTGGAGGGGGGTGAAGGACAATTAACCCAGATAAAAAGGGAACCAATTTTGATATTCAAAATGCAAAGGTTAGTTTGATAATTTTTGACAATTTCTTCCAGAATCCTTTGGTAAATGTGTTTTATTCATACAAACAGACATTTGCTTGGTCATTTAAATAATTGTTGAATGAAATCATTTGAGATTGTTAATCTGGCATTTATCTTTATACCATCAGGGATAAGACCAAACAGTCATAGCCAAAGTGGCAATAGACCAATCAGCAATCACATGTACTATAAATTTTGTTTGGTGTCACCTGTGTCTGGGAGGAAAAAAGCGAACTTAATCACCGTGACCCGCAGGTTTCTACTCCTGATATAACTTGATAGGGGGAGGGGGGGGGGGGGTGCAGTGAGTTCTCAATGTACACAGGGCCTCTATTTAACATCCTATCCAAGGGACGGAGCATTTTCCTCTGTAACAAAGCCTGCATGATACAGGGGAGAGAGGTTTCCACACAAAATAGGCTTCAGTCATCCGCCCGGGGTGGACTCAAATCGACGGCCTTTGATTCAACAGGCAGAGGCTTCACCGACTGAGATAACTCGCTCCCTCTTTTTGCCTTTCTACACTACTCACCCTGTAATACCGGATGTAAGGAAGTCCTTTCCAAGATAGTTAAAGCCATGTTTCCTAAGGTCTTCACAAATGTCTACGACTTTGTCTCCTCCGAACGCTAAATCAGAGAAGAAAAACAAGCGCTGTAATGACAGTGGGCCTATTCATACACAAAGTCAATTCATAGCAATACTTAACTTTTTAAACATTCTTTGGAAACAACATGCACATTTTCTGAAATAAAGTGTTAATAAATGTATATAACTGTATAAATGACAGTTTATCTTTAAGATCCTCTACCACTGCATATCATTACTATTATTACTACAATTATTATGTCATTGATATGTATTTTAATTATAATTAGTTTTAGTGACTGTTCTCTTGTTTGTTGTTATGTTCATCATGAAGTCAGTAATAAAATCAATGATATAAAAACACTAATTGACAGTGCACTCATGCTTGAGTGACATCTCCCTCCCTCCCTTCCATTAAAGAAAAAAACATGCCTAAGTGTAATCTTTTGTGACACAGACATCTGTTTGACTTAGAGGAGGTTTCTAACACATGACAGTCAGTCCGCAAGCCCTGAAAAAGTAGCTTCTTTTATCCAAGTGATATTCATGACAAGAGGGTTTTTGCATAGTTAATGAGCTTGGTGCGAACCAAAACACCTCTTTTTATTCGGCCATTGCTGCTCTAGATATTGACCAAATTTCATGTTTTTGGTATCTTTGTAAAGAAGAAGAATCATTCTTTTAGGTCATGTGTTTGGATTTTTAAAAGAATGTTGTAATATAGGTAAAACTTTTGATCTAAAACATGAAACAAAATGTTTTTTTTCATGCAACAAAAGTTGTTGTTTTCACACTTAATTTCTGTTTAGGCACAAATGATTTTTAAATCATGATAAAGCTGAAGATCTAAGCTTTAATATGATATAATTTTTATAAGAAGATGTATTTTAGATGGGGTCAGCAGCCAGCTTTTCATAGGCCAAGTACATTTTGCAGCTCAAAAACAAGAATACTGCGCTCTGATTGGTCATATACCACACACCCACGCAAATTCCAATGTTCCCCACACTGGGCCTCTGCAAGGTCACACTCACCATGTGGTAATCTCTTCAAATTACCCGCGCCTGTTTGTTTTGAAAACAGTATTCAGCCAATCAGAACTCTGGATTTTATGTTACTCAGAAATTTCAGAAATCTCGTCTTGCATCTTGATGGAAATAACTGGCTGCTGACCCATCTAAAAGATGCCACATATCGAGAGTGACATTGTAAGAAAGTATAGAGTTTGAGCTTTCTGATGATATAAATAATGTTGGTGCCTAAAACACAAAATGTTGCACAATTTGCAAGTGAAAAGAGAGGAAGAAAATTCAGTTTGATGCATCTTTTCAGGTAAAAAATTCACTTATTTATCAAAATATTTCATTCAAAAGAAATGACCAATATAAAAGGGTAACATTTACTCTTGCCCATGGTACAAAAATAATCAATATTACTCAAGGAGAAACTGGTTAAATTCTTTGAGAAAGAAAGTCTCACAATTCACGAGATTTTGCAGGGACATGAATTCTGCCACGAGAGGACTTGGATAAATCTTGCTCATTTGCTCATTAACATAGGGGCTTGCGGACTGACTGATGATTTGCATTAAACAATCAAGTAAATACCCAACCTGTGAAATGAAATTTCCTTCAAATTTAGAATTTTCCCCATAAGTAAATAGTTTACTCACCTGTACCATAATGGAACTTTCCTTCTAGTACACCAGCCTTGCCTGCAAGGAACTCTATGAGCTTGCCCACTGTCATACGGGAGGGGAAGCCATGGGGGTTCATGATCTGAGGGACAGAGAAGGAACAAAAATATTTTGTATTTCTAATTCGTTCTTCACAGTAACCATATTCATACAATAATATAGATGCAGCCAAGGATGAAATTGAGCTTGACATGTTTGTCAAATACATGAATTGATTACGAGAGAAATAAATCATCTTTTTCTTTCAATCTTGCTGAAATTCACCATGTCGAGGGAATGGATGCACATGTAAAAACAAGTGGAATGCCTCTGGCCGTCTCACCTGCATCACGCGATTCAATATAGCAGCAGTGCTGATTTTGAAAACTACTATAACTCGCACAAGATGTTCAGTGATACTTGGTTAACTCTTATTTCCACGTTTTATGAACTAGACCAATACACTTATAGAGATATGATGGCAATTCAACAAATACCCCCAACGTGGCCAAAGTTCTTTGACCTTACATGACCTTTGACCTTGATCATGTGACCTGAAACTCGCACAGGATGTTCAGTGATACTTGATTACTATTATGTCCAAGTTTTATGAACTAGACCAACACACTTTCAAATTTATGGCTGTAATTCAACAAATACCCCAATTTGGCCAAAGTTCATTGACCCTAAATGACCTTTGACCTTGATCATGTGACCTGAAACTTGCACAGGATGTTCAGTAATACTTGATTACTATTATGTCAAAGTTTCATGAATCAGATCCATAAACTTTCAAAGTTATGATGGTAATTCAACAGATACCCCCAATTCGGCCAAAGTTCATTGACCCTAAATGACCTTTGACCTTGGTCATGTGATGTGAAACTCATGCAAGATGTTCAGTGATACTTGATTAACCTTATGTATAAGTTTCATGAACTAGGTCCATATATTTTCTAAGTTATGATGACATTTCAAAAACTTAACCTTAGGTTAAGATTTTGATGTTGATTCCCCCAACATGGTCTAAGTTCATTGACCCTAAATGACCTTTGACCTTGGTCATGTGACATGAAACTCAGGCAGGATGTTCAGTAATACTTGATTAACCTTATGGCCAAGTTTCATGAACTAGGTCCATATACTTTCTAAGTTATGCTGTCATTTCAAAAACTTAACCTCAGGTTAAGATTTGGTGTTGACGCCGCCGTCGCCGTCGGAAAAGCGGCGCCTATAGTCTCACTCTGCTATGCAGGTGAGACAAAAATGAGCATCATATATTTTGCACAATTAAGAATAAAAATATCAAGGGAATATGGCACGTCTTGTGGTTGAGGCAAATTGTCACTCTTCAATATCTGATATTCTATGGCAAAGATAATAAGGGAGGGGTAAAGAAGGAATCACCACAGTTTAATCTCATCTCTTCATTAAAAAAAGCTCTCCTGAATGAAAGGAACTGATTTGCATTGAGTACATGTGGGCTTTCCAAGGTATATGGAAAAAATAGAGCAAAAAAAAAGGAAATAATGCAAAAATTGAATGCAAATTAGAAAACAACAGAAGGTACAAGAGTATAGCGTCGGTGGCATGCGTTTCAGGTCACATGATCAAGGTCAAAGATCAACAAGGTCAATGAACTTTGATGCTACTTACAATATCCGGGCAGATCCCTCTCTCATCAAACGGCATGTCTTCCTGTTGAACAATAAGGCCACACACTCTGGGAAGGGATTAAAGATAAAAAAAAAAAAGTAACAATCATCTTAATATGCCAGTGTGGCTAACCAGCAGCAGATAATCCATAGAGCATGAAGATCTTTTGACGAAACCTTCCAATAATAACCATGTTCCGTAAATTCAGTTGGATAGATATAGTTATGTAATCTTGAATGAACTGACAAACCTTACATTCACATTAGAAATAAAATCATAAGTATTGTTAAAAACAACATTTCCATCATTATCATCATGAATATCATGAACTATTGAAACTACTTTACTCCTATTTTTAATTCCATGATCATCACCTTCTCCATCACCACTAAACCATTACCATCACTACCATCACCATCATCATCAACATCAATATCACCATAATCATCATCAAATATCATTGTCATCACCACTACTACCACCACTTTCATCATCATCATCATCATCGATCATCAATTATCATAACATAATTATGCTGTCATAATCATCACCATCATCATCATCATCATCATCATCATCATCATCATCATCATCACCAATCATTAATCATCATCATCATCATCATTATCATCATCATCATCATCATCACCAATCATTAATCATCATCATCATCATCATCATCACCAATCATTAATCATCATCATCATCATCATCATCATCATCATCATCATCACCAATCATTAATCATCATCATCAATTCAATTCTTTTATTTCATTTCCATTCAAAAAACATAATACAAATCATTAATCATCAATCATTAATCATCATCATCATCATCACCAATCATTAATCATCATCATCATCATCACCAATCATTAATCATCATCACCAATCATTAATCATCATCATCATCATCATCATCATCATTATCATCATCATCATCATCATCATTATCATCATCATCATCATCATCACCAATCATTAATCATCATCATCATCATCATCATCATAATCATCATCACCAATCATTAATCATCATCATCACCAATCATTAATCATCATCATCATCATCATCATCATCATCATCATCACCAATCATTAATCATCATCATCATCATCACCAATCATTAATCATCATCATCATCACCAATCATTAATCATCATCATCTCCAATTCCATCATCATCATCATCACCAATCATTAATCATCATCATCTCCAATTCCATCATCATCATCATCATCATCATCATCACCACCAATCATTAATCATCATCATCATCATCACCACCAATCATTAATCATCATCATCTCCAATTCCATCATCATCATCATCATCACCACCAATCATTAATCATCATCATCCCCAATTCCATCATCATCATCATCATCACCACCAATCATTAATCATCATCATCTCCAATTCCATCATCATCATCACCACCAATCATCATCTCGAATTCCAACATCATCATCATCACCATCACCTCCACCAACACCACCACCACCACCATCAACAACATCATCATCATCGTTGTCACCATCATCTTCACCACCACTAATCTAACCCTTTCTGTCCATGTCTACTGCTGAATTTATCTCCAATCTCTGGTCTCCTCGTCTGTCTCAGGAGAACCTTGAAAAGGAATGCTTCTTCCGGATTTGAGGTCACCAGGACCTTCTCAATGTAGGAATCAGCAGCGCCTTTGTACCTGCAGATTTTACAGATTAAAGATAAATGCCAAGTGTGATTTACAATTTCAAAAGGATTTTTCCAGAATCCAATCAAGTGACCATCAAAGAGGTCATAATATGTATGAATTTTAATGTGTGCCAAATGATTATTCTGGTAGAAAATGTGTCATTGCTGAAAAATTGACAAAACATAATATGTCCATTTATATAGCGCAGTTACTATGTGCATATTCTCAACTGCGCTTTGATACTTGGTATCACATTTTTACCCCGGCTGTAGCTAAGCCACCATATTAATACGTGCTAAAGCGTTCAAGGAATAAATCCTACCAGGTACCCATTCACCTCACCTGGGTTGAGTGCAGCACAATGTGGATAAATTTCTTGCCGAAGGAAATTATGCCATGGCTGGGATTCGAACCCACGACCCTCTATTTGAAAGTCCGGAGACTAATCCACTGGGCTAAAACGCTCCACAAAACATGCATGGTCTTCCAACCAGATATCGGGTCCTTTTCCAAGAAATAATAACACTGTCCCACATGTGCTTATCTGAGTTGGTTATATGTTAAGTTTGGTTATTTTTCAGCTTGGATTCATGATTTGACAGAGCCAGGTTTATTGTAAGTAAACCAGATTTAGATCTAACATGTTATGGTGAAAGCAACCATGCTTTTAAGAAGTTATGTTTATCATCACATTCCACAAGATGTTTCATATAAAAAGAAATGCTGAAATGCAAATAAGTTTCTGATGTCATAGTTTTGGTACTCTATACATTATCAATATCACTTAAGAGATGTGACTCTTCATATTTGGACATCTATGTTGTCATGCTCCTGGAGATGTTTGGTTGGGCTTGCTATAGAACCCATGCTGCTGAGGTTGCTTGGTTGGGCTTGCTAGACATTATTAAAGCGACCTTCCATTGACAAATCATGGGGATATCAAGGCTAATCTCAGAACAGAGAAGGGATTCAAGTCTGTCAATGGGCGGCATTCCTGGGGGTGTTATGTAATAGACGCCGGCATGTCTTGGAGGTCTAATATAGGAGAGCAATAGTTAGTAGACTAACCAACCAGAAGTAAACTGTGTGTTTTCACTTTGAAACATGTAACTTCACAGAGGTTATTTATTTTGGTTTAGCAATCAAGAGACCTGCTAAGAGTAATAATAACAATCACTAGTTCTTTCAAATTCGTGCTGTCTAAACTTTTATCGCATTAGTCCGACAAGCTCTCATGACAGACGGATTATATTATGCAAGTCAATTGACATTTTGCAAATTTCGTATTGACTCAATTTCCCCATGATTTGTCAATGGCAGGCAGTGACGGACCGTGACCCAGAGGAGACGAAGCATTGGAGGGGCGCAGCATTGTTCACAAACAATACAGTGCCCCTCCAATCAATTGTCTCCTCCGGGTCACGGTCCGCCACTGATGGCAGGGCACTTTAATATCATTCAAGTGATATGACTTACGTTATTGGGACTTCTCTGTAGTCGTGCTGCTGGGGTTGGTTGGTTGGGCTTGCTTGCAGAGGATTCATGTTGACTACTGGCATAGACTTATTCAGCAACACCTGTTTGTTTGTGACCCTCTCTCCTACATTTAGCAAAATAACAAGGTCATACAGTAAATGTAGATCTTAGGGGATTTAAGCAGATGTAGTAACAGAAAATTAATAAAGTCAACGCAATGGTCGATGCCGCAACGATATGCTAAGTGGGGTTGTTCTTGTAGACTTTACACGGAACATCCCTGCCAAGCTACAGACTTTATAGCCTATTACAAAGGGAGATATGCTTTAAATTTGTAATTGTAGCCACTGGTATCATGAAATGTGCATAACTTGTACAAAGTAATAATCTTTTAAAGGGCTAACAGAATATAAATGGTGCAATAGTTGGTGAAATATGATTTTACATATCTCAGTTGGCTTATAACACAGGATGGGGTCATTAAGACATAGTGAGGATGGATTGAGCAAATGAGGAAAGAATAAGATGGATGAAATAGAAGAAAAAGATGATAAATGGTATCTCCAAAACTGCTGCATAAGGCGATGAAGCCAATAAATTCCAATTTTTTATTTTCCACAATAGACCTTATGTAATGGCATCGTTGCCTTGCCATCTTAGAGGCTGAAGCCATTGCCTTGATGTGTTGGTGATCTGCACATGGCACATCTCTGACACCTCTATTTATGTGTATTCCTATATCCTCTGAGGGAGGGCGCTATGAGATTATAATAACATATCTGTATGAAAAAAGCCCCCCCCCCAAAAAAAAAAAAAAAAAAAAAAACAGAGAGAAAAAGACGAAGATGAAGAAAGAGGGAGGAAAAGAAGAGAGAATGAGACAAAGAAAGAGTGGTGGAAAGACAAAAAGGGGGTGAGACTTTATGGAACAGAGAATAAAACAAACATACCAGGAGCACATACTCCATCTGCATCCAGGATGCGGTGCCTCCAGATGGGTTGCCGTGACAACGGATCGAGCTTCGGTCCCATCAAGCGATCAAAGGATTGGTTGGCGTAACGTTTCAATGTACACTTTGTATTGCGGTACACCAAACACCTACCGAAACCTGCCACAAAACAATTTGTTTGAAGGAAAATACAAACTTAAAGATAAATACCAGTTGTGGTAATGATCTCAAAAAGAATTAAATAAAATGACCACCAAAAAGTTTGTATGTCTAAATAGAAAATGTGTGCCAAATGACTCTGGGAAAAAATGTGTAATTGTTGAGAAATGAGCAAAATAAGGACAGGATTCAACAAAATGTCAGTATTTTTCCAAACAATATTAATACCCTGTCCCACATATGCTGTTTTGTGTTAGTGATCATCAGAATCATCAGCTTTCAGCTAAGATTTCATGATTTCACAATGATACAATTATTTCAATGTACCGGATCTAGAGCTATCATTATATGTCAGCATTTAACCTTGATTTTATATAATCACCATCATCATTACCATTATCCCTATCATCAACATCATCATCATAATCATCACCACCATCAATATCGCCACCACCAGCATCATCATCATCAACCTCCTATTCATCGTCACCCTGTGGAATAGGTCATACCTCTGTCAACCGAAGCCTTGTTGAGGATGAGGGCATCCTCAATGTCGTACCCGCTGTAACTCATGACGGCCACCACGGCATTCTGACCCGCAGGAATCTTGTCAAACCCTATCAAATCTATCGTCTGCATGACAAAGAACGGTGAGAGGATGGGAGGAATGGAGAGGGCGAATGCAAGAGGAGGACAAAAGAAAAGGGGGGAATTAAAGGGAGGGGAAAGTTGAAAAAGGTTAAGAGCATGGAGAGTAGAGAGGGACAGTGACACACAGAGCAAAAATTAATCAACTGGACTTGAAATTAAAAATACATACATTGAACTTGAACTTTGGCATATTTCTCAACAACCCTTTTTTCTCTTCTTGATAATCCTACCGACCGATTCCAGTAAGAGCATAAAATAAAATCGATATGGTCTCAAAAATGTCCAAGACCTTGACTCTTATGTCCCAGATACTTCTGTGTTCTTTTCACCGCCGGGGGGGGGGGGGGGGGGGGATTAGTCTGCTGGGCAAACCCTTCGCTCGAGTTAAGGGTCTGAATGTGCAGCCTGCTCATGCCTTGTGTACTGAAGGCTCTCTCGCGAAGGTTTTGTATGTGCTAGTCTTTGCGTGGAGGCACACTTGTTGATCAAAGTTCCAATGAGGGTCTGTGCCTGCAGACTAGGGGGGGATTATGGCTCTCCATAAGATCTCCGCTATGAAACACTATGCTTGTGATGAAATCTGCAATTAATTGCAAATACACTGGGTTCCAAAAGAAACTCATCAAATTTTACAAGCGCGCTACACAAATTCCACTCAGTCAAAATGAACAAAATTTTGACACAGGCTAGCTTCAATAATCTTCAATAAGCACATGTCAATAATTAAGAGATTGGTTAAATCACAAAGAGGTTGTAGTCCCCCAAATTGATTGGTTCTGGAATCCAAAGTCACAAAATGGCAAAAGAAAGACCAATGAAAATGTGATGGGATTAAACCAAATAGTCATTCTTTTTATGCTTCTTTGACCTCAATATGTGTGTTTGAAGTGTTAATTTCAATTATTTGTAACTTCTTAGTTATTGAGGCAGTCAATTAAACATGCCGATGGTCATACAATAAACTGGCATTTCATGTTGAAATAAGGTAAAAGGAACACAAAAAACTGTTGCCACAGTTAAACGAAAAATCACCCATTTATAGCCCACTCCTACTTAGATTCAATAACTGTACCTTAGATTTGACGAGTGGAGCCATTGGATAGGCAAGGAGGTACATCAGAGTGTCAATGCGATTCCGCTGGTTATAAGCTATGGTACCTGCAAAAAGCAAAAGGAAGATGAAATAATCCAAGGCCTACAATCAAAACGTTCAGACAAGATGATAATTGGACTAATTGGCATTAGACCAATTGAAATTAGAACAGTTAACCAACCCCCAACATTTTCTTAATCGATTCTCAAAGTTCGATCATACCCATAGCTTGCTTTACATTCTTTACAATGCAGACCCTTTCAAACAATAATGGACTTTGATTATATCCAGAGTTCAACCCTAAAATTAGGAAGGGGGGGGGGTGATTCAACCCCATCCCTCAACAATTTCTTGGTTCTAAAATTTCAATCACACCAATAGCTTGCCATTCAAATCAATGCAGGCCCTGTCAAACAATAATCTTACAAATTTTGTGATTGTATATTGCAACAATGAAAACAGGATCCCAAATTTAACCCTACAACCGCAGGGGGGGGGGGGGGGGTCAACCCACACCCTCCCCCAACATTTTCTTAATCGATTCTCAAAGTTTGATCATACCCATAGCTTGCTTGCCCATTGCACATTGGTAGGTGTTCCTGGGTGACTGGTTGTGATGGGGGTAGGGGATCAGTCCAGCACACACACCGAGAATGGTGAATGGTTCTATCTCAAGGTGAGTTGTCTCTCTATAGGGGGTGAAAGATATCAGAGATATGGTCACCAGTCAAGATGGACTGAGGTAAAATACTGGTGAATAATGACGTTATTTCATAGTAGACTGGGAAACAGTTCAATCTTAAGATGAATTGTCTCTCTGTAGGGGTGAAAAACATGAAAGATATGGTACAAGTATACATGGATTGAGGAGAAAGACTGGTGAATAATCGCATTATTAATCTGTGATGAATGGTAAGTTGTCACTCCAAGGAGAAGAAAGACAGAAGATATGGTCACCAGTCAAGATGGACTGAGGTCAAATACTGGTGAATAATAACATTATTTAATAGTAGACTGGTAAATAGTTCAATCTTAAGATGAATTGTCTCTCTGTAGGGGTGAAAGACATGAAAGATATGGTCTCCAGTTGAGATGGACTGAGGAAAAAGACTGGTATATAATCACATTATCAGACTGTGGTTAATGGTGAGTTATGTAGAGATGAAAGAATATGGTCATCCTAAGAGAAGGACTAAGGCAAAAGACTGGTAAATAATTACTTCATTTGAGATTATACTGGTAAACAGTTCAATCTAAAGATGAATTGTCTCTCGGTAGGGGTGAAAAACATGAAAGATATGGTTACCAGTCTAAATGGATTGAGGTAAAAGACTGGCGAATAATAAATTTATCTGTGGTGAATGGTAAATTGTCACTCCAAGAAGAAAGACAGAAGATATGGTCATCAGTCAAGATGGACTGAGGTAAAATACTGGTGAGTAATCACATTATTTAATAGTAGACTCGGAAAAAGTTCAATCTAAAGATGAATTGTCTCTATGTAGGGGTAAAAACAAGAAAGATATGGTACCAGTCTAGATGGAATAAGGAAAGAGACTGGTAAATAATCACATTAGTAGACTGTGGTTAATGGTGAGTTGTCACCCTGTAGAGATGAGAGGCGTAAGAATATGGTCACCGGTGGAGATGGACTGAGGTGAAGACTGGTAAATAATAACATTATTTGAGAGTAGATTGGTAAATGATTCTATCTCAAAGTTTGTTGTCTCTCTTCTTCTTATTATTATTATCATTATCATCATTATTTAAAAAAAAACCACTTATTACATACTTATTATTATTATCACTATCATCATCATCATCATTATCACCATTATTATCATTCTTAGCATTATCAGTATTGTATACATCACTTACTTTGTTATGTGTGACTCGTAGAGCGCCACCAGACTGTCGTTCTCCTCGTTGACGTCAAGATACTCTACGAGCCCCTCTCTGAGGAAATCTTCAAAGCTTCGGAAGCCTTGCGAGAGCTCTACCATGTGCTTGTCCGTCACCCTCGGGATGCACTTCTCAACAATAATGTACGGCCTAGATATTGAGAAGGTACGTATAATAAAGCAAAGGAGAATATGTCGGTACATTATCATCACCATCGGTATCATCTTCTCCGTCAAAATCATCGTCATCGCCATCGTCCTTACCATCATCATCATCATCATCATTACATCAAGAAAATCGGTACCATCATCATCATCATCATCCTCCTCACAATCATTATTACATCAAGAAAATCAGTACCATCATCATCATCATCATCCTCCTCACAATCATTATTACATCAAGAAAATCAGTACCATCATCATCATCATCATCCTCCTCACAATCATTATTACATCAAGAAAATCAGTACCATCATCATCATCATCATCCTCCTCACAATCATTATTACATCAAGAAAATCAGTACCATCATCATCATCATCATCATCCTCCTCACAATCATTATTACATCAAGAAAATCAGTACCATCATCATCACCATCACCACAACCATCATCATCATCATCGCCATTGTTATCATCATCATTATCACCACCATCATCATCAACATCAGCAGCAGCATCACCATCATCATCCCCATAACCATCATCACCATCATAATCATCAATATGACAATATAATGAACAAAATCAACATCATCATCATCATCATCATCAACACCATCTTCATTACCATTATCGTCATAATCATCATCTCCATCAACATCATTATCATCATCAACACTATCATTATCATCATCTCCATCATTAACATCATCATCATCACCATCATCATCATCACCACCAACATCATCATCACCATCATCACCATCATCATCACCATCATCACCATCATCATCATCTTCATCATCATCACCACCATCACCACCATCATCATCATCACCATCATCACCATCATCACCATCATCACCATCATCATCACCATCACCATCATCATCACCAACATCATCATCATCACCATCACCAATACCACCACCACCACTATCATCATCATCATCATCAACATCAACACCATCATCATCATCATCACTATCACCATCATCATCACCATCGTCATCAACACCATCATCATCATCACTATCACCATCATCTTACCTGCACACCCTGCCTCCATCCGATGCTATGTAGACACACCTCTGGGCGTGGTTAGGACAGATAGAAACGAACTCACTGATATACCCAGCCCTCCTCACCAGACGGAACGTCCGCAACAACCGTTCATGCTCCCGGATCACACCCAGGATGTTACCTGTACAGATCAAACCAATCAGGGTCCCATCTTACAAAGAGTTGTAATTGATCCGACCAACCACAACTATGGAAAGCAGGCAAAATCAAAATCTAAAATGCATGTTTGTATTTTCTACTTATGATCTAAATTCATACATGCACATTTTCCTTGAAAATTCAGTGTGCTTTTCTTTGTTTACAAAGCACGTTGTGCAAATTTTCTGTAGCAAAAATTATGACATTGATGGATTTCCATATATTTGAGGTCGATGGCATCAATTGTACAGTAACTCTTTGTCAGATGGGGCCCTGAATTTCAACGGCTGTAACAAAGGGTGCACTACAGTAAATAAAAGCTGTTTATCGGAAAGAATAATTTATCCTAAAATTAATTTGTCTAGAGAAACTAAAATGTTTTTGAGAGAAAAAGCACCCATTTTGCTACTTGGCAACATAATTATTATGATACGAGTGCATTGAGCAGTGAATTGGTGCATTATCATGGGCCTTCATGACAAGACTACATTGCAAAGAACGTTGCATTATGGGAAAGGCACCTGGCAAGATGGGAGTAGTTGAGACTTGTGGTGGGGCTATTAAGGCTGTTGGTTTTGCATACCCTTTAAAATAAAATAAACTTCTTTCTTTCCAAACAATTGGTAAAAATCAATGCCTTAATTTATGCTTAAGTTTCTTCAGTCTCATTGTCCCATGTGATATCCTAAAGATATATATGATTGGTCTGGGCCCAGTCTGACAAAGAGTTGTGACAAACTAAAACTCTGACAAAAATTACGACTGATCTAACCTTGAGTAATCGAGAGAAACAAATTGTTTATCACTATCAATGTGACTTTGTTTTACAAAGTAAGAATGCTCGTCTGTAAAATTGTACTTGATTTGCATTACTTTATATTACTTTGTATTATGTTTTGAATGGAAATGGAATAAAGAATTGAATTGACTTGATTTGACTCTATCCAAACTCTTTTTTAACTTAATCAATTGCAACTCTAGAAATTGAAGTCGATGACAATATGAGTTTGAATTGAATCAATCGCAATCCTATGTATGACAGGGCACTGGAATCCTGGCTTACCATTGAGAAATACAACATAGACATCTTTCATGCTAAGCTCCTCCCCTGACATCAGCTGGACAGGCTCCACCCCTAAGTTGAACGCTAGTCTGACAATGGGGGCCTCCTCCATGTCCGTTGTGATGTGAGTCATAAGAGCGAGGTTCTTGATCAATCCACATCCCTTACAAGAAAAAAACAATCAGTAAAAGTAAAAAGATAATGATACATTTATGAATTTTGGCAACATGAATTTGCATTGGATTTCTTCATGAAATCATGTATTTGAGCAATTTGCAGTCTGACATGCACTTATGAAATGTTGCGCAACTTAGGAACCGCATACGAATTTGGTCTTAACAAGTTGTGCGAGACTTGAAGGGAAAATGAAATAAAATGTCCCGTTGCAATCTTTTTGCATTTCAGATTTATTGCGAACAAATTTTGAGGGGGATGGCTAAAATAATACAAAAGGAAAAGGACAACAATAATGAAATGAGGATATGACAACAAAAGGGGAGAGGAAAACATTGAAAGATAAGATAAGAGCAGGACAAAAATGAAAGTAAGTTAAAGAGGCATGTAATGGTAAATTAAATGAGGTCCAATAAAATCTCTCAATTTGATGAGATGATGACCTATATGATTTGAGTATATATATATATATTTTTTGTCAGAACTGAGGGACGGGCTATTGATGAGGTCATTACTTGGGGAGCTCCAGAATTTTGGACCGTCATACATCAAATGCGTTTTGGAACAAATATTCAAGGCAGCATATATTCAGCTAACTGACCCTATGCTGAGTTCGTAAGAACCCGTAGGTTATTTTGGTTACTTTGCTTCAATTTACGGCTGGTATTAAGCCTAAACTGTTTACCTTGAGAGCCAATCACAGCTAGTCGTTTAGCGTCCATTGTCTCTTTGGGTTCTATAATATAATACTGTTTCGTTATAGCATTCTAGTCATTCATAGGATATTACTCTGATGAGTGCATGTTTAAGAAGCTTCAGTATGTCCGTTTTAAGGCTATTTTGTAATAATCAAGGCTGGTGTGAAATGATACAATGAGACTGGTGATCATTTCTCTTACCTCTCCTTCAGGGGTATCAGATGGGCACAGCATACCCCACTGGGACGGTTGAAGGGAACGAGGACCACTCACTTTCCTCGTCTTCTCAAACTGTAGAATACAAAATAAGGAGTTGTTATATTAATACAACTTGAACAAGATTTGATTGCAATATAATGTTGTATCTTCTACCCTGTGTGTAAGATCTGATGTCATCATCACTACGATCATTAATCATCGTCATCCTAAGCAACATCATATTCATCATCACAATCGTCAAAATTACTGTCATCATCATCACCATCATCACATCATCACCATCATCATAATCATTATTACCATCTCAATCATACAACTTTCGCTCAAGCATGCAATACCAATTAAAAGGGACTATTTGGGTACATATGATATTTCTTTGGTTCCACAGTATCTGTTTCTCCTCATCTCCTAGAAGACGACAAAGATGATGGTGATGATGATATTGATGATGATGATGATTATATTGATGATGATGATGATGTTACTGCTATTGATGATGATAATGTTATTGTTATTGATGATGATATTGCTATTGATGATGATGATAATGATATTGATGAGGATGATGATAATGATATTGATGATGAAATCGATGATGATGATGATATTGATGATGTTGATGATGGCGACGATGAAGATGATGATATTGATGATGAAATTGTTGATGATGGTGATGATAATGAAAATTATGATGTGATGGTTATCACTGTGCTTGAGAATATCAATCTAATCTATCTTACCTGACTGGATATTCTGGTCATCATACCAAGGCAAGAGATGTATGAGAGTCTTGATAAGACCTGGGTCACTCCGGCCCTCTCCATCTTAAAACGCTTCACTGACCAATTACCCTACACAGGAATAACAATAATAATACTACTACTACTAATAATAATAATGATAATAATAATAATAATAATAACAATAATAACAATAATAACAATAATAATAATAATAATAATAACAATAACAATAATAACAATAATAATAATGATAATAATAATAATAATAGGCATATTATATGTATAGCATTATCTATCTAGATACCATCCACCCAGAGGTGCCCAATTATCATACTCATCAACTACTCGTACTTGGCCAGTTTCCTGACCCATAATGCTAGTGTTGTCTAGGAATATAGACCCACTTGAATGATAACATGCTAATTAACTACTCAATACATTTATACTGCAATGATTATGTCACCAAGTAGCAAAACAATTACTTTTCCTCTCAAAACATTTTAGTTTTTCTATACAACTACAATTATAGGTCAATTTATTCTCTGTAGTATCGGTAGATATCTGAAAACGCATATTTTAAGACTACAGTAAATGACAGACCACACACAGTTCACTCCCCCTTTGGGCTATTCCATGGTTACTCACGTTACATTTGGAGACACCTTGACTCATACTTGGAGCTATAACTCCATTATTATTGATAAGAACTAAACATCTCCTTATCACAACAAAGTACACAGTCTGACTATCCTTTGTATAAAAACAAAACTTGGGAAATTGTATTATGCTCCTGGCAAATCTTTGGAATGTGTCGGTTACTCACGTTACATGATTTGGACATGCATAAAATGAAAAGTCGACATAAGTGAAAAGTCTCCTCATACAAGGCTTTTATGAAAGTTGATTATATCCATTTCAAAGAAGTACATTAGGGAGACAAACTTTGTACATAATCAAAAAAATAAAGAACACATGGTTTTTACTTGGGGTGCAGATAAAGTGGTTACTCACGTTACAGTTACTCATGTTACATGTTGTCCATGTATGGTTAACAACACAAATGTCATTAAATATTCAATAATGTGTGTAAAATTCATTGCTAGGAACATCAAAAAGAGATTTTCTACAAAAAATTGGAACAATTGGAGCTTTATTAGGGAGTAAAAGGGAAAAGTATGATTTTGCTTACTAATTATGCATAAATTAGCATAATTGCTTAATACCAATTTGCATGAAATAAATTACTGTATAGTATTGTAGATTATGTCCAAGACAACCTGCGTGCGAATTTTCGGCATGATCGTGCGGCCAATGGCCGAGATCTCAAGGGGGGCCTAGGAGGCCCCACCCACCCCCCCCCCCAGGCCATATTAACTCCCAAAATACCCCAGCCTAGATAGGGTTAGGTAAGGACATTCAATGTGTTGTTCGAACACTCTTTAAAGTTTGGTTAATCGAAACCAAGTCTTACTAATGCACTCTCGCATTGTGAATACTTCTACTAATATTCAATTTTTTGTGTGATTGTATGACCACTGATATTTTGATGAACAAAGAGTCACATCAAAGAGGTGTACCCTCATTTTGCTTTTAATTAATCAAAAATAACTTCACAACTCACCATGAGACTTAAAACTTGACATCCCACAGAAAATGTTACCCAACTGCATAATTTTTACTGGTTACTCACATTACATGATGGTTACTCACGTTACAAAGTTACTCATGTTACAGTTTTTCTTCATCATTTTTATAAAAAATTGTACTTTTTAATGATTTTGATAGTCATCACTGTGTCAAAGATTGTTTGAAGGAAGAGAATTTAAAATCCCACCAATTAACTGTGAAGAATTTTTCTCTCAGAAAACAAAGTCAGTTTTTTCGGTTACTCACGTTACATCACCTGAGCAGGTTGCAATATTCATTTTTGAATGAGTACTACAAATTTACTTGAAAAGCTGTTGTGTATTTTAGGTAATTTGACTCTTCTAAACTTCAGAAATATATAAAGTGGTATGTTGTTGCAATAACAAAATGGTAATAAGGTATATTTCATTTTTCACTATTTTTCTTGTATTTTGGTACAGAATGGAAGACACAAGTTTTGACCATTTTTTTCCAAAGTATACATATGAAAATAAACTTTTTATTTCTTTTTCCTGGAACTATCATGCATGAAGGACTTAAAGTATTAAAAAATTCAAGAAAATATTGAATTTGAATTTTTAAGCTCATGTCCACCAACCTGTGGAATTGCCCCTTTAATTATCATGGGATACATAGGCTGGTACAACAAGCTATGTACTGTCTACGGTAAAAGTGCATTAAACTCTGCACTATATTTTGTAATTGGTCACTCACTGTGGAAATAGCTGTGACGAGTCCATTGGTTATCTGGTCCTGCCTCATATACTTGACGATATCAAACTGAGCCGCCCGGGGACGTGGAATGTTCTGATCGGCGTACTTCTTGAGTTCTGAGTTGAATTTCTTGAAGAGATCCTCAAAGAGAAGTGCTATGAGCTGAAAGACAGAAAAGAATGAAAGAAATTTGCATATAACACATTACAAATAATAACCTTTGAGTCCATTGGTTATCTTTAATTGGATAATTGGATATTATTACCCAGCTGTAGCTTGGCAGCCGTAATTACTCAGATTACAGCGCACACGCATTTCAAGGAGTAAATTCCTGCCAGGCAAGCCTTGAAATAAGCAGCTGCAGACCAGGGGCAATTTTTCAAAAAAAATTGCCCCCGGCTCACAGGCTTTTTACAGGAACCGGGGGCAATTAAAAAAATATATATATAATGGTGAACCACACCGCAAATTTGTTTATAGTAAGCGCAGCTCCTGCAATTTTTTAATTAGTACATAAATAGCATGCTAAGTATTAGGCTTATTCAAACATTTAAGAAATCAGATTTAAATGTTTAAGTGTGTTTTGACACCCTCACTCCACATCCCCTTTACAACCACACACACATGGGCTTATTTATTTTTCATCTTTAATGAACCACGAACAATGAACCCCCCCAAAAAAAAAATCTAAATGAATAAAATAAAAATATAAAAAAAGAGAGAGATGGAGAAAGAGAGAATTCAGATCAAATAATAATAAATTTAGAAAAAAATAATTTTTAAGGTTTTTTTTCATGGTTAGAATCACGGGTGTGGGTGAGTGTTTGTGTGTGATTGTGAGGTGCACTTTGATTGCACATAAATTATGTTAAAGAAATGAAGAAATGAAATCAATATCTAACTCAGTCTTCAAATTCCAGCACATAGCCACAGGCTATGTACTTGTATTGTAGGTTCATGTACCTTAAGTTTTTCACAAGTTATTTGAAAACGCAGATCTCCACAGAAAATGCCTTTCATTCTGGGAAAGTCTAAATTTGGTGAAAATGTATTCATTAATAACTTAAATATTCATCACAATGAAGAAATCATAAAGTTTTTTGACAGTTTTAAAAAATTAACATAAAATCTAAACTCTATCTGAAACGGAAAATCACCATCACTAGGCCATTACTGATAGAATTCTCACCCAGGGCTCTGGCAGAGAACATGAGCTCAAACTGGCTAGCTAACACCACACTCAAGTGCACGGCGTCCTATTTTTTTTTTAGAGGGAGCCTTGTTTGATGATTTATTGTCTGATATTTACCCCTCTCCAAGAAAGAAATTAAAAAGCTACAATTCACAACTATAATCTAAATGATTTTGGATTATTAAGGCTCCGTTTTGACAAGCTGAAGCAAAGTCGGCGACTGTGAGGATAAAATACTCGCACATCGTATGTGCTGTGAACAGGGATTTATCTACTGTGCAATTCGAATTACTATAGCGCAGAATTGTGATATCCCAACAGGAAATGTGTGCATTAGAAATTGCACATGGTGAAGTATGGAAAACCCGCTACCGGAAGCACGCGCGCACATGTATTACAGAAAAAAAAAGACGGACGTAGCTCACTTTTTATGGTACAGAAAAAAAGACGCACCTCAAAATTTAATCAGGGCCCATTAACAAAAAGTTTAGAGATTGATGGCTCATATGAAAGAACAATTCTGATTGGTTCCTAGCCAGTCAACAGAGCGAAATGTGTGTGTGCAACGATGATCTTGATAGGCCATATCATTTAGAGATTAATTGCTAACCTTTGTGTTACGGGAACCGGGACATCATCATTCCCATGTAATGTAGGCCTACATGAGCTGAGTTTGGAGTTGGACATTCCATGATTATCATTTATCAAAAGAGCGAGATAAGATATTTTCAAGTATATGACATCTGTGACATTTGATTTGTGACCCCCAAATTTAATTAGATCATTGTCTTTCCAATATGCAGATTTGTTCCAATTTTAAAGTTGATCCATCACACAGTTATCCACAACACCAAAAATAAAATGGGACAAAAATACTAACCACCTGGTAACCACCTACGGTGGGCAGAGGCATAAAAATTGGTTGAGTGTATGCTCCTACCTGACCCGCCAACTCTAATCTCTTGTTGCCATAGTAATCTCTATCATCTACTTTGACTGCATCACCTTGTGCTTCGATCATTCTCAACACCATCAAACACAACTGCTATGACCTTTGACCTCATGAACCAAAATCTGTTCAGGGCTCCATAACACAAAGGTTTGCGATGACTCGCAAATATAAAAACCACACTGATTGGTTCCTTGTCAGTATTTTAAACCAAATGCTTGTGTAACATTGATATTGATTTGTCAGTTCATTTTAGCGATTCATTGCTAATCTTTGTGTTAAGGAGCCCAGATCCTCATTAACGATCCAAATTAAAGTTGATACCAAATACCGTTCTTTCGTTAATTGCAAAAACAAGTAATATCAATGTGTATAATGACCTCTGTGACCTTTCACCTTTAACCCCATGACACATGAATCTAATCAAATAACCATCCTTCAATAAACATATCCAAAGCATTGACTCTTACACTAATGATCCCTTACTAAGAAAAAAAGGTGTTTGCTCTTACCTGACCCGCCAACTCTAACCTCTTGTTGCCATAGTAATCCCTGTCATCTACTTTGACCGCATCACCCTGTGCTTCTATCACTCTCCTCACCATCAAAGCAAGGTAGATGCTCTTTGCTCGGAAATTGAATTGGACAACCTGGGAATCAAGTAAATTTGGGCAGTTGGAATAATAACAATAATGAATAAATAACAATAATGAAAATGAAACTAACACTACCATTACTACTACTTACTACTACTACTACTACTACTACTACTATTTCTACTACTACTGCTGCTGCTGCTGCTGCTGCTGCTGCTACTACTACTGCTTCTACTACTACTACTACTAATAATAATCGCAACAGCTCTGCAACTCGCTGGACAAAATGAAAATGAAACTAACACTACCACTTCTGCTACTACTACTACTACTACTACTACTACTACTACTACTACTACCACTACTACCACTACTACTACTCCTACTACTTTTACTACTTCTACTATTACTACTACTACTACTTCTACCACTACTACTACTACTACTACTACTACTACTACTACTACTACTACTACTACTACTACTACTACTACTACTACTACTACTACTACTTCTCCTACTACTACTACTACTGCTTCTACTAGTACTACAACTACATAATAATAACATAGCAGGCTAGCGCATACATCGCAACAGCTCTGCAACTCGCTGGATCTCCATGACACCTCCCTTTTTACGTGTGTGATGCCTGCGCTGTAGCAGCTCAACCTATTGGTCGAGACATCATTTTCTCAATCAAATATGATCGGGTGAAATGATCAAAATCACAAGAGAATAGCAGGAAGATTTGACATGTCAACTGTCTGATATTTGGTCTGTGATTCATCTGCAACAGATTGGATCTCCCGTGCAGCATGGTGCAGGTTAGCAAATTTTGATGCAATCAGACTGCACGTTGGGCAATTCCATAAAATGATCAACCTTTATGTACATTCGACCCCCATTTTTCTCAAGTTTTACTTCACTTCATAAACTGACCAAGTCATGGTCCTTTGATAATTTTCCAGACTGCCAAAAGAACAAGAAATCAGAGACAAAAAAATGTCATGAAAGTCCCACATATAGGGGGTCGGACGTACATATTCTATAGAATTGCCCCTTTAGATAAATTGTCAAAAGTCAAGAGCCTTGTCTTCCACGTGGGAATCCCGCAAACAGACTTTATCCCCAATTCTCACACTTTAACATAAAACATGGAGGAAAGCACGAAAGCCACTATGAAGACATAAAGTGGGTTTACACTGTAGCGATTCCTGCATAGACTTTTGACAACATATGTTAGTCTAGGAGTTACTCACAGGTATATGTGAAAGGATTGTAGTAGCTAATAACTCTCTCGCTTCGTCTACTTTGGTCTTCTTGGATCCTCCTCCCCACATCCTTCTCTGACGAACTTTACTTCCCATATACTTCAGAGCCTAGAAAAGAACAAAGGAAAAATCAAATCTTTTATTTATATCCCTCATTATAATAATAACAACAAAGGTTATAATCATATAGCACTTCATATTCTGTGTCCCTTTGCACTTTTTACCCCTCTTTACCTGTAATTATTATTTCCATCCATCCAGTGTTCCACACACAAAGACAACCATCTCCAGTCCCGAGGGAGTATCCTGGCCAGGAAATCGTTTTTTTATTGTTGCACACGTACCTATCTAATAACATTGATATTCACATCCTACCAGGTACCCATTTGACACCTGGGTGGAGAGTGGCGAAAGTGGGTAAGTGCCTTGCCAAGAGATATTAGCGACAGATGGGATTCGACCCTCGACTTTAAAGAGTCAAGCGACTTCACCACGACACTTCCGTCTCAGGCCTTTAAAACCTTCATACGAAATTGTGTATTTCTTAGCCAATACTCAAACTAATCTCATGAAGCTATAGAATTCTTCAAGAACAGAATGACAAGCGGACTATCATACTATCATAGATTTTAAAAATCTATTTAGCATAACCCCTCTCTCCCTTTCTCTCTATTTTTCCCATGTCGTAGTTATTAACCTGCTACCACTCCTGGTTTTTTTCTTCTTATTGTCATAATTTGATAATGAATATTTTTTTTGTTTTAAATAATATTTTATTTTCTTCCTCTTTCAAATCAATTAGTACGAAGCCCCAAACCGGACATTTTTGACATCAAAAAAAAAAAAAATTATCACGTACGTACGCAGTATTATTACGTACGTACGTAATATTATTACGTACGTACGCAGTATTATTACGTACGTACGTGATAATTATTACGTACGTACGTGATAATTATTACGTACGTACGCAGTATTATTACGTACGTACGCAGTATTATTACGTACGTACGTGATAATTATTACGTACATGTACGTACGCAGTATTATCACGTACGTACGCAGTATTATTACGTACGTACGTGATAATTATTACGTACGTACGCAGTATTATTACGTACGTACGCAGTATTATTACGTACGTACGTAATATTATTACGTACGTACGCAGTATTATTACGTACGTACGTGATAATTATTACGTACGTACGTGATAATTATTACGTACGTACGCAGTATTATTACGTACGTACGCAGTATTATTACGTACGTACGTGATAATTATTACGTACGTACGCAGTATTATCACGTACGTACGCAGTATTATTACGTACGTACGTGATAATTATTACGTACGTACGCAGTATTATTACGTACGTACGCAGTATTATTACGTACGTACGTGATAATTATTACGTACGTACGCAGTATTATCACGTACGTACGCAGTATTATTACTGTACGTACGTACGTGATAATTATTACGTACGTACGCAGTATTATCACGTACAGTACGTACGCAGTATTTATTACGTACGTACGTAATGTTATCTCCCAAAAGGTCATACATGAATTCAAATACCGGTAGTTACTGAAATCTGATCACGCTAGCGCGAAGCCCGCAGGCTTTAAATTTTTATGTGGGCCTACAATAGGCCTTCTGCTTTGATTGTTCCCGCATAGAATTTCCCTTTAAATACCAGCCTCTTCAAATAGTTTTTCTTTTTTTAAACACCTATACATCTTCACTTAATTTACATCAATTAATACCATATCATATTCAAATTTAAGCAGAGAACGAAGCAATTTCAAAAGGGTGGTAAAATAATAGGGGCTCATCCCAGTGTCGCGTGTGGGTACATTTTTGAAAAAAACTGTCTCGCCAAAACACTAACATAATAGGCCTTTAATTGTCCTTTCCCCAATGTGTTTCTAGCAGTTTCTGAAAGGAATGGTTTAATTGAAAACACAGCCTGATGACGAGAACAAATGAAATGGTTATCATATGAATATTGTGGGTTATATAGCAGGGACCTGGGAACTCGCGGGGCTGCTGGGGGTGCTGCGTGTATTATTTTCCATAGGCAGCACCCCCACGAAATCAGGTTCCCTTTGTATTTTTTATATATGTTATAATGTACATAATTATCACATCCGACAATCGCAAATCATACAACGTCTTTCACATATTCCAATAACATCCCTCCTATAACATGTAACGCGACTCAATCAAGCTCCGGCACGCCGATACATATGAGACGTAGTCGCGCGCGATACGTGTTAACCATTATAGTTTACACACTACCATGACTACTCGATAGCGGGGAGGGACAAGGGTGTGGTTGGACTTGAAACTTAGAGGGTTTTATGTCAAATCAAGTGTGGGCGAGCCCGACCGCCCGTGCTTTGTATAAAGAATTACAATTCAGACAATAAAAATCAAATTTCAGTCTTTTTCGCCCTGCCCCATGGCCCTGGGAAGCGGGGGTGCTGGGGGTGAAGCACCCCAAAATGTGGGGGTGCTGCATGTGTTATTTTCCATAGGCAACACCTCCTGGAAATCTAGTGGTAAGTTGATGAATGACAGAAATGTAATGAAAATGAACGACGTTTTGTAGACCCCCACCCCCTTAAGAATTTTCCGACACAGTACTTAAAATAGTGTTTAAATTCACCCTTTTTCAAATCGGAATATCAAATATTTTCTGCTCGTGCTTCGCGCTCGCATTATTGATTTTTATAATAAAAACAAAGTATTTACAACGCCCAGATACTAAAGGGCTAACTCTAAACACGCGCACGCATGTTTATTCAGATACGCAGCTTGTTTTGGGGCTACTCCGGGCTGAAAATATTTATATCAAATACAATTTTATGAAAATCTGATAACAAATAGTTAAGTTATTTAATTCTAAAGTTTAGCAATAGTTTATGAAAATGGTGATATGCATGTCGTCATGAATATTAAATAGGTGGGTTGACATGTGCGGAAATCTCTTCCCAAAGGTAGAGGGACCAGGGCCTGCATGGAAAATTTGACAAGCATAAAAAAAAGAAAAAAAAGTTTTTCACCCAAAATGTAAGGTCATTTAGTCCAAAAGCTATTATTTCGATTGTGAAGTGATGTATTTTTCTCCATGAAAGACCAAAAATAGTAGGGGGGCATTTGATATTGTGTCCCCCTACTATTTTTGGTAGGGGGGACACGTCCCCCTGTCCCCTCTGGGATTTCCGCCCTTGCGGGTTGAAGATATCACATCCCCACTATCCTGTTTCTTGTGTTATTACATGGAATCAAAATTGTTTAATTTTTTCATAACAGTGTGAATGATATGTCTCCCTTATAATGAAATAAGTTGCAGCAAAGAATATCTAATAGACTAAATCAGTTGTCAATTCAACTGTTTTTTGGTTCTTGAAGGGAAAATATCAAATAAACCTAATTTTATATAATAAAATACAAAAGAACAATTGGGGATATGACATCATCAGTTTGCTCACTGAATATTAATGAAGACATGCTTAAAACTGTTTCACCGGAATAATGCTAATCTTTAAAATGCAATAACTTTGATATTCCTTGTCGGATTTTGATCAAATCTTTATTCTTATGTTCGCCTGATTTCTCTTTATCTGTTCAAACCATATTGCATTCAGTGTGGAGTTTCAGATCAGAATATCAAAAAATTTCTGCTCGCGCTTTGCGCTCACATTATTAATGTAAGAATATATCCAATTACCCATCATTTTCTTGATTTTCAAAACATGAATAGAATGTCCCAATTATAGGTCTGAAATCTCAATTTTGTTTCCGCTCGCTCTTTGCGCTCGCATCAATTGTATAGTTATATACCTATCCTGTTCATGATTAGAAAAGTGCTTAAGATGTCCTGTTTTTAGGTCTGAAATCTCATTTTTAATTCCGCTCGCGCTTCGCGCTCGCATCAATTGTATATTTATATACCTATCCTGTTCTTGATTAGAAAAGTGCTTAGAATGTCTCGTTTTTTGGTCTGAAATCTCAATTTTGTTTCCGTTCGCGCTTCGCGCTCGCATCTTATCCTGTTCATGATTGCAAAAAGTGCTTAGAATGTCCAGTATT
This sequence comes from Lytechinus pictus, assembly GCF_037042905.1. Lineage (NCBI taxonomy): Eukaryota > Metazoa > Echinodermata > Echinoidea > Temnopleuroida > Toxopneustidae > Lytechinus > Lytechinus pictus. Next base: position 5,999,620 of record NC_087250.1, read on the forward strand.
TAGGTCGGAATGTCAATTTTTTCAGCTCGCGCTTCGCGCTCGCATTATTTGATTGGTGATATATGAATCGTCTTAATGAGTAACTGCAAACATTCCTTATAACACTTCCCTTTCGATCAGACCAGAGCGTATATAAAAAATATCTGCTCGCACTGATCACGTTCGCAGTTATTATTTGTTACATACGCATCTTGTTCAGGACCACAAACATTGCTCAAAATATTCAATTTTTCAGGACAAAATACATGAATTTCCCCCCCAAAAAATAGCTCGCGTTTCGATCGCGCTCGACTTATCTCATTATATATCTATGTTCATTTATAAGAAGAAAGCTAAGAAGTGACTGTCATATATATGTATATATATATATATATGTGTGTGGGGGGAGGATTGGTTGGTGTGTGTGTGGTGCCCTTAGAGGTGTGTGTGTGTGTGTGTGTAATTATGGAAAATTCAATTATTGTGTCCCCCGGCCCCCCCACCTTTGAGGAGAGATTTCAGCACCCCCACTGAAAAAATCGTTCCCAGGTCCCTGTTATATAGGCCCTATAATCGATGAAAAGTCATGATCATCACCAGCATGACTATGGTCCAACCATGGTCCCAGCTAGCAAGCTGACGTTGGTTGGGCCAATGCGGGGTGCCGATGTCGGCCACATTCGGCGAATATCGGATTCCATAGACCAATGAAAATTAGAATACTACGTACGTACGTAATAATACTGCGTACGTACGTAATAATACTGCGTACGTACGTAATAATTATCACGTACGTACGTAATAATACTGCGTACGTACGTGATAATACTGCGTACGTACACCTGTACGTAATAATTATCACGTACGTACGTAATAATTATCACGTACGTACGTAATAATTATCACGTACGTACGCAATAATACTGCGTACGTACGTAATAATTATCACGTACGTACGTAGTAATACTACGTACGTACGTGATAATTTTTTTTTTTTGGTTGTCAAAAATGTCCGGTTTGGGGCTTCGTAAATTAGTTTACAATCACAATTCATATAAATAAAGATTCTTTGCATGTATACAAAAAATAAACAATAAAAAAAATAAACATATAAATATCAATGAAATTACAAATATTTTTTAAATGATTACAAATGAAATTAAACTGCCAAATTTCTCTTCTATAACAATTGCTTAGCAATCCTTTTTTTGTTTTAAATGATATTTTATTTCTTCCTCGTAATATGATTTTACAATTCCAAATATCGCGAAACAAGTTATTCACAAACTAAGTACCGTAAGGGCACTAGTATTCAACCCGTTTGGAGAGTTTCCTCAAATATATAGAAATATAGAATTTACCTGAATTTCAGACCCGTCTTATTTCCAAGAGCAAATGCTGGTTATTCTTTTTCCGTTATTTTTTTCTTCAACCAGTTGACTGTGTGCGCGGGCGATCGAATTATACGGCGACGGATTTTGGTACTAGTATTCAACCCGTCGGTACTAGTATTCAACCTAGCGATGAAAGATGGCCCCGTCTCTCAATCTGCCCTTGTCCCATCCGACGATGGACTAGACCATTTGAGATGAGACCAAACAGGGAATTAATCAAAGCCAGAGACTTACATAGATCTAGATCTAATTTAGCAATCTAAACCCTTTTGAGATTTGCTATCAATCCTCACTAGGTTGAATACTAGTACCATTCAGTGCAAAAGGCCATCGCCGCATAATTCGATCCTCTGCGCATACAGTCGACAGATTGACAAAGAAAATATCAACAACAGATTACCCTGGAAATAACAAAGGTATGAAATTAAGATAAATTCCCTATTTCTAAATATTTTGGGGAATATGTCAAAATCTTTGAATTATGCCGGGTTGAATACTAGTACCCATACGGTATCTCATATAAAAAACAAACAAATAAGAGCATATAAATTCATATCAAAATTACCTCAAATCAATATAACTGTACAATTTCTTCAAAACATTAAGTATTAACCCGAAAATATATATATTATTTTTTTATGTGAAAACTCTTATATCTTTTCCCCCCCAAAAGTACATAATATAGAATAAAATTACCTCAATATTCATATTATGTTAATATAAAAATTATGTCAAATCAAATAAACTACTTTTTTCATGAAACTCTATGATCCTTAAGAGGAAGATTACATATATATAATCTTTCACTCACTCACGCACCCCACACTCCCTACCACACAAACATACCACCCCAAAAACACACACACACACACATCATTCAACAGGTAGCACATCCGTCCCTGTCTGTCGATCTGTAACTTTGTATCATTGAAAAAAAAAAAAAAAAAAAAAAATACGATAAATGAAAAGTCAAAGAAATGTACCAATTTGTTCCCATTTTCTGAAGTGTACTCCCAAATTCCCTGTTTTCTTGGCTATATTATAACGGAATACCGCCCTCTATAGTCGACTACGTAAATAATCTTTATAGTCGTCTCTCGGGTTATGTACAAGGGCCCGGTTGGAGATCGGATAAGTTCCGCATTGCAAGAGGAACTTTCCAGGGTGACCCTTTCTCTCCAATAATATGGTTTTTAACCCGATAATAGATCGTCTTAAGCAATATGAAAATACGCATGGTTATTCACTCAATGGACAAAAATACATCACCTTGCCATATGCAGACGATTTTATTTTAATAACAACAGACAAAAGAAGACATCAAAAACTTCTTAACAAAATTGTCGACATTACGGAAAGTATGAATTTTCAGCTTAAAATCAGCAAATGTAAATCTATGTCTATCTCGGGTGGAAAACCAACGGAAGTGAATTTCACAATCAATGGAGAGGTTCTGACAAATGTCAAAGATTCACCAGAAAAGTTTCTAGGCTCGTATATTACTTTTAAGGGTACATCCCAAGAGGCGTATGAGCTCATTCACAACAAGTTGGAAAAAATGCTAGATAATGTGCAGTCTACTCTTGTGAGACCAGAATTAAAGCTCAAAATCTACGAGAGATACATGTACATTCTGTCTTCTGTAAAATTTAGCAGAAAGATTATACAGTTTAATGCATGTATTCTCACACATTTACCAGATAGACCGATGAAAATTGTTTTCCAATCATCAATCCAAACTTCCTTTACATGAAGCTTTTTGATGACCTCCTCCCATAACTGTTTAACCTTTAAACAATCTAAAACTAAATGTTGGTATGTTTCGACCTGTTATTTACAAAAAGAACAAAATTTGTCTGACTAAAAACCAAATTGAATGAATATAGTGGACTAAAATTGCACTAAACCCCCTTCGCCATGTACTTAAGAAACTTGAAAGGGAAATTTCTTTGTAGATTCTTCTGTCCCGATAGTCGGGACAATCTCTAGGTCACTCTCTATCTCTCTTTCTCTTGTTCTATATCGTACTCATACTATCCTTTCATGCATCTCCCTCTCTCTCTACAAACCTGTAGTTGTGTGTAGACTTGCAACCTATGGCATTCTTCCAGGTTAGCGGCAAAACTGACCATCGTAGATTCTTCTGTCCCGATAGTCTGGACAATCTCCTGGTCACTCTCCATCCCCAACGCTTTGAAGACCACCACAATAGGAATGTCCTAAATGTGAGATGATAAACAAATATTTATTTATTCATTTGGTTTTACCCAGGGTAACCCCGTCAGTGGACTAAGCACCATTTTTTCTTGGGGCCCTGCAAACAAATAAAAAATAAACATACATACAAGAATTATAAACAATGAACAAATTAAGAAGAAAAATGTATATTCATGAAGACAACTGATCTGCAAGAAATATACATACACACAGAAATACTCAAATATATATGTATGTTTTTGAATAATTACTTCCTACTTGCACCCATTGACCTCACCTGTGTCGAGTGGGTACATTTCTTGCTAAAGTAAAACAAAACCACGTTCCTCAGACTGAAAGACAAGTCTCAACCAACCACTTGACAATGAAGCACCCATATGATGCATTACACAGTGCAAAATATGCACTTTGAAGAAGTCCCTTATGATCATTGCTTAAATAGACCTCACACATGCAAGGAATGCCATCCAGAATTTGTCTATTTCTCTAGAATTACACATTTTCTACTCAAAATATTTGGCACATATTATTATCCATACATGTACATCCTCACACTTGGATGGTCATTTTATTGGATTTTGTTTGAACTTTCAAGATTGTTACCATGATTGTAATCCAGGGCCCTGTTGTAAAGAGTTACAATTGATCCAATCAATCGCAACTATGGAAAGCCAGCAAAGTCAACATATGAAATGCATGTCTGTTCAAAAAAAATTCTAGATATGAATCCATATCCATAAATTCATTGATTTCTTGACAATTTCGAATGTTCTCCTTTAATTACAAAGGACATTTTGCAAATTTCCTGTAGAAAAATTATGACACTGATGGATTTCCATAGAGTTATGATTGATTGGATCAATCGCAACTCTTTGTAAGATGGAGCCATGGAACGACCTGCCACTAATAAGTAGACAGTCTCCATCATTAGCAATTTTAAAAAAGTCATTAAAAACTCATCTCTTTCGTACTTTGTAGTTTTTAAAATATTACATTTAATTAATTCATTGTAAGCGCTTTGGGCCTAATACATAAAAACATACATAACAGGTACTTATACAGTGCGTCCCAAAAAAAACTATACACTTTTGAAATGGCTGCCAAATAAAAAATATAGCACTTTGGGGGAAATAACTCATAGATATGGAAAGCCAATAAAGTCAACTTTCAAGTGACACCAAAAAGTTGGAAAACTATTCATGCTTGAGCGAGCACTGCCCACTGAAACAAAGGGTATGAAAATTAGGGTGGGCCGGAATTAGCCTTCCAATTTCTTTCAGGTTTTTTGTTTGGTACTTGCAAAGTTGAGGGTTATTTGGTGAATTAAAGATCAGTTGTGATCAGTTTGTTGTTTTTGAAAATTTAATGCGTTATTAAATTGAATTTATTACATTGAAATTTAATGCATGAGTGATCGTGAATTGCAATTTTTAGTGCAGCAGTTTGTCTTTATCATGTGGATCTCAACAATGTGTTTATGAAAGTCAGGAGAAGAGGGGGTAATATGACTTAGGTGGGTGAAGTACGTTGATGGGATAAAGGTCAACAGAACATTTAGCAACCCCTCCCTCCATCTCAACCCCCCCCCCCCCGCTTCTCTCCTCCTCGGACACTAAGCTCGGCTAGGCTGGGCAGGAATTAGCCTTACAGTTTTTTTGAGTGGTTAGTCCTTGCGAACTTGCTAAGCTAAATTAATGAGTGAGATAAGTTTTGGTTTCTTAGGCAAATTTCACGAGTTACTAAATTGAAATTTAATGCATGAGTGAACAGCACTAGCGTACCTACGGGGGGGGGGGGGCAGGGGGGGCACTCTGCCCCCCCCCTGACGAGCCAAAACCCATACAAAATACAAATCACTGCCCCCCCTGACGAGCTTGAAAGACCTTATATGCCCCCCCCTTACGAACTTGAAGACCTTTTTTTTTTTTTTTTTTTTTTTTTTTTTTTTTTTGCTTGTCAAATTTTTTTCTGGTACAATAACCTTTAATTTTGATTGAAGACCTTTTTTTTTTTTTTTTTTTTTTTGGGCGGCCGATTTTGCCCCCCCCTGTGGAAAATCCTAGGTACGCCACTGGTGAACAGGAATTGAAATTTTAGTGTAGCATATTCATCTTGTGGACCTCAGAAGTGTGTTCGTGAGAGTCAGAGTAATGTGATGGTACCTGTTACAAGCAAGAGGGCGAGATATGCCAAGACTTGGTTAAAAGGGCATTCCTCTTCTTTTTGTCCTTTTACAAATTAAAAGTCATAATTATGTACCCTCCCCTCTCCACCTCCATTTCCCAGCCCCCCTCTCTGTCTCACTTCCTGGATTGTAGCCTATTCAAAACTAAGCTGCCAAGTGACCGATGGCTGATGGTCACTTTTTTATTGAATTATTACCAAGAAATTTAATGATTATGATGATTAATGAAATAATTTATTGAAAAAAAAACTGAATGTTTGATTGATCACGTTGCACATTGAAAGAGTTGATTTACTGATAAATTGTTGATGAAATGATTGAAAGGAAAAAGTTGATGCCCCAATTCAGAATTAATCATTAAATCAACATTCCGCTCTGGACTTCACGCGTACATGACAATAGCCATCAGTCTCTCAACAGGAGGGGAGGGCGGGAAAGAGAGAGGGGGTGGGGGCTGAATGTTCTGTTGACCCTTATTCCATCAACCTACTTCTCCCACTTAAGTCCTATCTCATCCCCTATTCTCCCGACTCCCATCATGAACACACTGCTGAGATCCACATGATAAAGTTGAAATGCAGCCCCAAAAGTGTAATTTGTGTTCACTCATGCATTAAAGTTCAATTTAATAATTTATAAAATTTGCATAAGTAACCAAAACTGGTCACGGTTGATCATTAATTTATCACAACGCCCTTAACTTTGCAAGTCCGAAAGGATTTGCCTCTTAAAAACTGTCATAAATTGGAAGGCTAATTCCAGCCCACCCTAATTTTCATACCCTTTGTTTCAGTGGGCAGTGCTCGCTCAAGCATGAACAGTTTTCCAATTTTTTGGTGTCATTTGAAAGTTGACTTTATTGGCTTTCCATATATGTAAGTCTTTTTCCCCAAAATGTTATATTTTTTATTTGGCAGCCATTTCAAAAGTGTATAGTTTTTTTTGGGACGCACTGTATAGCGCTTTACAATAAATAACTAATAATACTAATAATGAAATTACATTACAACAGCACTTAAAAATATATCTATCAACGGGGACTGGTGCCTGATCTTAATGCCCTGTTCACCCGCAGTTTAAGGAACTTGCCCAGAAGGCAATCTGGCAGGTTCATAACTCACAAGGGCTCTAAAAACACCAGGCATAAGCTAAACCTTAGCAAAAAAACTAACTTACGAAAGAGAACTTAGCGTAAATATTTAAGCAAAAAAAATCATATAAGGAGGGAAAAAAAAATCAATGAGCAAATAAATGTGTTTTAGGCAGAGATTTAAAAGTTTTAAACTTGTCAGTGGGAAAAGCACAGTACAAATAATAAGTAATAATAATACTAATAATGATTGGCATTTATATTTTAAAAAAAATGCACATAGAAATTACATTCAAGTATCTGAACTCCTACCTCTGTGAAAGTATTGTGTTTCAGGTAATGCCTGCCTTTCTTCACGATCACCACAGTGCGACTTTTCCTCTCGTGCGTAGAACTAAAAAAAAAGAAACATACAACAGGAAATGATTAAGATACTCAATTTTGGGACTGAACCATTGTCTTATGATGGGGTTTCAAATTACTTTGTCAACCTCAAACACATAGCAATAGTCTTTAATGCTCTATATCTTGTCAATTAAACCAAAAATAAATAATCATGTTTTAACTTTAAACAGTAAATGAGTTGAGGCCTGAAAGTAGTAAACATTGTCACCAAAAGTTTAGTGGCCATTGATTTTTTTTTCAACAATGAGAATTAAACTTATAGTTTGTTTTGATGTTATTTTCATGAAATCGAGTCCCTTACAGCACTTACATTATAATCTTTATTATTAATTACATATTAGTCAGCTATAGCAGCTATAGACAGAGATTACATGTAGGCCTATATCATAACATTTTCAGCAGGTTCTATGTTTGAACAGTGCTTTTGTATTAAAGGTCAAGTCCACCCCAGGAAAATACTGACTTGAATAAATAGAGAAAAGTCAAACTAGCATAGTGCTGAAAATTTCATCAAAATCGGATGTAAAATAAGAAAGTTATGACATTTTAAAGTTTCTCGAATTTTTCACAAACAGTGATATGCACAACTAGGTGAGTCAGTCAATGATGTCCATCACTCACTATATTTTTTTGTTTTTTATTGTTTTAATTATACAATATTTCATTGTTTATAGATTTGACAATAAGGACCAACTTCACTGAACCATATAGTATTAAACAATACTAATTCCAAATGTTCAGGGAGGAATTAATCGTTGTCTCACTTGACATTGAGGAGAAAATTAGAATATTTCATATAATGAAATACAAAAGAAATAGTGAGTGGATGACGTCATAGACTTCTCATTTGCATACCAGCCAGGATGTGCATATAACTGTTTTGTGAAATTGAGCAAAACTTTAAAATGTCATACCTTTCTTATTTTACATCCTATTTTGATGAAATTTTCAGTGTTATTCTTGTTGGATTTTTCTCTTTTTATTCAAATCAACTTTTGTTGGGCTGGACTTGTCCTTTAGATAAAAACAGAAATATGCATATATTTTAATTTGATGTAAAATCTCAAAGTTTATCCAATAAAACATTTCATTTCCTTACATACATTGTAGTAACTGCTTCAGGACATACACATTCATATTTTTCTTTTATAAATGAATTGGAATTATATGACAGTGACATGCGTTAGTGCAATTAAGTGTCATCATTAATTGTCACAGCTTTAAAAGGCTAAATACAATTTCCTCATATCGTAATATTTGTCAGATTTTTTTACAGCAGTTCAAACTGAAATATGATAATTGGTTTGATATAATTTCCAATTGTATTCTCTCTTGTGAAACCAGGGCCATTGAGCAATATTGACAATACACATGCAAAAGCCTACCTGGTTACATTGCAGGACACAATGCCTTTCCGATCCACTTCCACTATCATCCTGTTCTTTGAGAGCTGTTCTTGGATCAGGATGACCTTTTCTGTCCCTCGGACGATGAAGTAGCCCCCAGGGTCAAGAGGGCACTCGTTCAGTTTGGCCAGCTCGGCCTGAGATTTGCCGGTCAGCACGCAATTGGAGCTCCTCAGCATGATCGGCATCCTGTAAGAATAATAGATGAAATTGATTTTTAAGTTTGATTGCAATTATGTGTTTTTAGGAGGGAAAACATTCCAAGGTCAAGAGGGCACTCGTTCAGTTTGGCCAGCTCGGCCTGAGACTTGCCGGTCAGCACGCAATTGGAGCTCCTCAGCATGATCGGCATTCTGCAGGAATAATTGATTTTTAAGTTTGATTGCAATCATGTGTTTTTAAGAGGGAAAACAACCCCTGGTCAAGAGGGCACTCGTCCAGTTATGCCAGCTCGGCCTCAGACTTGCCAGTCAGCATGCAACTGGAGCTTCGCAGCATGATCGGCATTCTGTGGAAATAACAGATATAATTGATCTTTAAGTTTGATTGCAATCATGTGTTTTTAAGAGCCTGAGGGAAAACAACCCCTGGTCAAGAGGGCACTCGTCCAGTTAGGCCAGCTCAGCCTGAGACTTGCCGGTCAGCACACAATTGGAGCTTCGCAGCATGATCGGCATTCTGTGGGAATAACAGATATAATTGATTTTTAAGTTTGATTGCAATCATGTGTTTTTAGGAGGGAAAACAACCCCCGGTCAAGAGGGCACTCGTTCAGTTTGGCCGGCTTGGCCTAAAACTTGCCAGTCAGCACACAATTGGATTTTCGCAGCATGATCAGCATTCTGCAGGAATAAGAGATAAAATTAATTTTCACAACTGCAATGTTTTCAAAAGTGGAAGGGTCAAGAAGGCATTTGTTGATTTTGGCCAACTTGGCCTGAGACTTGCTAGTCAGTACGCAATCAGACCTCTAAAGCATAATCAGGAATAAGATATAAATTTGACATATTAATGATTTATTGTTGTGTTTTCCAAAATGAACAAGGGTCCAGAGGCTCATATCATAAACATTTACAATTAATTATGGCAATGTTGATTTTCATCCAATGGTGTTGAGCCCTGTTACCATGGTAATTACCAATAAAGTCAAAGCTACAACAGTAATTGTGAAATGGCCCCTGGAAAACGCCTATGGGGATTACAGAATTCTATAATCAATGTTAATAAAAAATACCTTCCGATCGGCAAGTTATTTCTGATAACCCTCTGCTGCCCTCGTGTGTACTCTATGTCGACAGTGATGGGGGCGGAGTAAGTCATGTCACGTAGACGACACTCATGCGGAGAGGTTGGCTTGGTGATGTTGAAACTCTCCTCGACGTCCGGGCTACCAACGTAAATGTTTAAGTACCTGTGGATGAAAGAAAAAAAAGACCTTGGAGAATGGTGTAGGGATAATGCACATTACCAGGGGAATTTGTAAGAACTGTATGCGTGAGATTTTGGCCCCGTCTTACAAAAAGTTACGATTGATCCAATCAATCGTAACTCTATGGAAATCCATCAGTGTCATAATTTTTTCAACAGAAAATTTACAAAAGTTGTAAACAAAGGAGAACACACCATATTGTCAAGAAGTCAATGAATCTATGAATATACATCATATCTAGCAAAAATTTTTGAACATGCATTTTACATATTTACTTAACTGGCTTTCCATACTTGCGAATGATCAGATCAATCGCAACTCTTTGTAAGACGGGCACGGGGGCTACTAAAAGATCTCATGATGAAAGTAAACAATCAAGTATATATTCTACGTACTAAGAATATTGCTAGCTGATAAATCAAAAGTCAATCATATGATAAACTGCTCACTGGTTGTGATGATAATGACTATGATAATTGTATGTCTTTATGACATAGTACTCACTTCATGTAGAAAGTTTGGTCAGCATCACTGGTAATCTTCTCATTTGCTTTCATTATCTTCTTGATCTGTAAATGTAATAAACAAATAATAAGTCTTAGATTTATTTTTGGTTCCCCCCCCCCCATTCTCATTCGGTTAAGGTTTAGTTAGGTGTTTTTTTTTTTTGTTTTTTTTTCTCATTGAATTTGTGATTATATGATGTTTTTAAGATTTCTTTAAGTACAATTGTTGTTATGGGTTGGTCTCACACAAGGTTTCATCCTTTTTGGTCATTACCTTCCTCACTTTCTTTAAAGTTGATGTTCATTGTACTTACATTGTCTATTTTTTATGTATTTTTATCTTGATCTCTTGAGGAGAAATAAATGAAACTTGAAAAAAAAACTTGAAACTTGAAAATAGTATAATACTAAATGAATAATGAATATGAATGAATAAATGAATAATTGAATAAATAAACAAATAAATGAAAAATAAATAAATAGATAAACAAACATATAAATAAATAAAGTAAATGTGAATGAGAATAAATGAATAAATAAACACAAATATAAATGAATAAATAAAACAAGAATAGAGGCCTACATGGGGATATGATAATCTCACCTTGCTCATAAAAAAATGCAAACTTTAAAGGAGAATGAAACCTTTGGAACAAGATAGCTTGTGTGAAAACAGAAAAATCAAAGAAACGGATCAACGAAAGTTTGAGAAAAATCAGACAAATAATGAGAAAGTTATGAGCTTTTGAATATTGCGATCACTAATGCTATGGAGATCCTCACATTGGCAATGCGACAAAGATGTGTGATGTCACTCTTGAACATCTCTCCCCATTACTTTAGTATATATTTCACTTAAATTGCCTCTTTTATTACATCTATCAGTAGAACATTTATTCTTTCTGTAGGTGGGCATGTAAAACAGATTTTTAAAGAATACATCATGGATAAAGAGTTTGTATAACCATACGAAAAAGCAAAAAGACACATTTTCAGGGTATTTCATAGTCCATCAAAGGGAAAGTTGTTCATGTGTGACATCACACTTCCTTGTAGCATTAGAGATTGTAATATTCAAATGCTCATAACTTTCTTATTATTTGTCCGATTTTTCTCAAACTTTCTTTGTTCGTATTCTTTGATTTTTCTGTTTCGACACAAGCCTACTTGTTAAAAGTTTCATAAACTTCTTAATCCTTGTCCAAATTGGATGATATTTTCAGGACTTTTATATCTGATTTTACCTTATCTGTTGAAATCATTTCTTTTATTCAGTTTAGAGTAGCCCTTCAGAGCTGCCAACCTGAACAAGAACATTACAGTATTTTGTATAGCTGAAAATCAGTATTTTGGGTTATTTGAAAGAAATATATACCAGTCTACAGGAAGAACCATAAAACTGAAACTTTAGAAATCAGTGTTTTGCATGAAATCACCAGTATTCTTCTCATTTTTCAGTACGAAATACTGAAGACCAGTACTACTTGGCAGCTCTGTTTCCTTTAAAGGTCAGGTCCACCCCCAAAAATGTTGATATGAATTAATTGAGAAAAATTAACTCCCATAACGCTGAAAATTTCATCAAAAGCGGATGTAAAATAGAAAATTATGACATTTGAAACTTTTGTTTATTTTTTCACAGAACAGTGATATGCACAATTCAGTGACCTGCAAATGAAACAGTTGATGATGTCCCTCACTCACAATTTTTGCTTTTATTGTTTGAATTATATATTTCATTTTTTACAGATTTGACAATTAGGACCAACTTGACTGAACCATATAGTAATAATCAATGCTAATTCCACCTGCTCAGTGAGGAATTAACTGTTGTTTCACCTAACAATGAGGAGAAAATTATAATATTTAATTTTTCATGTAATAAAATACAAAAAAAATAGTAATGGATGACGTCATCAGTCCCTCATTTGCATACTGACCAGGATGTGCATATAATTATTTCGTGAAATTAAGCAAAAGTTTAAAATGTCATAACTTTCTCATTTTACATCCGATTTTGATGAAATTTTTAGTATTGTGCTTGTTGAATTTTTTCCTTTTTATTCAAATCAACTTTTTTTGGTTGCTTTAAACTTGTCCTTTAAATTGGCTCAAGAGCCAGATAAAGCCTCCCACCCCCCCCAGAAAAAAATTGCCTATACCTCGATATTCGTTAAGCCGAAAACGTAAAAGGGTTCATTAATCCGAACATTTGTGGCGTTATTCCGAAGGTTCGATAATCCGAAAACGAAATAAGGTTCGATGTTCCGAAGATTCATTAATCCGAAAACGAAATATGGTTCGTTGTTCCGAAGGTTCGTTAATCTAAAAACGAAATAAGGTTCGTTGTTCCGAAGGTTTGTTTGTCCGAAAACGAAATAAGGTTCGTTAATCATTTCGTTTTCGGACTAACGAACCTTCGGAATTACGAACCTCATTTCGTTTTCGGAATAACGAACCTTCGGAATTACAAACCTCACTTCGTTTTCGGACTAACAAACCTTCGGAATTACGAACCTTATTTCGTTTTCGGCCTAACGAACCTTCAGAATTACGAACCTTCGGAAATACGAACCTTTGGAGTAACGAACCTTTGGAATAACAAAGCTTCAGAATTACGAATGTATGCGTTCAAATACTTACCTCCACATTAATGAAGTAGTTGAACGAGTCAATATGCTGGCGGACCAACCCTCTCACCTTCAGGAAGGCCGGAAGAAGCTTCCATTTATCCTTTGAAAAAAAAAATTAAAGATACAATGAAACATCATCAGAGTGTCTGGTAAATGGTCACTAACGTTTTATGCTACAGAGGCCAGGGGAGTGTTTCATTAATATTTTCATCCGACATGTTGTCAGAACTTTTCTTGATTTTGATTGGCTGAGAAGCACTGTCACTGTGATAACTGTCGGATAAAACGTCCGACATGGTCTTTCATAAAACGCTCACCTGGTGGGTTTTTCGTAAAAAATTGTGAATGACTTTATGCATGACTTGTGACCCTTTCTTGTGCTTACTGATATAACCCAAGTAGGGGCAGCGGAATGGTTTGAAACTGGGGGTGGGGGTGCTATGTCAAAAGTTGTGGTAAAACCAGATGGTAACTTTCACTATTTTGTACAAAGTTTATTTTTAAGTGGGGGAGGGGGAGGGATAAAGCCCAACTAGCCTCCACCCCCACCCCCAGTTGCGCGGGCCACTGCCTATGTACATAGCTGACTTGAGACTGGAACCTCAAAAAAACAAAAAGTTCTCTCCTTCTACCCCAGTCTCGATGGCCGATCGAGACTGGGGTAGAAGGAGAGAACTTTTCTGTTTTTTGAGGTTCCAGTCTGTGCCTCGATGTCAGGATTCTACCACTCGATAGACTAGACCTTCATCCATTATATTATAATCGTGGTAAGTGCATAATTTCTGTTTTCACAATTTATCTTGCTAGATATTTTGACCATAATCTACCCTTGTCCCGTGAGTATGGGTAAATACACGGTGAGCTCCTGGGTTAAAATGAATACTGACTAAAATTAAAACTGAGCTGTGTCAAAAAACCAATCATTAGGGTGTCTGGAGAAAAATATTATTTTTCTTATTTCAAGAAAATATCACATTTTCTTTGTGAATTTGAAGAGAAATGACCTTCAGCCTGACAGAAATGTAACATTTTTGAAAAAAATCTGATTATTGGCTACAAAAAAGAAGAATGAAATTAGGTCAATTTTCAGCATTTCTCTGCCATAGACTCGGTGGTCACCCTCCTGGGCTTCAACCCTGCAATGACCAAGCAAATGCAATCTATAATTAGAGCATCGGTGGTAGCATTTGTCTCATCCACCAGCGCTAACATCTAGCCAAACTAGCCAACAAAACAATTACCTAGCAGTTTTTCTACCTTTGAGTTCTCAACACTAAGTGTCTACCGAGGAGACTACTAGGGCGTGAAACAGGCCCAAAACGAACAACAACAACAACAACAAATGCCATAGACTGTGTAGTTAAGAAATGGACACACACAAATCCAAATTTTTAGCTTCCGAGAGCTGTTATAAATTTATTATTAATGCCAAAAACTTGTCCATAAAGAGTCCAATAGGATTTTTTATGCTCTTTCTGATGGTATGATTTTTATAAAGATTTGGAAACCAGATCACATTGAAAAATTGCGACAAAGTGAAAAAATTGTGCAAAACAGAAATTTCATTTTCCCATAGAAAACGCATGGGGAAATGGCAATCTCAACACACACAAAAATAAATAAGGGTTTGCAATTTATTTCAAAATCCGTAATTCAAATGATCATATAAACTTGTCCTTCCTGTCAAAAGAAGCCCCTGAATTTTCTCTTTCCATACATGCCAAACACAAGTTAATCATCAATTCAGATCACATGCCCACGTTTTTCTAGTAGCCTGAACTTCCCGAAAAAAATGTGCCACATTTTCCCCTAAATCAGCCTGTCTTATGCTGACACTTTTCAGTGTGGCATCAGACACCCTACAAACACTCTAGGCGACACCCCAATACTTACCCGTGCTAATAAACTGGGACTCCACTCACGTGCATTTGGGCCGCCCTAGCTTAGAACTAAGCAATATTATCGAGAAATTGTTACATTGTAGTCATGAAATATGTTCTATTAAATAAATTGATAATGTTTAATCGGTACTCACTGGTTCTTTTGTTGCATTTTCAGACCATTTCTCACAATTCTTCGTAAATATCTGCGGCAAATTTTGTCGCCATAGACAGCTTAACATCCATCTTTATTGATAAATGGAGCGCCCTTTACGATAGTTGTTAATGCCGCGGAGAAATCGTTAGGCATTTTGGCCTGTGTTCAAGGCGTAGCTGTTCTATTTTTTTTTTATAGGTATGAGATCGAAATCACAGCGAGTATTTACACTCTTCCATAATGATTCCGAAAGGGAGGCGCAACACCCCCCACCCACAGGGGCGCAAATTCCAGGGGAACATGTCCCCCTCACCTAGAATAGTAGGGGGACACATTATGAAATGTCATCCCCCTACTATTTTGGGTCTTATCATTCAAAATCGAAATAAAATATGTATTTTGGAAGAGACAATCTTACTTTTGGGGTGCCCTTTTTTTTTGCTTGTTTGCTTATCAAATTTCTTTTGGTCAAGATGACCTTCTTTTTGGGGTGATAAACCTTCTTTTTTGTTTTTGTTTGTTTGTTTTTTTCTTGTCAAATTTTCCAGCCCCTGGTCCCGGCTACCTTTAGGGAGAGATTTCCGCCCTTGCCTAACAGTACACTTGATATTGTTTGCGAATCTGCGTGGGCGTCGGGGGCTGGGGGATGAGGAAAAGCGGTGAGACGAGAAAAAAAAATAGAAGGAAAAAGAGGACAGAAAAAAAGTGAACGAAAGAAAAATTAATGGAAAATAAAAGGGAGGAGAAAATAGTGAGAAAAGTGATGGGTAGGTCGAGATTTTATGTGTCCGTGCAAAAAGAAATGAGCAGAGGTTGAGATGTTGTCTGTTTGGGCAAATGTCTGTCTGTTTGTTGGACTGGCGCCTGTTGCAAAAATTATTAAGCTGATGGAATCAGAAAGTTCCAACTGCTTCATGTCATACCGACAGTGACAGGATTAGGCGGTTGTATATATAAATCACGCTCTAAAACTGTGTTCTTTATTAAAAAGTTGTCCTTCATATTCATTTTCGCAAAAGAATATCAAGTTTTCAATTAATTGTCTATAGTTATCCTGTTTATGATAAAAATACTTAGAAATTGGGTTAGGTTAGGGTTATCAAATTATCGGGGCAGAAAATATATTTTTTCAGTTCGCGCGTCGAGCTGGCATTAGTGATCAGTGAGATTATGTTTTTAATGACATTCATTCTATTCACAGCAATATATTATTAAACATAGCCGCATGAATTATAGATAGGTCTATAGTTATCAGGTGAATAATTTACCGCTACACACTGATCATGTGGATACTGTTTTGTAAAGGGGAATTTCACCTTGATAAAAAGATTGTGAAAATATAGGCCAAATAAAAATAATTTCAAAACATCGGTGAAGGTGTTATTAAAAAAAAATGGAGTTAGTAGAATTTCGAATGCTTGATTTGTGACGTCATAAACGAGCAGTTGCTCAATATTCTATGTAATACAAAATGCAAAAATTTCCCATTTTTAATGGTCCGTAATGACCCACTTTTTTCTTTTTGGAGAGAGTATGAAGTTATCTATTGATATACTGAATGTACAATAAAAGTCATTATCACGTATTTCTTGACATTTCATTTACTTTTTACCATAATTATATCCGATATAGCTGCTCGCAAAGGCCTACGCCGTCACAAATAATTATTTAAAAAATCTCACCTTTAATTTTTTTTTGGTGGGGGATGGATTTTTCCTGAACGCATACCAATTTTTCAAATTATTTTTTCTGCTATTTTCATAATTAACTTTAAATAAATTCACCTATGCACTACTTAATTTTTTCAAAGACAAAATAACAAAATTACATCTAGTCTTCATCATCACCATCATCACCAACTTCATTCTCATCATCATCACCACTACCACCATCATTATCATCATCATCATCATCATCATCATCATCATCACCGCCACCATCACCAACCCATCATCATCACCAAGATAATTTTCATCATCATCATCTTTCTTTTTTTTTCTTTTTTTTTCCCCTTCCCTTCTTCTTTTTTTCCTTCCTATTTTCCTCCCTTTTTAGAGGGGCACACCACCAAATAAATATGTTTGTTGTTGTTGTATATAAGTTGGCGGATGCCTCATGAAATGAAATAAAAGAGAAAATAAGGAAATGGAAAAAGTAAGAAGAAGGATAAGAAGAAAAAAAGAAAGCCAAACAAACAAGACAAAATAATATCAAAATTTTGTAATAAAGTCAGTCAGTTTAATAATTATGTTTTCAATGAAATGAGACATAAAAGAATTGAAACAAGTAAAAAGGGCTACATCATAGTTAAAAGAAATAGAGGGAAGCTCCGAGACAATAAAAAGTGTAAAAAAAATCAGAAAAGACTTTGAAACACTCTGAACACGAGTATAATATAAAAAAAATTGGGAATAAGCGAGGACAAGTAGGTGAGGGACCCCCCCCCCCCCCTCTCTAGTTATTTACTCAAACTCGCATATACAAGAGAAGAAATTCTTACTAATCAAAATATTGCGAGCAAAAAGCATGAGCTGACATTTTTTTTAATATTCAAAACTGATAGAGAGACACATTTTGAACAATTCATGAAACATAATAATCATTCATTATAGTTACCAATCGGATTGTGACAAGATCTGAGAATTAGAAATTCATTAAAAGCATAAAATTGTATAACATTAAAATAAGACGGGCGCAACGCATGAGCTAAAGCTTTATATACCAATTAAAAATTTGGACATTTTTAGCGCTTTCGGTAGTCATGAAAAAGATTCATATTTCATGAAAGCTCAAATCCCGAGGAGGAATATTTTTTATTAATTGACTTAAAAAAGGCTGTTCTAATTAAGCCCCATTTAATATTTGATTACAAGTCTCGTTAAACAGTAAAAGAGGAAAAAATAAAGCATATTGTGTTCCTCAATTCTCTTTCTCTTTAACCCTATTTTTTTTTTATTTTTTATTTTTTTTTTTTTGGGGGGGGGAGGTATTTTGGTTTAAAAAAAAGAGAAAAAACGATAATTGCTGGCTAGTGGGTGTATAGTGGTAGGGACACCCCGCCCCCCCCCCCCCCCGTAGTTACGCAAACATGGGACCAAATGATCCTACTTGTTCCAAGGCGAAACTTGTGCAATCAATTAAATGTTATTTTTGAGAAAATTAAAGCTTGCGCTGTTTAAATTCAATCTCTTTTACCTAAATTTGCGATGAATGCTAGCATTATGAAATATATAATTATCAACGTCTGGCGAAAAGAATAACCAACCGATCAGCTGACGAGAACGCGTATCACGTGATCTGCATATCAGCTTCGATCGCGAGTCAGACGTGAAGAGCAACTGGCAATAAAATCTGGAAAAAGTCGTCAAAATGTAAGTTCCCCTTCATTTCTTTCAATTTTTTTTATTGCTAACAATGCTTTAACTTTCTTAAACAAAAATTTAATGAATAGACAGTACGATAGCTCGTACTTGTGTTATAATACACAAATAATCATCTTCACAAAGATTTCTGACACAAAATACTACAGATGTCGCCTATGAGGTCCATACATGTAATGTTTGGACCTCATTGGTACCACTCCTAGTACCAATGAGGTCCAACATTACATGTATGGACCTCATAGGCGACATCAGTAGTATTTTTGGTTAGAAATCTCTGAGAACAGGATATTTAGGCAATTATATCACAAGTACAAGCTATATTCCTTTCTCTTATTTAAATTATAATTTTATAGTGTAAATGCATCGTTAGCAACAACAAAAAATGAAAGAAATGAAGGGGAACTTACATTTTCACGGCTTTTTCCTGATTTTCTGGGCAGCTGCTCTTCTCTTCTGACTCGCGATCGAAGCTGATATGAAGATCACGTGATTCGCGTTCTCGTCAGCTGATCGGTTGGTTATTCTTTTCGTCAGACGTTAATAATATATATTTTATAATGCTAGCATTCATCGCTAATTTAGGTGAAAGAGATTGAAGTTAAACAGCGCCAGGTCGGAATCATAATTATTTTGGAAGAGTGTATTTATACACTCGATCTCATACCTGACGTAGACGGCGCTATTCAACAAATGCACAATCTTCAATATAAAAAATAAAACAGAAAGAACGCCTTGAACACAGGCCAAAATGCCTAACGATTTATCCGCGGCATTAACAACTATCGTAAAGGGCGCTCCATTTATCAATAAAGATGGACGCTAAGCTGTCTATGGCGACAAAATTTGCCGCAAATATTTACGAAGAATTGTGAGAAATGGTCTGAAAATGCAACAAAAGAACCGGTGAGTACCGATTAAACATTATTAAAGTTATAAATAGATTATACATACCTTGTAGATTTAGTTTTTAAGGTGATATTAGTGCTTAGTTCTAAGCTAGGGAGGCCCAAACGCGCGTGAGTGGAGTCCCAGTTTATTAGCACGGGTAAGTATTGGGGTGTCGCCTAGAGTGATTGGTACTAGGAGTGCCTACAAATACAATCATTTCCCCCCATTCCAGGCCAAATATTGCTAATCTTATTTCCCCACAGTACACAGGGAGTAGTAACACATAAACATCATTAAATGAATGGTCATGATGAGCATGAGCGTACAAGTACGACAATACTCTAAAAGAGGGATGTACTTTAAAGGTAAATTGTGACATTGGTTTATTTCAAAACTTTCTTTTAGATTTCACTCTTCGCTTTTCAAAATACTCATAAACAAGTTCTGAGTCCATAAAATGTATTGCATTGGCCAAAAGAACTGTTTTTATTCTCAAAAAAATATATAAAGAAGAGAAATTTTGCCAAGTGAGCTTTCTTTTGATGCAGATTTTGAAATTGATATAAAAAATGAAGAGCGCCACCTTGAGACCAAATGACATCAATACCTGCTCATGAATATTCATATCCATCGCCTCTGCGCTTGTCTCACGTGCCGATCTGTATACCGGCTATACAGTACAGTATCGGATTGAACGGCGGAGTCTGTTTGCGACTTTTTCATTCATATCCTGTAGGAGCGTGTGCATTCGCGCAGTCCCTCGACGGCAAATTAAATAACTTGGAAACAACCAAGGAACTTTTTTAAATGACCATCATAATAATTGTGATGTTATACACGTTGTTTTTCAAATCGCGGAGAATAGGTCCTACGTACATCTTGATATCTGGGCAGAGTACCAGGTACCGAGAGACGGCTTCCTTCCCTTTCCTTGCTTTTCATCTTTGCTTCGTTTCTCTAGCTGTATTTTTTTTTCTTTACTTGTCCAGGGTATGAAGGGAGGGAGAATTATGGTTGCTTGTGAAAGGGCTATTCTTATTTTTTTTCCCGTTTTTTATTTCTATTTTATAATTATATTTACATACGCATTTTTGTTTCGATTCCGATTCACTGAATTGTTATCAATTTCTTCAGGTTCTGTATTTTGATTTGTTCATTATTATAACGTGTTGTAACATTTTTTTTAAAGGAAAAGGAAATCATTTTGTATTGAACTAGCTTTGCCGCCATTCTTCATTATTTTGCTTTGTGCGTTATATAGGCCTATAAGATGCTCTTTCTCTTCCAGTGATTATTTGTCAATATACTGCCTCAATGTATTTATCACTAAAAAATGACAAATACCGCGTGGCCTATGCCTTTTTTTTTAAACAATATATTCTGGGGCGGATCCAGCTTTCACTAATAACGGGGCCGGGGTGAACAATATTTTCATCCACATTTTTCCCGATCGATCGGCAGCTCAAAGCTAGTTTTTGTTGGAATCTATAGTCGTAACAGTACTAAACCCTATAAAAAATGCGAGCGTGAGGTATTATTTTCGGACTGTGTATTGTGTCCTGAAAATTGATCTGAGCAATATGATCATTAAACAAGATGCACACTGACGGATAAGGTGCTCAAAAATTTGAATAAGTAAAGGCCTATTTAGTTCCCTTGTTCGTTTTACTATAAGCCCTTCAACAATGTTTCCGTGTTTTGTATTACATTGATCAGTTAATATTTCTTTATGTCTCATACTATTTCGATATGAATTATACCTTGTCATTGTACTTGTTACTATGATTTTATATACTAATAACTCTGAACTTGTGAACCTGTTTAACCATGACTGAATGAATAAATCAATAAATGAATTGGTATAGATGAATAGATGTTCCATCGAACAGGCAATGCGAACACAAAGCGCGGGCTAAATTGTTTTTATACATGTGTAGTGACATGATTGGCTCCCACCCCTCCCCAAGTCTGAATTCCCCTCACCTTTTTTTATTCATTCTTCCTCTTATATTTTGCCCCCCCCCCCTCTGCTTTCGTTCATATTACTTTGCGCCGCCAATATCGGGGGGGGGGGGGGGGGGCGTAACGTCGGCCTCCTGGATCCGCCTATGATACCGGTGCGTAGGTCTGTATGTTATAACCATGTAACATCGATCCCCCTCCAAGTTTCTCTTTGCATTTTTCGTTTCAACTTGTCATGGTAGTATACTGAACAAGTATGACGTCTCCTAGGTGCCTCTCCCTCCACCCACTCCTCCTCGGTCCGCTGCATGTGCTCGGATAATAAAATTACGTACTTATCATGGTGATATATATATAATAAAATTGCAAATTTTATTGCAAAAACTGCATTACTCGTGAATTTGTGTTTCGCATTTCTGATGTCTTATTAAATATTTATATATATATTCGAGGACATACAGCTAGGCGGAACTATTTGGGGGAAGGGGTCTTCCATCTCTGTGTGATTCCGAAGTTCCGATGATGGTTCAGAGAATGTACTTCATGCAAAATCACGTTTTGGCATGACCTCTCAGCGCTGGGCATATCGACGGACAAAAAAATGCAAAAATGTGATGGATCGAAATGGTAAAAAATATACATTTTAAAGAAAACCATCGTTATAAAATGCAGTCATACCAACATATTTTTGTTAATACCAGTTTGAACTTAGATAAAAATTATAACCCGAGGCTATATTAGCAGCAGGGGCGGCGGAACCGGGGGGCGGCAGGGGCACTTAACCCCCTACATAAAAAAATCCCAGTAGGAAAAAATGCCTTTTTTAAATGGAGAGTGCACTTATTTCAAAATGATGTACATGAATGTCCCTTTTCAAAATAAAATGCCCTTTTTGAAGTCAAACGATACATTTTAGGTTGGAAATCACAAAATTTTTGGCTCGCGCTTCGCGCCCACATCATTTATTTTTTAGGAAGGCACTCACTTTGTTTTGGTTACAACTTGTGCTTATAATGTTCAATTTTCAGGTTTAAATGTCACAAATCTTCAGCTCGCGCTTTCCGCTCGCATCAAAGGTACACATTATGCTCTTGGTTTCAAACTGCTTAGAATATCCAGTTTTCAGGTTGAAATATTACAAATTTTCGGCTCGCCGCGCTTCGCATCAATTATTATTTATTAAGACACACAATTAAGTTCTTGGGTTAAAAAAGTGCTTAGAATGTCCAGTTTTCTGGTTGGAATATCGCGCTCGCGTCCATTCTTCAATTAGATGCACATCTTTTTCATAACAAAATTGCTCGGAATGTTTGATTTTCATGTCTTATTAGTCATGTTAGTACAAGCAATGTCTAGAATTTATAGCTCGCGATTTGCGCTCTTAACACCTCGCAAGAATGCTCTTTTAACAATAATTTGCGCGATTTGACCAAAAAGCGGCGAGTTTCACAACTTCAGATTTGAAAATGTTCAAACTGCTTGCTTGCTACGCTCGCTCCCGGAAAAATAAAGCCTAAATAGATATTTTATCAATCAGAAAAGACTTTAAAAAGGTTTTGCTCAATTAATTACTACACAACGCACAACTACTTAACACAGATGATAATCTCATGGTGACAATATAAGTTTGCATAAAAAATGCAATTTTTTGCATATAAGTGCCTTTTTCGCTTTGTCCCCCCCCCCCCCAAAAAAAAAAAAAAAAATGAAAATACGTTCCGTCGCCTATGATTCCGTCACCTATGGCACTCGCTGGTATTTGAATATATCATCATTTACACCCTCTCAAAGAAAGCAGACTTACTTTTGCCCTTTATTTTGCCCACAATGGAACTTACAGGAAAGCATATCAAACAGGATGCAAATGGAGGTCTATTCAGCCGGACGTTATTATACGCTTTGGAGTTTGGATTCTTGTTTGCCTAGAAAACGTAAAGTATTTCAAGAGTTTTTATATTTTCATTACATCTTTGTCCTTATTTCTCTATATCCGTAGCTCTACCATGCGCGTATTCGGGGGCGCCAAAATAGGGAGAAAAGGGAAGGAAAGAAAAGGGGTTGAGGAATTGCTGTTTGACATGGGGGGGGGGTGGATGCGCCGAATTGATGTTCAACCTAGAGTATGTATATAGCGGGTGCCGAATTTATGTTTTGCTTAGGGGCGCCGAATTGATGTTCGACCTAGGATGTGCCAAATTGATCTTCATCCTAGGGGGGGGGGGCGAATTAATGTTTTACCTCGGGGCGCCGTATAGATGTTCGACATAGGGGCACCGAAATGATGTTTAACCTTGGGGATGGGGCGCCGAATAATTATTTTTCCTATATACGGTTGTCGAGTTGCTGTTTGACATATAGGGGCGCCGAATTGATGTTCAACCTAGGGGGTGCCGAATGGATATTCACCACACGCCAATTTGATATTTGTCTCGGTGCATCAAATTCAGGTTCAATTTACCTAGGGAGGGGAGGGGGTGCCAAACTCATGTTTGCTCCCATCAATTACCAATCATGTTCATGATTACCAAAAGTGCCTATATAGAAAGTCCTAATTTTAGATCAGAATATATAAACAAATTCATCCTACTCTTCGCATTAATTGTTTAGTAAGGTGGCGATCCTGTTCATGGTAAGATAAGTGCTTAGAATGTCTGACTTTGTATCAAAATATATAGATTTTTATTCAGCTCGCGCTTCGCGCTCGCATAAACTGTTTTGTTACTGATCATCCTTTTCATGATAACCGAAAATGCTTACTCAAATGTCCAAATTTTAGGTAAGAATATGAAAAAAATTTCATCTCGCTCTTTGCGGACGCATCAATGTTTAGTTAGATGACAATCCTGTTCATGATTACCAAAAGTGCTTAGAATGTCCACATTTTAGGTAAAAATATCAATCACTTTTTAAGCTCGCGCTTCGCACTCGCACAAATTTACGAGGTCAGAATATCAAAAAATTTGAACTCGCGCTTAGCGCTCGCATTAATTATTTAGCTATATACCCATCCTGTTCATGGTTATAAAAAGTGCTTATGATGTCCAGTGTTGGATTGGGAATTCAAAAATTGTCAGTTCGCACTTCGTGATCGCATAAAATGTTGATAGATACTCATCCTGTTCTTGATTGCCAAAAGTGCTCATAGATTTTTTCCCCTCAAATTTTAGGTCAGAATATAAAAAAAATTCAGCTCACGTTTCGCGCTCGTATCAATAATAATTGTTTAAATAATTCATATACATATCATGTTCACGGTTGCAAAAAGCGTAGAATGTTTGATCGGAAAACAGATGAAAATATCCCCCTCCCCTATTGGCGAAAGCTGGATCTAGCCCCGGTTAAGAAATTACAGCTCCCGCACATAATTTTAGTATGGTCTACCACTCTGATGAAAAGTTGAACTAAATTGAAACCCCAAAACGCTTAAAAATTCTATGCTTTCTGGTCGCATTTATTCTTTTCAAGAAGTGGATACAACTTTGATCTTTTTTTACATGGACACACTATGGACACATTAAAAAAAATGGTCTTCGATTGCCTTTTTCACGTGGTTGTGGAATAAGACAATTCAAAATGCATTTAGGCACTTTGATTGCCTGAGTGGTCGAGTCGGGGTGCAATTTTCCGAAAAGTTCACAGGGTCGCAAAAATAGTGACCCCCTCGTGGTGCAAAATCCTGGATATGCGCATGTCCGTCGGGCATCGTTTCCACTTTTGTACCTCTTTATCTATACCGGTGTGATACTATATAAGTCCATGGATCAGTTTACTTCCATTTCGTCTGATGCCAAATCGTCAAATTGCCAACTCGCCTACTATCATTAAAGTCTACCATAATTATGTTCATCCACTATCGTCTAGTAACCAGTTGGTCCAATAGCCATTCAGTCCATATACCATTTGGTCTAATTGGACAACGTGCTATTGTGCAAAATGAATGAAAATGAATTGGATACTGGACCAAATAGTTGTTCGACGAAATATTGATGGACGGAATGGATATGGACTAAATTAAATCAGACCATGTGGTGAGCGCAAGTTGGCACTTGGCAGTCGACGACTTGGCAATTTACCAATGGACCTACTAGGCCACTAAATTGAACTTGTCCGAGTGTGCCATAACACCTAAACTGCAGGCTTTCTCATATCCGATACCCCCCCCCCATCCCCGCCGCCCCAAGAAAGGGAAGGGGGGCATGGAGGAGAGAGAAGAAATAAAGAAAGAAGTAGATTGTTGAAAGGGAATCAAAATAATATGAATCAAAGGGAATGTAAACGCAATATCATACTCTGTTTGAATCGCTTCTCTTTCATGGAATTTATATTTTGAATAGATCAGTTTCATTTCAGTCTTTCTCATTATTTTACTTTCAACCCTGTATTTCATCAGCTTTACTATCAAAAGCCTGCGTAGCGAATTACAAAACGTCCCATCCTTGTTTCACCACCCATGACATTACGTAATTATCATTTTATTATTATCATGTAATGAAATTCATACTGTGTTTACACGCTGCATCTGCTGTCAGTTTGACTACCTTGTAAATATTTATTTACAAGGTAAAGCTTATTTCCAAGGTAATATTTATTTACAAGGTAAAGCCTATTTCCCCACTGGAAAATAGCTTTAGAGCTTTCGTGGGTCATCCTGTGTAAGCCTGTTGTTTTTAATGCTACTGTATATATATTATGGTGACTTGCGAAATAAAATCAATCAATCAATATTTTTTGACGATATCCAGTTGAAATCAGTGGCGTTCAAAATAATGGGGAAGGATTGGGGCTATATGGATTCCCAAATTTGTCACGGCCAATACAAAAAGAAAGCGAGAAGGGGAACTAATATCTGAATATTATGTCAAAATCTATCACCGATAAAAAATGATTTGTGCCCGACACATATATCTGGCCCCTTAATTCATATATTTTACGTTTATTATTTACGCCAATAGTTCAAGCAAGGTTCCTAACATCTTTCTGTATTTTTCGATGTTTACACAATTCCTAGCCTTGGGTTGGGGGTTGTGTGTATTCCTTATGTTCGCATTTTTTAATGTTATTTTTCTATTTATTTCAATATTATCCTCTCCAACTTTATTATGGTATGACTATTCAAGGAATTATAATTACTCGTTTGCTTGCATGCTCCATGACCGCTTTGCCTTCACTCCGGGGGGGGGGGGGGGGGGCACTTACATTGACGAGTGGATACCATGCGCGACCCCAAAAACACGTAAAAAGGATGTCTTTTTGTCAAAAACACAAAAATATTTAAAAAAGGGTATCTATGTTGCTAGGAAAGCTACGTGTTTAGGGTAATATTTTCGGGGATGATGAAACAAAATTAAAATGTTTTATAAAGGATGTCCTTTTTGCCCCAACACTACGTGTTTAGAGTCCGACTTGCGCGAGTTGTGGAAGGTGCATGGGGCCGTACTAAACCAAAATAATGATGTGTAAAGGTAAAACCAACGACCGACGGACCCGACATAACAATAAAATATCGCTGTACTTGTTTAGGGGTTCATTTCGGGAATACTTGCCAAGAGTATCGTTTTGTTTCCAATACTTGTTAAGGGTCGGTTTGAGACGCCAATACTTGTTAAGGGGTGCAGTTTGAGAATATGGAAAATACGTGTTTGGGTGCTTTTCGAGACCCCATGGTCGCGCATGGTATCCACTCGTAAATGGAAGTGCCCCCCCCCCCCCCCCCCCCCCGGCCTTCACTTCTCTCAGTGCGTATTCAGAACTATTACTGTATTCTCATTGATCCCCCTGGAGTTGTAAAAAACCCATAAAGGCAAAATATTATATTTTCATCGGCAGCACATGTGCATTACATCATCATAAATTAAGTACATCAGGGTCCATGATCAGAAAAAGCGTATACCCATTAAACCTCGCCAGATGGGGCTTGCCCCAAAATAACAATTTTATTTTTGTCTCGTTTCGAAATTTCATTTTTATTTTGGCTGCTATATGCTTCAAGCACATATTTGCTTACTGTATATAGTTTGCCTATGCATTTTACTCATTATATATATATTTTTTTATATATTGTATTTCTCCAGTCACTACATATACGATTGTCACTTGTATTATGATCATGTCTCAAGCATTGTAAATTTGTTTTGTATATTATTCCAATAAATGCAAAAAAATCCTGCAAAAAAAGCCACATCACCACATAGTTGAACCATTCCAACTATTTATACGATCAATACGATCGCCTCGACTGATCTGATACGATTAATTATTCCGCGATTATAATTAAGGCCCTTGGAACCGGGGGTGCAAAGCACCCCCAAGATTTTACAATGGGGTGCGGCGTGCATTATTTTCCATGTAGGCAGCTCCCCCTGGAATTCTGGTATAGGTGTCGAATTGGATAAATGTAGGAAAATTACCAACATTTTGTATTGGAACCTTTTTTAATGTTTTTCTTTTGCTTTGTCAAATTTTCCTCAGCACCGCCACCAAAAAAAAAATCGTGACAGTGTGAACTTGGCACTTTTTTTTCAATCATAAAAAATGATTATATTATTTTCCCGCATGAGTCTTGAAATATTGACACCTACGCCAGAATCTCTTTGGTCCTAATATGAAGCATAAATTTCCACGTCTATAAAACAACAGTTATCATTCGTTTTTCCTATAGTTATAGCAGGGAAATGGGAGTTACAATTCCATTGATAAATAAGTCTAAAATGTTATGCCAATCAAGATGCAAGTCCCGGATGCAAGTAATGTCTTTGTCCTGCTCATGTCGCAGTCATTCACATTTTTTCAACGGTTGAACTGCTCGTGCACACTCTGTATGCGTATAGGCCTTTCCCGGAGGCCTTTCTTCCTCTCATTTGTTGCTATAAAATTTCATCTTTTTATCAATTCTTTCTACTTGTTTACTGTCTATGAAGGGGTAGCAAGTTGATCTCCCATGGGGTGCCCCTATCTATTGCTGCATCATTTGTATCCATTTCTCTTTGACCATCCATTTCTTGGGAAAATACATCAATTGGATGATCCATTTATATATGCCTATCCATCCATTCTTTCAGTCATCCATCCACCGGTCGTGCTGATGGTTTGATTATAGCATGGACCTAATAGGTCCATGATTGTATAAAGTATAAAGCGCCCTACTATATCATTATAGGCTACCCCCACCCCCTCCCCATACTACATAAAAACTCGGCGACCCATGTATACACATTTCAAAGCAGACGTAATGTACATGCACAATTCCCTTGTACATGTTGCACCTTGCTGCTTCTCCAGGTTTGCTTAGTCTTCTTTCACATACGTTGTTGCACTTTGCCCCACGGCGTGCCTTGTAAAGTTCTGTTGTAAGACTCTACATGCTGGTCGTCCCTGGAAATCACAACTCTGAAGCACCGCGCAATACTCAACTTCTCATTTTTCCATATCTCGATGCAAGCTTTCTTGTGTGGATGCAAAAATAAGAGTTTTCCCAGAAATCTTGTCCCTGACGTCATGTCTGCCCCCCTCATTTTTTGACTCATGACGCCTTTACTCTGCTTGTTCGACCTTGAGCCGTTGGTCCCCTGGTTGCTTGCTCACAGGCATTCGTGCTTTCTTAGCAGTCAGGTAAAAACCTCGGCAACAGAAATAACAGAAATTAGCAACTTGATGCGTACGTTGGTCACATTCATGCTATCACGGTCTACACAATGTAGACTACACGTACGTACTTCGCATCAACAGGTTTCTCAGCTCACCTTTTGACCTCGCGAGTTCAATCTAAACAAACGAAGAGTAGTCAAGTGTTGCATTGGGATTGTATCTTCGTTATCATACTATAGGCCTATATTTAACCCCGCATTGGGGTTGCATCTTCGTTATGTTTTACTATAGGCCTATATTTAACCCCGCATTGGGGTTGCATATTCGTTATGTTTTACTATAGGCCTATATGATTGCATCTTCGTTATGTTTTACTATAGGCCTATATTTAACCCCGTATTAAACAAACCCTGTTTTATATCGTAGAACCTGCTCTGAAAGTAATCGTTTTTCTCTTCGCCCTTTCCCTTCATGCTTGGCTGTAGACAGAATG
The DNA here is from genome assembly GCF_037042905.1 of Lytechinus pictus. Taxonomy (NCBI): domain Eukaryota; kingdom Metazoa; phylum Echinodermata; class Echinoidea; order Temnopleuroida; family Toxopneustidae; genus Lytechinus; species Lytechinus pictus. Next base: position 6,029,211 of record NC_087250.1, read on the forward strand.
GTGGTGGCCGTCTGTTTAGAGTTTTAAATATTTTTGGTCTAACTTTTTTTTCCAATTTCTCCTCTGTACTTTGCGAGTGGATCTAAATAATCTGAAACTGACTGAAACATTCAGGAAAGATAAAAAAACACCAAAATATCAAATTAGGGTATGTTGTATCCATATCCCTTTATGATGGCTCTCCTGATTCTCTTTCACCAATCCACTTCTTTCTTTCTTCTCTCTCCTCCCTCCCCCTTTCCTTTGGGGAGGGCCAAGGAGTCAGTATACAGAGTATACATACAGTGAGCTGCGCTATAGCGCCTCGCTGTAGTTCCCGTATATGTATCACGCCAAGCTATACATGAAGGGAAAGGTGCATAAAAGAGCTACAATCCACATGAATAAAGATCAAACTCGGAACTCGGCCCTTGCCCATCTCTGGGATTCTCGTATCTCTTTTAGTCTTGGAGTACTTTCAGATTCATGACATAAGAGTCCGAAAGTAAGCCGTGTTGGGCAATCCTTTGCTTCGTCATTCACGTCAGATAATCAACGTGTCTGAATCCTTTTTCACGCGTACGATACATTTATGGATATAGCTCAATATAGTATTCTTATCCTGTGTGTGCTATCGCAAATAGTGGATTATATCTGAAACTAATGCAGAGCGCAAGCATGTCGCTAGCCGCCTAGCATCGGCTCATTGAGCTTGCACGCACCGTTCGATGTTTGCTTTCTACTCAGCTACACACACAGAGTACTGCACTTTGTTGATACGGGGATTTCTTGATACTGCGCATGCGCCATGACGTATTTCATCAATATGCATGAGTCGTAATGAATATGCATGATTCGAACGGTGTTCTAATATCAATTTATTTTTTAACCCGAGAGGGCGTCAACAAGAAAGTTCCAAGGCATATCGATTAACCGATAATTGTTATAATATATGTTTCACCCCTCAATATTGAATATCATGAGAATATAAAAGTTATGCAAGTTTCTTTTCCGTGATAAAATAGAGCAATAATATAGGTATTTAATGAATGTAATAATTTCAAAATTGATTCATTGCCCTTGTCTGAGATCAACCAATCATACACTATACCTTTAATGGAAGAGGAAGAAGAGAGTGAGACCCACACTACACAGCCACACACTGTCATTGAAAACACCCACAAAATCAAATACGTGGGACAAAAGGGCGACCGCACTCATAAAGTCATAATTGAACATGCTAATTTCTAACCTGAACAGCTTTTATAGGTGCAGACAGTTCCTCCTTGTCAATCTCCATTTTTTCCTCCGTGTCTTCCTCACTACTTTCATCTTTAATCACCCTTTCTCTCGATTTTGATCGGGAAGACATCACTCGTCGTATATTAACAGCAGCCTGCAGTCCCACGCACGTGTTTGTGTGTTCTGCTACTATAGCTAGCCTTGCCTTGAAACTTAAATTAAGTTTAATTGAATAAATCTGATGTTGAGAAATGAGAAACGACTGTATGAACAAATATATAGATTTAAAATAAATTTCAGTAGGAAAATTGCCTCCCCGAGCTATAAAGTTTTTATTTCTTTGAATCTCCATTTCTTTCAGTTCCCCTTTGCTATATACGGTAAATAATATTTTTATTCATCTATTTTTTTTATTTGGTAAAAACCATAGTATACTAATAACGCTAGAGGGCGTACTTCGTCAAATCTCTGTGATTACGCGGAGACCGGCCGCGAAATTATTTTTCCCACCCAGGACCAAAATCCAATTGAAACCAGTTGGATTTCCAACTGGTTTCAATTGGTTTCAATTGGTTTCAACTGGTTTCAATTGGTTTTAACTGGAATATAACAATTTCCAGTTGAAACCAATTGAAACCAGTTGGGCAACTGGAAATCCTAACTGGAACCAGTTGGGTAACTGGAAATCCTAACTGGAACCAGTTGGGTAACTGGAAATCCTAACTGGAACCAGTTGGGTAACTGGAAATGACTTCCAACTGGAAATGATTTCTAACTGGAACCAGTTGGGTAACTGGAAATCCTAACTGGAACCAGTTTGGTAACTGGAAATGACTTCCAACTGAAAATGATTTCTAACTGGAACCAGTTGGGTAACTGGAAATCCTAACTGGAACCAGTTGGGTAACTGGAAATCCTAACTGGAACCAGTTGGGTAACTGGAAATGACTTCCAACTGGAAATGATTTCTAACTGGAACCAGTTGGGTAACTGGAAATCCTAACTGGAACCAGTTGGGTAACTGGAAATCCTAACTGGAACCAGTTGGGTAACTGGAAATCCTAACTGGATCCAGTTGGGTAACTGGAAATGACTTCCAATTGGTTTCCAATTGGAAATTTTCCAGTTACCCAACTGGTTCCAATTGAAACCAGTTAATTTGCATATTATCTGCCAATGTGCACAGATTAATGTTTTATGTGATTCATCATCATTTAAAATGTATCTATTTAATTATTTTCTATTTCAAGTACCATACTTGTTTCAGATAAGTGTTTAGAATGCTTAGCAGTGAAAACCATGTTCATAAATGTCATAGATTATAATTAAAACAGATTATAAGATAATAATTATAAGTACACCACTAACTGTTACCAAATTACATCAAATACAAATACATATATTTGAAGATCTTTCATGTAATATATATATACATTATGAAAGTCTATTTATCAATGCCCTTTACATTGGTATTATAGACATATAGCACTGCTTCTTTGTTGGCATGAGCAATAGTTAGTGCAAAATCTAATCAATTTGTAACTAATTAAGTCATTCCAACTGGAAGTTCCAATTGGATCCAGTTGGAAACCAATTAGATTCAACTGGTTCCAGTTGAAACCAGTTGCCTCCAATTGGTTTCAACTGGAACCAATCGAAACCAGTTAAATCCAATTGGATTCAACTGGTTTTAATAGGGAAATTGGAACAACTGGAACCAATTGAAACCAGTTGCCAACTGGTTGCTTAATTGTTTTCAACTGGAACCAATTGAAACCAATTGCCAACTGGTTCCAGTTGCCCAATTGGTTTTAACTGGAACCAGTTGGCAACTGGTTTCAATTGGTTCCAGTTGTTCCAATTTCCCTATTGAAACCAGTTGGCCAACTGGTTTCAATTGGTTTTGCTCTACTTGTTTCAACTGGATTTTGGTCCTGGGCACCGAGTTCTGGACCAACATATGAATATTCATGATTGCGTCTTCGGATTAAGAGTACGCATGCGCGCGGACTTGGCCTCGACGTCGTAAGCATTCACGTTCAGTTGCTCAAAATGAATTAGCATCGTCAAATTACCGGTACCCTTACATATAGTTACATAGGCCTTACAGGCTTAGATCTATAGATATATATCCAATTCTTAAACACTTCTTAAACACAATTAAACACAATTCTTAAACACAAACTAGCTGCCATTAATGGCAAGACATGTGCTAGGCTAGGGCTCGCTTAGGCTAGCGCATTAACTTTACCTCAAATCTGGACCTGCATAATGCCTAGTACTATAGCCGACTATAATGCAACTTCGAACTGGTTAATTCCGAACTTTACGTTTAATTAGGTTTAGACAAATGTTAGCTTATTTGCCATGGTTTGTCTAGTCCGTATACAAAACCAGTCCTAGATCTATACAAAATTATCTTAGTTCGAGTCTAGTCTCTAGATCTAGACTCTGATCTATGCTGTATCAGCATGGAACCACTAGTGTACCAAGGGGGGGGGGGGCAGACTGTCCCTCTGACGAGTCACAACTGATTCAGGGGACGTGCCCCCCCCCCCCCCCCTTTGAGAAGCCAAATTAATAATTTGTAATGTAAAAATGAAAAAGACAGTGCTTATCTGAATTATTGGTCAAACGGCGCGCCATAGAAGCTTTTATTTTGGTCTATAAGCTCAGCTGCATTTGCACGTATGTTCTGCGGGTATCTTCGGTGCGGACTTTTGGATCGCGCGCCCAGCTGATTATGTAAACAAACGTAGACGTAGACTCTTCACTAGTCGCTTTGTGGCTATTTTTCCGGAAAATGCCTTCGCCAGGGTGTAAAACGGAAACGCGCCGGTGTACCGGCGGATCCTGCGCCTGGCAGATACCGTTCTAGGCACCAAATCCGCCGGCGGATATGGTTCTCCTCCGGCGGATTCAGTACCAAAAAAGGCCACTCCCTTCGGAAGATTCGGAAGATATCGTTCTTGCGCTATCGCGATATCCTTCATTCATCACGTTCACACGTCATGCATGCACGCGCACCGCGCGTGAATAACGTTGCGAAATTAAGTTCGAAGAAGAGGTAGGTTAGCCTTAGTCTAATTGAGAGCCAGCTACCTTTCGGATTCTAGTTACATTAGGCCTTGAAGAGGAAAGCCTCAACATTTTGCCTTTATTCTGATGATTAGGGACAGACTCAGACTGACGTTAATCAGAGATTAAGTTTGCATTAGGTTGGAACTAAGTTCTAGTGGAGACGCCAGCTTATCACAACGTTGGCCCCGTAAGGTGGTCTTCAGGGACGTCACGTGGTATGAGACCGCGCGATATAATTACGTTATCATGAAGTTCGAAGAAGAGGTAGCTCTCATTGAGAGCTACCTTTTGGACTCTAATTACATAATTTCCAAGGCATTGAAGAGGAAGGCAGCCTACCCTTTTCTTTGTTTTCCAAAAATTAGCTTTTGACTAATTGCATTTTACCTTCGTTTCGCGCTATTGTTTGCCATTTTGTCATCTTTTAATTTATTTCCCACCGTGCTATTACATTACATATGCCTGTTTTGGAATGATTTGTTCTTTCTCAAATGTTCTTCTTTCGTTCATTTTCCCGATTTCCTTCCTTTTCCATTAAAAAGGAGTTTTTTCTTCGTTTTCTTTTCACTTTTTCCTTTCCTTTTCCCCTCATTCCCCTTTCCCTTTCTTTCTCCCTCCTTTTTTTTTCCTTTCCCGTTTTTCTTTTATTCCTGGTTAAATCCGCCAGGGGGCAACTCCCCCCCCCCGCCTGTTACGTCATGAATATCCATTAGGTGGACTGATGATGTCACATCTCCACTTGTTCTTTTGTAATTTATTATATGAAATTAGGTTTATTCAAAATTTTTCCTCCAAGAACTAGAAAATTTGGATTGACAACTGATTTAGTGCATTAGATATTTATTGCTGCAACTTATTTCATTATAAGGGAGACATATTATTCACACAAGTATGAAATAAATGAAAAAAAATATGGTTTTGTGTGATAACATAAGAAAACGGAAAATGGGGATGTGACATCATCAGCCCAACTAATGAATATTCATTATGACTGTTTTCACAAAATATTGCTTAACTTTAAACTTCAATAACTTTATTATTTGTTATCCGATTTTGATGAAATTTTCTGCATTTTGCTCAGTGAATTCTACTCTATGTATTAAGATATAAATATTTTCAGCCCGGACCATCCCTTTAATTCAGATTCCTTAAGAAAAATATTGAAAAAAAAGGAATTAAAAAAAAAAAAAAAAATACATGACAAATTAAAAATAGGCCTACAATAAACTACATAAGATATTAATCATGTTTTGAAATTCTTTCTTTAAATGTTTGTTTGAAAAATGTTTTCACAAAAAATTAGCACTCTTCAAGCAATAATATGAGTTAACAGCAATATATATTCATAAACTAATTTGCCTCATTTATTTTGAAATTATGAAGTTTTAACTCGTTGAAAATCTGTAGTTTTATAAAAACCATAGGCCTATATGGGGGTACAAATTTTCGCCAGTCTGGCAAACTTACACTAATCATGGTGTGAAAAAGCACAGTTAAAGATATCGATGCATACTGCGGACTGAAAATTTCATCAAAATCTGATAATAATAAATAGCAAAGTTTTGGCGCATGTGCCAGGTCTATGTATACATGATATATCGAGTCATTGTTTCTCCTATTCCCTCACCCCCATCGAGCCCTTCGTCAAAAGCTGTATGGATCCGCCCCTGAATAAAAATTCACTAAAAGTCTAAAGGCGGACGAAAATCCCCTCCCCCCATTGGTAACGACATTGCCAGAGCCGCGCATGCGCGCGCTGCCGAGGTTGGACGTCTGTCCAAATAAATATTACACGTATCGTCAATAGAACCAAATCCGCCGAGGAACCAAATCTGCAAACATCAAGCCGCGTCAAACCCGGCGGATATGGTTCCGATTAAAAACGATATCGGCCATTAAGAACGATATCTGCCGGCGGATACGGTATCCGCCGGTGGAACCGAATCCGCCGCTACACCGGCCGCCATTACTCGATAGGTCTTCGCAGCCTGCCATGCGCGTACATTACCTATATGGGGCATGTACAGTGATAGCACAGAAACGGAACAAAATGATGACATATAAGCTTGAAAGAAAATGGAAAAGCAAAATATTGTAAATCGCACTGGATTAAAGTTCAAATTAAAAAAGAATCTATCAAAACTGAGGACAAAACTGCCTATATAGACCTATCTATATAGGGCATATATAATATATCCTATATACAAATAATACAGTCCAAAGATACATCCCCAATCGTTATTGCTTTGGTCATAATATTTCGATGTATCATAAATTATATATGACTTCTATTTTCTGATGATTTGGAAGGGATGAATATTAAAAATAACATGCAGCTAGGCCTAGGCATATCGTTCTAGGTCCTGCAAATTTAACATGATCTGATGTTCAAGTTGACCTCAGAAATTTCATAGGCCCTTTCACAGTGTCTGATGCATCCGAGACACAAGCTATCGCAAAAACACGATTGCATTTTTTTTCAAGTATAGTTTCCTAATTACTATGATGCTGATTGCTGATAATTTATTTCTTTACTTTTGATAATTGTTATAATTCATTTTCCATTTAGATCTACACATAGAAATCATATAAAGAATATAGAGCCTAACTCCTTTCCCCATGGTTTTAAACGTCGATGTAACCAACATCACGATAACTCGTGAGTCATAAAATGACTTTTATTGATAATATTTGAAAATGATTTATGCATTGGTCCAATTAATTGATAAGTTTATGATTTAAATTTCCAATGATGTCAACCATCCGGTCATATTGATTACTTATATACGTGCGAGCAATTAAGAAATGTTTGTTGACAGCAAAATTTGCATATCAAATGCGCGCATGCAGTAGTACAATTTTGCAATGTACAGGAGGCCATGGGGTAAAGTGTAGGATGTTTACCGTGTGTTATTGACTTGCAAACATTTCAATATTTCGGAGAGTAAACAAATTACAATGCGTGTTTAACGCAACATAGAACAATTTCACTTTGATTTTCTGGAAAGTCTAAACTTGATTCACTCTGGCTGAAATACTATGTAGATCGGCAAACCGGCTGAAATATTCTGTTGATATAATAATTATGGCCGGCGTTTGTGATCCTATAATGATTGGACCAATATTATGTGAACAAATCAAGGATAGAATAATAAGAAGGAGAGGAATAAGGAGAAGAGAAGAAAAAGGGCGGGAAGGCTGAGGATATTTGTATTATACTACAAAGATTATTATTACTAAAACTGAGTGTATAAAACCAGTTGATAACAATATCATGAAAGAGATTCATAAATGCAAACTTAATAAACTTATATAAAAACGGTTGCAAAATTGTGAGTACTAAAACCAAACATAATATTATTGAATATTGCAAAACTGAAAATACTTGGAATAAGATGTTATACAAATTGTCAGCTGTTGAGTGATCATCATAATTACCCGTCTTGGAATTGTGTTAATATTTATTAACTGTGTCTGTGTTAAATTTATGGCAAAGATTTCCAAACACTGGCACCGGCCTATGTCATAAACCGGTAAACATGCGTTTTGCATATTCAGTTTTGTTTGTCACTTTAAAAGTATAACTAATTTGATCTCCTAATTTTATTCTTTTAATTTCATTGGCTAGCCTATGGACCTGAGTTTGATTATTCAGGTTTGTTTTATAATAAGGTTTTCACGGATGAACAAAATTATAATATCATTGACATACGGGGCCGCAGAATGATTTTGAAACAGGGGGTGCATAAAATCACAATAATTTATTATGTCATGTTCATTTTCACTTTAGGGAGGGATCCATGCAGCCTCGCGCCCCTATTTTATTTTGATCATAGTGTGTCAAAGTAATTTTGATTGGGTGCGTATGACACTAGTCTTTAATTACACCCACCCCTTAAAAAGCGAATAAAAAACATCGATTCTAGAATGTACACTGGTGTAACGCCAAGAAAAGTAATGAGATACCCTTTATAATTACTACTTGCTATTATAATAGCGCATAATCAAAGATCAAAACACTAACTTATACAAATTATTGTTAATGATGCATTTCTTACAAATTAAAGCAAGTTACATATAGTAGGCCTATATAGAAATTAAAATATTATATCCAACATAAACAAATTGGTCATAAGAACATCAAGTGACGTGAATGAAGGAATGTGGAAAAGGACGATGCAGTTAAAGGTAGGGATATCCAGCGGAGAAGATGGGCTAATTCACTGTCTTTTGAATTAATTGTCAATTTTTCCATTAATGTACGTTGTATATTTTTATTTCATCTGATAAATAGATATTATTATCTATTATTATCTAAAATAGGCCTATAAACAGAGAGGTAAATGCAAAAATTATATAAGAGAATTTCATCCCGAGAAGTCAGGTATAAATGCCAAATTCACAGCATAATCCCCATGTAATCACACTAATAATCAATCGAAATGCAATTTGTCATTAATATTTTCGATTGTAATGAGGTTGGATTCTTTTCTTCAAGAAAAAAGGCCGGAGACGGCATCCCTTTTTCCCTTTTTCACAGCGTTATGTACGCACGAGCTATGTGTACATCCGGGTACTTTTGCAAATCAAGACCTATCTGCGCAATCACAGACGTTAAGTACGCGCGCCTATGGCGACTCCGCACTCTAGCGTTATTAGTATACATCTCTATGGTAAAAACCCATCACCATTAACAATCATTTCATAACGTAATAATGTTTCCCTGAAACTTTTATGACGGGTTGATTTTCTAAATATTCTTTTATTAAAATTTCCGTTCAAAATTTTTGTCTGTTTACAATATCTTTGAGTTTGTAGGCCAATTTCATATGGAATTCAATCTGATCATTATTAGTAACATTTTTATTAATATTATCATTAATATTATTATTATTATTATTGTTGTTAATATTATTATCAGTATTATTATTAATATTATTATTATTATCATTATTATTATTATTAGGGGTCCATCAGTAATATTCTATCATTATTGTTATCATCATCATCAGTGGCGTAACTACGGGGGGGGGGGGCATGGGGGGGGCACGTGCCCCCCCAATTGGCTGGCAAAAAAAAAAAAAGGGAAAAGGAGAAAAAGAGGGAGAAAGGGAAAGAAACGTAGTGGGAAATAAGAAATTATTGTTCATTATAATGTTATATTATGATTATGTTATGTTATATTACTTTAAAAAAATCATAACTTTATGAAACATAATTTGCTCAGGGCCTATGTCTACATTGTTCCTGGCGCTCGCATCGTCTGTTTAACGAGATATATAATCCCGTTGTACTAAAACCTCCCGTTTTCAAGTCAATATACACCAAATATATTTCCTCGCACTTCGAATTATTATTGTTTTATGTAGTTACATATGCTTCTTTTTCATGACTACTTAAAGTGGTTGCCCCATTTTAAGGTCTTAATAGGAAACACTTCCTGTCCGTGCTTACGATCGCATTACTGGATAGCTGAGATATGTCTGCTCTTCATGAATTCCTAAAATCAGTCCTTAAAATGTAACTTTTTTTTATCTGAAAAATTTTCAGCTTGCGCTTCGCGCTCGCATCATTTGGTTAGCGAAATACGCATGGTCTTCGTGAATTCCTACAAACAAGCCTTAGAATTCCCCTCTTCAGTTCTGAATTAAGTAAATTTCCAGCTCGCGCTTCGCGCTCGCAATATTTGATTAGTGAGATGCGTATAATAATCATGATGACTACAAAAAGTGCTTCATGTGTTTAGATGTAATTCTAGTAACATCAGCATGCACTTGGCACTCGCATTAGATGACTATGGTGAGATATGTGTACTCTTAATGGATTCCTTAAAAAAATAGCCCTTAAAATAGCCCTGTTCAGGGTCAAAATATACAAAAATTTCAGCTCGCGCTTCGCGCTCGCATATTTTGGTTTGTGAAATATGTATGGTCTTCGTGAATTCCAACAAACAAATCTTAGAATGCTTCTCTTAAGGTCTGAATTTCCTAAATTTTCAGCTCGCGCTCGCAATATTTGATTAGTGAGATGCGTGTGATAATCATGATTACAACGACTACAAAAAGTGCCGCATGTGTTTAGATGTAATTCTAACAAAATCAGCATACGCAAGCTTGGCACTCGCATTAGATGATTATGGTGAGACATGTATATACTGTTTGTTTAGCAAGACAGGTATGTATCATGATTACAAAAATTTGCTTATAATATCCCTTTTTAGTTCTGAATATAAAAAAATTTCAGCTCGCGCTTCGCGCTCGCATTATATGATCAGTGAGATACATATCCGCTTTAATGGCACTGTCCTTAAAATGTCACTATTACTTATAGGTCAGTATACCTGGCAACTAAGCGCGCTTCGCGTGCTCATTAAGTGACTCAATTTTTTTGTTGGTGCCCCCCCCCCCCAATGCCGTGACCCACGGTAAGCCACTGATCATCATCATCATCATCATCAATATTGTATAAAATGAGGATTGATTTTATACAGAAGGCAGGCCGCGCGTAGAAGAAGAATTAGGGAAAAGGGGAGGAAAAAGCTAAAAGCGAAGGCAGAAAAGGGAGAAAGATACGTACAACTTCGTTGTTTTTTCTTTCTTTTTTGTCAAAAGAATAAAAACCTAACCGACTTATAAAATGTTGTTTTCTCTTCATACAAAATTTTGCTTCCGCGCTCTGTGCGGGAACTTCGGAATTGCTTTTTCCCTTTAATTTTTCCCCACACTGGCCATTTTTCTCCTTGCCCGCCATGGAAATCGAATTCTTGCCAGAAATAATTAAATATATACAAAGGGTTAAAGAGTATAACAAGTTTTTTTTATTGCACTGAAACAAAATTCGGTTCTTCTGTTCAGAGCTAGTTAACTATTATCCCGTCAGCAAGCAATTTTTTGCAAAGTATCTACTCAAAGGGGGAATTAAGCATTAAATTTGTGCCGCATGCAAATGTATAGATACGATGAAACTTTATTAATTCTACATCGTTCCACATCCATCTCCTGTCTTGTTTGCGCCACTGATTTGAAATTTTGAATATCACAAGTTCTTTTTTAAATAATACTAAAGGAAGCGCTTAATTTTATGAGCAAAATTACAAAATGTGTTTTCTTTCAAAATAAAGTCACAGAAGTTTCAGTGCTTCGCGTGCATGGGAAAGCTAGAAAAATTCACTCTTCGTGCTTGCATCATCCCTTTTACATTTTGTGTTATATTTTTCTTCGTATTATCGTAAGGCGACCGCACACCTTACGATCGGTCTGCGAACCGATTTCAGAATAAAATTGATGCCAATATTGAGACTTGGAATATCTCAATGTTCTAAATTGTCGTACGAATACCTGCATGTTCAAATCTGTGACTGTGCTATCATCCTTCTTAGAATAAAAGCGAATTTACTATCTAGTCGTAATGACGTCATAGCAGTCGTACGATTGCCTACAATTTGAAACTAATTGGCCTTTATTCTAAAATAAAACATTGGAATCTTTCAAAATGTTTATTTTTTCAATTAATTTTAACCTCAAAGAAAATGATATGTTCCATTCACTTTTTCAGAAAATGAGCAAAATGCGATTTGTTCCAAAATCGGATCGCGAACAGTAGTAAGTTGTACAGTGGCCTTAAGAAATATCAAAATTAGAGCAGGTTAAAGTTTCAGAGAAATTTCTAAAATTCATTCGCGGGAAGAAATATTTCCTTTTTTGCATATACCCGCTTTCTACTCTGTTTTGCGACTTAGAGAAATTTAATGTGGCAAAAGTTTTTACAATCAAATCTGATGTGACTAAGATAGGCATTTTACACTACTTCTGATCTCATTTTTTAAATAAAATGTCTTAGCTTTCGCACTTCGCGGGGTAAGAGGAATTATTTTGAATTCCGCAGTCTTTTCCTATTTTAGGCGAGCTCATCTTTTCTTTTTAAAACAGTTTTTGTTTCCAATCGCAGCAAGTCAATTGAATTCGAGTTGATAAGGGTAATAGAGACGACTTCTTTTGATTTAAATTTGATGAGATATCAAAACCTTCGCGATCCGCGGGGGAGGGGAAACTGATCCCCCCTGCCAGGCGCGGATCCAGGGGTGGTATTCTGGAACACTGTCATAACTTTTGTCATAAATTTTGTCATTTTTCTCTGAGATGTGACACCGCTATGATTGTCACAAATCGGTATTCTGAACATTGTCTTTTCCCTGTCATATCTCTCAAAGTTCCCGCCCATCTTTTCGGAAACAAACGAATCAAAATCATCGTTTGTTCCCAGTGGGAGCCCTTCTAGCCAATAGGATTTCGTAGATAGGGAGGGGCCCCAATTTGACGTGATATTGGCGCTTCTGTGTACTTTTTGAAAAATTGCACCCCTCCCTCCCCGCCAGGCAAACATAACTGCCTCAAATGCATGTTGCATTATCTTATTACATAATCATGTATGCAAAAAAAGGCAAGTGAAGACCACTTTTTTATGTGTTCATGAAGAAAAAGAAAATGTAGAACACTGGCGTAAATCCGGCCCGAGCGGGGGGGCGAGAACGATAGCAATATTATTGCTCTGGAAGTTCAAAATTTGGGGGATACCCCCACACCAAGGGCTATGCATTGCCAAGGGCTATGCAAATTCAGTTGTTGGAAGACAAAATGATGTCCAAAAACCTCTTTTAAGTGGTGGGTAATTATCACATCACGGGCAATCTATACATATGTGTATATACTGTAAATGTGTTTATTATATATTTCAGTTAAATGCCTATCCTGAAAATGATGGCTATATTGAAATGGATTTGTTAAGATAGAAAGAAATGAATTACAGTAAATATCAATATGCGAGCAAGCAAATTTTCAATGTTGAAAAAGAAAAAGATGACAAAAATCGTATTTTACAAGGGGTGTGCAATATTGGGAGAAATACAGCGAGTGAGCGAAGTGGGCAAGCCTTGAAAAGTTGTTTCAGTCGTTATTTGAAAAAGATTTGCATATAATTACAAAAGATGATAAAGGTAGATTATCAATAAATAAAACTACAGAAGAAAAGGAAAAAGAAATATAAAGAGCAAGCAAATAAGTATAGAACAGTCCATATTTTGTTCAATGAAAACTCATTTGCTCACTGGTTGAAAATTGGATGAGGATCATTATTATCGGGAATAAGGGTGCCTATGAAATGATTATAGGTGATCACAGCCTTCACAGGGCACAGTATAACTTCCAAAATGGTGGAAATAGCACAATAATGCAAATCGAAAGAAAAATACTGCAGAAAGGAAAGGTTATGAATAATCTTTAAGATTAAATTGGGAGGTGATGCAACATTTATTTATTTATTCTATTTAATTATTTATATATATATATATATATATATATATATATATATATTTTTTTTTTTTTTTTTTTTTTTTTTGGGGGGGGGGACATATTTGAAATATTCATTAGATTGTTATGGGATTAATGTGATTTAAAGTCTCCTATGAACGGATGAAATTGTAAAGTGTTTGGGAAATACTGCTTTCCTAATTTTGCCTCTGTGTTTCATTAAACATGTTAAAGGACAAGTCCACCCCAACAAAAAGTTGATTTGAACAAATAGAGAAAAATCCAAACAGCATAACACTGAAAATTTGATCAAAAACGGATGTAAAATAGGAAAGTTATTACATTTTAAAGTTTTGCTAAATTTCACAAAACAGTTACTGTTATATGCACATCCTAGTCGGTATGCAAATGAGGGGACTGATGACGTCACTCACTCACTATTTCTTTTGTATTCTATTATATGAAATATCTTAATATTCTCTTCATTGGAAGGTGATATAAGTTTTCTTCCTCCATGAACATGGGGAATTACAATTGTTCTCACATTTTATGGCTCAGTAGAACTGGTCCTTAATTGTCAAATCTGTAAAAATGGAAATATTGTATTATTCAAACAATAAAAAACAAAAGAAATAGTGAGTGGAGGACATCACTGACTCTATCATTTGCGTGTTGCCGAGTTGTGCATATAACTGTTTTGTGAAAAATAAGCGAAACTTTAAAATGTCATAACTTTCTTATTTTACATTCGATTTTGATGAAATTTTCAGCGTTATTCTTGTTTGATTTTTCTCTATTGATTCAAATCAACATTTTTCTTGGGTGGACTTGACCTTTTACGGCAATGATTTGTCACTGTCATCAGTTACTCATCGCAGGCCTAGATCTACTCTTAATTTTCAATATTAAATACACCTATGTTTTTTTTACAAATTATCCCCCGCTTTCCCCAAAATGCTATGATAGTATAACCAGTGCTTCTCAACCTTTCTTTACTCGAGGACCACTTTGACTCTCAGATTTTTTTCGAGACCCACCTACCAAACTTTTTTTTAAGGATATGACTACTTTTCTCGACTCAAAGATCTTGCATATTATTATTAAATTGGAAATATTATCTTCTGTATCAAGTGTATATTTTTTATATTTGGTTTATTTGAATATTGATGTCATTTATATTGTCTGATGTTATGTTGTATATATTGTTATTATTGCATTGTAACATTTGTTGGAAAAATGAATAAATAAATGAATGAATGAATGAATGAAATGAAAGATTGTCTCGACAATTATAAAGAGCACATTAGTGTGTAACTTTATGATCTTCTGCTGCAGTGGCGTAATGAGCCAAAACATTGAAGGGGCTTGATATGGCGTATTGCGTACAATTAATAAAATGTTGAGAACGAGCATGGCGAGCATGCACAAATTTCGAAATTTTTATTACAAAAATTTAGGTTTGTGATAGATTTTGACACCATATCAAAAGAATACATCGTATTTCACCCTTATCCCTTTTCTTTTCTTTTCTTTTTTTTTCCTTGGTCATGAAATATCTGTACCCAAGTGTTCTGCAGTGAATTAAATCCAGCCCATTTCTCTCGAAACTCTCTTGTGGCTTGAAATGGCTGCCAAATAAAAAATGTAGCACTTTGGGGAAAAAGACTTACATATATGGAAAGCCAATAAAGTCAACTTTCAAATGACACCAAAAAGTTGGAAAACTATTCATGCTTGAGCGAGCACTGCCCACTGAAACAAAGGGTATGAAAATTAGGGTGGGCTGGAATTAGCCTTCCGATTTATGTAAGTTTTTGAGAGGCAAATCCTTTCGAACTTGCAAAGTTAAGGGCGATGTGATAAATTAATGATCAACCATGACCAGTTTTGGTTGCTTAAGCAAATTTTATAAATTATTAAATTAAACTTTAATGCATGAGTGAACACAAGTTACACTTTTTGGGGAGCATTTAAACTTTATCATTTGGATCTCTTTTTGGGCAGCATTTCAAATTTATCATGTGGATCTCAGCAATGTGTTCATGGGCGTCGGGAGAATAGGGGGTGAGATAGGACTTAAGTCAGAGAAGTAGGTTGATGGAATAAGGGTCAACAGAACATTCAGCCCCCGCCCCCTCCCTCTCTCCCGCCCTCCCTCCTGTTGAGAGACTGATGGCTATTGTCATGTACGCGTGAAGTCCAGAGCAGAATGTTGATTTAATGATTAATTCTGAATTGGGACATCAACTTTTTCCTATCAATCATTTAATCAACAATTTATCAGTAAATCAACTTATTCAATGTGCAATGTGATCAATCAAACATTCAGTTTTTTTTTCAATTAATTATTTCATTAATCATCATAATCATTAAATTTCTTGGTAATCATTGAAAAAAAAACTGACCATCAGCCACCGGTCACTTGGCAGTTAAGTTTTGAATAGGCTACAAATGATGCAGGAAGTGAGACAGAGAGAGGGGGGGCTGGGAAATGGAGGTGGAGAGGGGAGGGTACATATGACTTTTAAATTGTAAAAGGAAAAAAAAGAAGAGGAATGCCCTTTTAACCAAGTCTTTGCATATCTCGCCCTCTTGCTTGTAACGGGTACCATCACATTACTCTGACCCTCACGAACACACTTCTGAGGTTCACAAGATGAATATGCAACAATAAAATTACAATTCCTGTTCACTCATGCATTAAATTTCAATTTAGTAACTCATGAAATTTGCCTAAGAAACCAAAACTTATCTCACTCATTAATTTAGCTTAACAAGTTCCAAAGGACTAACCACTCAAAAAAACTGTAAGGCTAATTCCTGCCCATCCTACTTTAGCTGAGCTTAGTCTCTCAGGAGGAGATAAGCGGGGGGGTGAGATTGAGAGAGGGGTTGCTAAATGTTCTGTTGACCTTTATCCCATCAACGTACTTCACCTACCTAAGTCATATTACCCCCTCTTCTCCTGACTGTCGTGAACACATTGTTGAGACCCACATGATAAGACAAAATGCTGCACCCAATTCATGATCACTCATGCATTAAATTTCAATTTAATAACGCATTAAATTTTCACAAACAACAAACTGATCACAACTGATCATTAATTCACCAAATAACCATCAACTTTGCAAGTACCAAACAAAAAAAACTGAAAGAAATTGGAAGGCTAATTCCAGCCCACCCTAATTTTCATACCCTTTGTTTCAGTGGGCAGTGCTCGCTCAAGCATGAATAGTTTTCCAACTTTTTGGTGTCATTTGAAAGTTGACTTTATAGGCTTTCCATATCTATAAGTCTTTTCCCCCAAAGTGGTACATTTTTTTATTTGGCAGCCATTTCAAAAGTGTATAGTTTTTTTTGGGACGCACTGTACTTCAGCACATTCGACACACACCCGGGGGGGGGGGGCACTTACATTGACGAGTGGATACCATGCGCGACCAAAAAACACGTAAAAAGGATGTCTTTTTCAAGATAGGGCACGTTACGTACGTAACGTGAAAATGGCGTCAAAAACACACACACAAAAAGGGTATCTATTTCGCTCGGAAAAATATACGTGTTTAGGGTCAAATATGCGGGGATGATAAAACCAAATCAAAATGTTTTATAAAGGATGTCATTTTTGCCGTCTTTTTGCCCCAATACTACGTGTTTAGAGTCCGATTTGCGCGAGGTGTGGAAGGTGGGGCCGTACTAAACCAAAATAATGGTGTCTAAAGGTAAAACCGACGACTGACGGACGCGTGACATAACAATAAAATATCTCTGTACTTGTTAAGGGGTTCATTTCAGGGAATACTTGCTAAGAGGATCGTTTTGTTTCCAATACTTGTTAAGGGGCGGGTTAAGGGGTCCATTTTCAGAATATGGAAAATACACCGCTGTACTTGTTTAGGGGCTCACTTCTGGGAATACTTGCCTATAGTATTTGTTTACAATACTTGTTAAGGGGTGTATTTTCAACATATGGAAAATACGTGTTTAGTGTGCTTTTCAAGACCCCTTGGTCGCGCATGGTATCCACTCGTCAATGGAAGTGCCCCCCCCCGGGGACACACATTGCTTTTGGTTTTACATCACTGCGCAGTAATAATAAATCGAAATTTAATGTATTCATGGTCATATTTTTCTTTCAGTTACCTTCTGAGACTTTTCACGTGCCCCCCCAATCGGCTGACCAAAAAAAAAAAAAAAAAAAAAAAAACGGGGAAAAGGAGAAAAAGAGGGAGAAAGGAAGAGGAACGTAGTGGGAAAGAAGAAATTATTATTCATTATAATTGTATATTGTATTATAATCATGTTATGTTATGTTATTCTACATAGGAAACATTTTCATCATAACTTTATGAAACATAATTTGCTCAGGGTCCATGTCTTCATTGTTCCTGGTGCTCGCATTGTCTGTTTAAAGAGATATATAAACCTGTTGTACGAAAACCTCCCGTTTTCAAGTCAATATACACCAAATATATTATTGTTTTAAGTAGTGACATAGTTCTTTTTCATGACTACTTAAAGTGATTGCCCCATGTTCAGGTCTTAATATAAAACATTTCCTGTGCGTGATTACGTTCGCTTCAATGGATTGGTGAGATATGTCTGCTCTCCATGAATTCCTAAAATCAGTCCTTGAAATGTCCCTTTTTCTGATCTAAATATCAAAAATTTTCAGCTCGCGCTTCGCGCTCGCATCATTTGGTTAGTGAAATACGTATGGTCTTATTGAATTCCTACAGACTGCCCCGCTTCAGGTCTGAATTATCTAAATTTTCAGCTCGCGCTTCGCGCTCGCAATATTTGATTAGTGAGATGCGTATGATAGTCATGATTACATTGACTACAACAAGTGCTTCATGACATTGTGTTCAGATTTAATTCTAACAAAATCATGCAGCAAGCGCTTGGCATTCGCATTACATGACTATTATAGTGATATATGTATACTCTTTAAAATGTATATTCCTTTAAAAAAATCCTGTTTTGGGTCAATATATACACAAATTTCAGCACGTGCTTCGCGCTCGCATCATTTGGTTATTGAAATACGTATGGTTTCTGAAAAGGTATACATGTAGTTTGTAGTGACTCATGAAGAGAAGATTCTGAGCGCGAGATGAAAATTTTAAATACTGATTTAAAAGGTGACCTGTTAACATGGTTAATGACGGTTTCCAGTGACTCATGAACATTATATACGTGTCACCAATCATATAATGCGGGCGCGAAAAAAGTTTTTAAAAGTTCAAACATTTTGATTTTTCGACTTGTAAACTGGAAATATCTGGAACTTTTAACCATGTACAAAATAGTAAAATAGGTATCTAACTAAACAACTGATGCGAAAAACGAGCTGAAAATTTTCATTTTCCGACTAGAAAAGTTGATGTTCTATGAGGAGGCCTACTTAATTTGTAACCATGAAGACAATAGGTATCTTATCAAACGATTGAAATGAAGCGTGATTTTTTTTTTTTTTTTTACGACCTGACAAGTAAATATTCTGAGCACTTTTGACAGGATTGACACCCAAATAACAACTTGCCAATATCGGGACTAATAAGTGCACTTTAATCAGTGTTTACATTTTCAGCAAATAGCTGTGACTAAAAACTATTTAACGTCTAATCATTCTTCCGAGCGTTTCTACGTCAATACAAACTAAATAAATAGAGCTTAAACTCTTCGCGAAACGGATTCAACACGATTTTTTTTTCTCGGAAAGGTATGATTGTCTTGTCACTGGTTTCTATGGAAACTGGCCAAATATCCGTTTTGCTAAACCTTGATTTAGATTGGCCACTGGGCCATATTACCATAGACATTTCTTTAATGGCAAAGTTGTCTTAATCATACAGTTTTGATAATGAAAAATGCTTGAGCTCTATAAACCAATATTTGTAGGATCAACTGAAAATAAATTAATCAGAAGCAGTCGAAAATAAACCCCTGGGCTTACTTAATGCCCCAGTTACACCAATAAAACAGACGCGAAACATAAGAAAGCTCTTGCGATATGTTTATGACATACTTTGGTCAATTTGAGGGTCCGCCAATAGTGTGACTACAGCATAAATCAATAAATCAAAGTATGAAGTCTATCGCTTATCTTGAAAGTCTGAGAGTCGAACGCGTTGATAAGAAATTCGATAGACAAATACTTATGTCGAAAATAACCGTCCAAAGTCAGTTCTTAACTGTTAAGAACATGATCTTGCCGACAAACTTTACGTATAGGTCTATTGTGTTATCTTCATTGCCTTCATTGCCGACTTACCATAGCTCATCACATGTTGTGCTTCTCATTCACATACATGTAAGCCTATTTGGTAAAAAGACCCTATAAATATACCTGAACCATGAAGTATAGATCAATATATCGATATCGCACAACATAACTACCCTTAGGTTACCCGAAATCGTAACCCTCAGGATATGTCTTTACTAAAATGATAGAAATAGAAAATTTGTACTAAAATAAAGAAGAAAAAAGGCACGTCAATTCCTACAGCAGAGTCTCGAGAACACCTGTAATCTTATTGCACTTTGTAATCTTACATGTAGATGTTTTTTATGTAAAATTACAGAAAATCGGTATTCCGTGTATGTTTATTGTAATACAACTGTTTTCGCCCCTTTTTTAAAATTTTAGAAAATTGTATACAAAACTTTATTGTTATAACAATTTACAGAATGATTTGGTTATTTCTTTCTGTAAAATCTTCTGTTCTTTTTAATAGTTTATGAATTCGCTGCCCTCGATGTCGAAGACAAAAATATTGATGAAGTATTTTAATTTTAAGCCTAAACCACCCCTCATTTAAGGCAAACTTCGACGAAACAGACCTCCACTAACACTTTTTCTTTCTCAGGGCAGCGTTTCATCAACATTTTTGTCTGACAAGTAGTCCGATCTGACAACACTCCTTGATTGTGATTGGCCGAGATACATTGTTACTATGGTTACTGTCGGATGAAATGAGACTTCTTGTACAAATCGTCCGACAAGCATGACAATTATATCCTTCCCTGAGATGCTTCCCTCGAATGAGAGGGCAGGGGGGGGGAGAAAATAATGTGGGGCCGGGGCAAAATGAGATAAATCCTCAATGCCGTTTTTCCCCTTCATTAACAAAATAATATTGGGGGCAATGGTTACAAGAACGGGGGTCGGGATGCCCTTGCCCCTATACCCCTGTGCCACAACTAATCGAGTCGTTGGCTTAAAATATAGAAATAAACCCTCTCCGGTCTATACGGATAATAATATGAGGTCTGTAGCTTGGAGCTGCATGCAGTGGATTCAATACACTGATCTGAAAAGGTATAGTTTGTAGTGACTCATGAAGAAGAGAAGATTCTGAGCGCGAGCTGAAAATTTTAAAATATACTGATTTAAAAAGTGACCTGTTAACAAGGTTAATGACGGTTTCCAGTGACTCATGAAAATTATGTACGTGTCACCAATCATAATAATGCGGGCGCGAAAAAGTTTTTAAAAGTTCAAAAATTTTGATTTTTCGACTTGTAAACTGGAAATATATGGCAATTTTAACCATGTACAAAATAGTAAAATAGGTATCTAACCATAGAGCTATTAACCATAAACCTATAGCTCTAAGAAAAACCATAGAGCTATAATATCTCCATGATCTTACTAAACAACTGATGCGAAGAACGAGCTGAAAATTTTAATTTTCCGACTAGAAAAATTGATGTTCTATGTGGAGGCTTACTTAATTTGTAACCATGAAGACAATAGCTATCTGATCAAATGATTGAACTGAAGCGTGAAATTATTATTTTTTTTATTTTACGACCTGACAAGTAGATATTCTGAGCACTTTTGACAGAATTGATACCCAATTTACAACTTGCCAATATGGGGACTAATACGGGCACTTAATCAGTGTTTTCTTTTTCAGCAAATAGCTGTGACTAAAAACTATTAAACGTCTAATCATTCTTCCGAGCGTTTCTACGTCAATACAAACTAAATAGATAGCGCTTAAAGGGGAATGAAACCTTTGGAATAAGTAGACTTGTGTCGAAACAGAAAAATCAAAGAAACAGATCAACGAAGGTTTGAGAAAAATTGGACAAACAATGAGAAAGTTATGAGCATTTGAATATTGTAATCACTATTGCTATGGAGATCCTCCTATCGGCAACGCGACAAGGATGTGTGATGTCACATGTTACCAACTTTCCCTTTGAATGACTATATAGATTACCCCCAAAATGTCTCTTTTTGCTTTTTCTTATGGTGGTACAAACTCTTTATCCATGATGTATTCTTTAAAAAATCTCTATCACATGCCTTCCTACAGAAAGAACACATGATCTAGTACTGATAGATGTGATAAAAGAGGCAATTTAAATGAAATATATACTAAAGTAATGGGGAGAGTTGTTCACAAGTGACATCACACATCTTTGTCGCATTGCCAATGTGAGGATCTCCATAGCATTAGTGATCGCAATATTCAAATGCTCATAACCTTCTCATTATTTGTCCGATTTTTCTAAAACTTTCGTTAATCTGTTTGCTTGATTTTTCTGTTTTCACACAAGCTATTTTGTTCCAAAGGTTTTATTCTCCTTTTAGCTCTTCGTGAAACGGATTCAAGACGATTTTCTTTTCGCAGGAAAGGTATGATTGTCTTGTTACTGGTTTCTTAAGAAACTGGCCAAACATCCGTTTTGCTAAACCTTGATTTAGATTGGCCACTGGGCCATGTTACCATAATTATTTCTTTAATGGGAAAGTTGTCTTAATCGTAAAATTTTGATTATGAAAAAGGCTTAAGATCTATGAACCAATATTTGTAGGATCAACTGAAAATAAATTAATCAGAAACAGTCGAAAATAAACCCTAGGGCTTACTTAATGCCCCGATTACACCAATAAAACAGACGCGACACATAAGAAAGCTCTTGCGATATGTTTATGACATACTTTGGTCAATTTGAGGGTCCGCCAATAGTGTGACTACAGCAAAAATCAATAAATCAAAGTATGAAGTTTATCGCTTATCTTGAAAGTCTGAGAGTCGAACGCGTTGATAAGAAATTCGATAGACAAATACTTATGTCGAAAATAACCGTCCAAAGTCAGTTCTTAACTGTTAAGAACATGATCTTGCCGACAAACTTTACGTATAGGCCTATTGTGTTATCTTTATTGCCTTCATTTCCGACTTACCATAGCTAATCACATGTTGTGCTTCTCATTCACATACTGTACATGTAGGCCTATTTGGTAAAAAAGACACTATAATTATACCTGAACCATCAAGTATAGGTCAACGCCTGAACAAATATAATTTACAGCGATATCGCACAACATAACTCCCCTTAGGTTACCCGAAATCGTAACTCTCAGGACATGTCTTTACTAAAATGATAGAAAGAGAAAAAATTGTACTAAAATAAAGAAGAAAAAAAGGCACGTCAATTCCTACAGCAGAGTCTCGAGAACACCTGTAATCTTATTGCACTTTGTAATCTTACATGTAGATGTTTTTTTTATGTAAAATTACAGAAAATGGGTATTCCGTTTATGTTTTTTGTATTAAACTGTTTTCGCCCCTCTTTTTTTAAATTTTAGAAAATTGTATCAACAAACTTAT
Organism: Lytechinus pictus; assembly: GCF_037042905.1. Taxonomy (NCBI): domain Eukaryota; kingdom Metazoa; phylum Echinodermata; class Echinoidea; order Temnopleuroida; family Toxopneustidae; genus Lytechinus; species Lytechinus pictus. Next base: position 6,052,453 of record NC_087250.1, read on the forward strand.
TGTTAAAACAATTTACAGAATGATTTGGTTATTTCTTTCTGTAAAATCTGTTGTTGTTTTTGTAAAATCTTCTGTTCTTTCTAACAGTTTATGAATTCGCTGCCCTCGATGTCGAAGACAAAAATATTGATGAAGTATTTTCATTTTAAGCCGAAACCACCCCTCATTTAAGGCAAACTTCGACGAAACAGACCTCCACTAACACTTTTTCTTTCTCAGGACAGCGTTTCATCAACATTTTTGTCTGACAAGTAGTCCGATCTGACAACACTCCTTGATTGTGATTGGCCGAGATACATTGTTACTATGGTAAATGTCGGATGAAATGAGACTTCTTGTACAAATCGTCCGACAAGCATGACAATTAAGTCCTTCCCTGAGATGCTTCCCTCGAATGAGAGGGCAGGGGGGGGGGGAAGAAAATAATGTGGGGCCGGGGCAAAATGAGATAAATCCTGAATGCCGTTTTTCCCCTTCATTAACAAAATAATATTGGGGGCAATGGTTACAAGAACGGGGGCCGGGATGCCCTTGCCCCTATACCCCTGTGCCACAACTAATCGAGTCGTTGGCTTAAAATAGAGAAATAAACCCTCTCCGGTCTATACGGATAATAATATGAGGTCTGTAGCTTGGAGCTGCATGCAGTGGATTCAATACACTGATCTGAAAAGGTATAGTTTGTAGTGACTCATGAAGAAGAGAAGATTCTGAGCGCGAGCTGAAAATTTTAAAATATACTGATTTAAAAAGTGACCTGTTAACAAGGTTAATGACGGTTTCCAGTGACTCATGAAAATTATGTACGTGTCACCAATCATAATAATGCGGGTGCGAAAAAGTTTTTAAAAGTTCAAAAATTTTGATTTTTCGACTTGTAGACTTGAAATATCTGGCAACTTTAACCATGTACAAAATAGTAAAATAGGTATCTAACCATAGAGCTATTAACCATAAACCTATAGCTCTTAGAAAAACCATAGAGCTATAATAGCTCCATGATCTTACTAAACAACTGATGCGAAGAACGAGCTGAAAATTTTAATTTTCCGACTAGAAAAGTTTATGTTCTATGTGGAGGCTTACTTAATTTGTAACCATGACGACAATAGCTATCTGATCAAACGATTGAACTGAAGCGTGAAATTATTATTATTTTTTTTTTTACGACCTGACAAGTAGATATTCTGAGCACTTTTGACAAGATTGATACCCAATTTACAACTTGCCAATATGGGGACTAATACGGGCACTTAATCAGTGTTTTCTTTTTCAGCAAATAGCTGTGACTAAAAACTATTAAACGTCTAATCATTCTTCCGAGCGTTTCTACGTCAATACAAACTAAATAGATAGCGCTTAAAGGGGAATGAAACCTTTGGAATAAGTAGACTTGTGTCGAAACATAAAAATCAAAGAAACAGATCAACGAAAGTTTGAGAAAAATTGGACAAACAATGAGAAAGTTATGAGCATTTGAATATTGTAATCACTATTGCTATGGAGATCCTCCTATCGGCAATGCGACAAGGATGTGTGATGTCACATGTGACCAACTTTCCCTTTGAATGACTATAGATTACTTCCAAAATGTCTCTTTTTGCTTTTTCTTATGGTGGTACAAACTCTTTATCCATGATGTATTCTTTAAAAAATCTCTATCACATGCCCTCCTAAAGAAAGAACACATGATCTAGTACTGATAGATGTGATAAAAGAGGCAATTTTAAATAAAATATATACTAAAGTAATGGGGAGAGTTGTTCACAAGTGACATCACACATCTTTGTCGCATTGCCAATGTGAGGATCTCCATAGCATTAGTGATCGCAATATTCAAATGCTCATAACCTTCTCATTATTTGTCCGATTTTTCTAAAACTTTCGTTAATCTGTTTCCTTGATTTTTCTGTTTTCACACAAGCTATTTTGTTCCAAAGGTTTTATTCTCCTTTTAGCTCTTCGTGAAACGGATTCAAGACGATTTTCTTTTCGCGGGAAAGGTATGATTGTCTTGTCACTGGTTTCTAAAGAAACTGGCCAAACATCCGTTTTGCTAAACCTTGATTTAGATTGGCCACTGGGCCATGTTACCATAATTATTTTTTTAAAGGGAAAGTTGTCTTAATCGTAAAATTTTGATTATGAAAAAGGCTTAAGATCTATAAACCAATATTTGTAGGATCAACTGAAAATAAATTAATCAGAAACAGTCGAAAATAAACCCTTGGGCTTACTTAATGCCCCGATTACACCAATAAAACAGACGCGACACATAAGAAAGCTCTTGCGATATGTTTATGACATACTTTGGTCAATTTGAGGGACCGCCAATAGTGTGACTACAGCAAAAATCAATAAATCAAAGTATGAAGTTTATCGCTTATCTTGAAAGTCTGAGAGTCGAACGCGTTGATAAGAAATTCGATAGACAAATACTTATGTCGAAAATAACCGTCCAAAGTCAGTTCTTAACTGTTAAGAACATGATCTTGCCGACAAACTTTACGTATAGGCCTATTGTGTTATCTTCATTGCCTTCATTGCCGACTTACCATAGCTAATCACATGTTGTGCTTCTCATTCACACACTGTACATGTAGGCCCATTTGGTAAATCAGACCCTATAATTATACCTGAACCATCAAGTACAGGTCAACGCCTGAACTAATATAATTTACAGCGATATCGCACAACATAACTCCCCTTAGGTTACCCGAAATCGTAACTCTCAGGACATGTCTTTACTAAAATGATAGAAAGAGAAAAAAATTGTACTAAAATAAAGAAGAAAAAAAGGCACGTCAATTCCTACAGCAGAGTCTCGAGAACACCTGTAATCTTATTGCACTTTGTAATCTTACATGTAGATGTTTTTTTTTATGTAAAATTACAGAAAATCGGTATTCCGTTTATGTTTATTGTATTAAACTGTTTTCGCCCCTCTTTTTTTAAATTTTAGAAAATTGTATCAACAAACTTATTGTTAAAACAATTTACAGAATGATTTGGTTATTTCTTTCTGTAAAATCTGTTGTTGTTTTTGTAAAATCTTCTGTTCTTTCTAACAGTTTATGAATTCGCTGCCCTCGATGTCGAAGACAAAAATATTGATGAAGTATTTTCATTTTAAGCCGAAACCACCCCTCATTTAAGGCAAACTTCGACGAAACAGACCTCCACTAACACTTTTTCTTTCTCAGGGCAGCGTTTCATCAACATTTTTGTCTGACAAGTAGTCCGATCTGACAACACTCCTTGATTGTGATTGGCCGAGATACATTGTTACTATGGTAAATGTCGGATGAAATGAGACTTCTTGTACAAATCGTCCGACAAGCATGACAATTAAGTCCTTCCCTGAGATGCTTCCCTCGAATGAGAGGGCAGGGGGGGGGGAAAGAAAATAATGTGGGGCCGGGGCAAAATGAGATAAATCCTGAATGCCGTTTTCCCCTTCATTAACAAAATAATATTGGGGGCAATGGTTACAAGAACGGGGGCCGGGATGCCCTTGCCCCTATACCCCTGTGCCACAACTAATCGAGTCGTTGGCTTAAAATAGAGAAATAAACCCTCTCCGGTCTATACGGATAATAATATGAGGTCTGTAGCTTGGAGCTGCATGCAGTGGATTCCATACACTGATCTGAAAAGGTATAGTTTGTAGTGACTCATGAAGAAGAGAAGATTCTGAGCGCGAGCTGAAAATTTTAAAATATACTGATTTAAAAAGTGACCTGTTAACAAGGTTAATGACGGTTTCCAGTGACTCATGAAAATTATGTACGTGTCACCAATCATAATAATGCGGGCGCGAAAAAAGTTTTTTAAAAGTTCAAAAATTTTGATTTTTCGACTTGTAGACTGGAAATATCTGGCAACTTTAACCATGTACAAAATAGTAAAATAGGTATCTAACCATAGAGCTATTAACCATAAACCTATAGCTCTTAGAAAAACCATAGAGCTATAATAGCTCCATGATCTTACTAAACAACTGATGCGAAGAACGAGCTGAAAATTTTAATTTTCCGACTAGAAAAGTTTATGTTCTATGTGGAGGCTTACTTAATTTGTAACCATGAAGACAATAGCTATCTGATCAAACGATTGAACTGAAGCGTGAAATTATTATTATTTTTTTTTAAAGACCTGACAAGTAGATATTCTGAGCACTTTTGACAAGATTGATACCCAATTTACAACTTGCCAATATGGGGACTAATACGGGCACTTAATCAGTGTTTTCTTTTTCAGCAAATAGCTGTGACTAAAAACTATTAAACGTCTAATCATTCTTCCGAGCGTTTCTACGTCAATACAAACTAAATAGATAGCGCTTAAAGGGGAATGAAACCTTTGGAATAAGTAGACTTGTGTCGAAACATAAAAATCAAAGAAACAGATCAACGAAAGTTTGAGAAAAATTGGACAAACAATGAGAAAGTTATGAGCATTTGAATATTGTAATCACTATTGCTATGGAGATCCTCCTATCGGCAATGCGACAAGGATGTGTGATGTCACATGTGACCAACTTTCCCTTTGAATGACTATAGATTACTTCCAAAATGTCTCTTTTTGCTTTTTCTTATGGTGGTACAAACTCTTTATCCATGATGTATTCTTTAAAAAATCTCTATCACATGCCCTCCTAAAGAAAGAACACATGATCTAGTACTGATAGATGTGATAAAAGAGGCAATTTTAAATAAAATATATACTAAAGTAATGGGGAGAGTTGTTCACAAGTGACATCACACATCTTTGTCGCATTGCCAATGTGAGGATCTCCATAGCATTAGTGATCGCAATATTCAAATGCTCATAACCTTCTCATTATTTGTCCGATTTTTCTAAAACTTTCGTTAATCTGTTTCCTTGATTTTTTTGTTTTCACACAAGCTATTTTGTTCCAAAGGTTTTATTCTCCTTTTAGCTCTTCGTGAAACGGATTCAAGACGATTTTCTTTTCGCGGGAAAGGTATGATTGTCTTGTCACTGGTTTCTAAAGAAACTGGCCAAACATCCGTTTTGCTAAACCTTGATTTAGATTGGCCACTGGGCCATGTTACCATAATTATTTCTTTGATGGGAAAGTTGTCTTAATCGTAAAATTTTGATTATGAAAAAGGCTTAAGATCTATAAACCAATATTTGTAGGATCAACTGAAAATAAATTAATCAGAAACAGTCGAAAATAAACCCTTGGGCTTACTTAATGCCCCAGTTACACCAATAAAACAGACGCGACACATAAGAAAGCTCTTGCGATATGTTTATGACATACTTTGGTCAATTTGAGGGTCCGCCAATAGTGTGACTACAGCAAAATACAATAAATCAAAGTAGGAAGTTTATCGCTTATCTTGAAAGTCTGAGAGTCGAACGCGTTGATAAGAAATTCGATAGACAAATACTTATGTCGAAAATAACCGTCCAAAGTCAGTTCTTAACTGTTAAGAACATGATCTTGCCGACAAACTTTACGTATAGGCCTATTGTGTTATCTTCATTGCCTTCATTGCCGACTTACCATAGCTCATCACATGTTGTGCTTCTCATTCACACACTGTACATGTAGGCCCATTTGGTAAAAAGACCCTATAATTATACCTGAACCATTAAGTATAGGTCAACGCCTGAACTAATATAATTTACAGCGATATCGCACAACATATCTCCCCTTAGGTTACCCGAAATCGTAACTCTCAGGACATGTCTTTACTAAAATGATAGAAAGAGAAAAAATTGTACTAAAATAAAGAAGAAAAAAGGCACGTCAATTCCTACAGCAGAGTCTCGAGAACACCTGTAATCTTATTGCACTTTTTAATCTTACATGTAGATGTTTTTTATGTAAAATTACAGAAAATCGGTATTCCGTGTATGTTTATTGTAATACAACTGTTTTCGCCCCTTTTTTAAAATTTTAGAAAATTGTATACAAAACTTTATTGTTATAACAATTTACAGAATGATTTGGTTATTTCTTTCTGTAAAATCTTCTGTTCTTTTTAATAGTTTATGAATTCGCTGCCCTCGATGTCGAAGACAAAAATATTGATGAAGTATTTTCATTTTAAGCCTAAACCACCCCTCATTTAAGGCAAACTTCGACGAAACAGACCTCCACTAACACTTTTTCTTTCTCAGGGCAGCGTTTCATCAACATTTTTGTCTGACAAGTAGTCCGATCTGACAACAATCCTTGATTGTGATTGGCCGAGATACATTGTTACTATGGTTACTGTCGGATGAAATGAGACTTCTTGTACAAATCGTCCGACAAGCATGACATTTATATCCTTCCCTGAGATGCTTCCCTCGAATGAGAGGGCAGGGGGGGGGGGGAGAAAATAATGTGGGGCCGGGGCAAAATGAGATAAATCCTCAATGCCGTTTGTCCCCTTCATTAACAAAATAATATTGGGGGCAATGGTTACAAGAACGGGGGCCGGGATGCCCTTGCCCCTATACCCCTGTGCCACAACTAATCGAGTCGTTGGCTTAAAATAGAGAAATAAACCCTCTCCGGTCTATACGGATAATAATATGAGGTCTGTAGCTTGGAGCTGCATGCAGTGGATTCAATACACTGATCTGAAAAGGTATAGTTTGTAGTGACTCATGAAGAAGAGAAGATTCTGAGCGCGAGCTGAAAATTTTAAAATATACTGATTTAAAAAGTGACCTGTTAACAAGGTTAATGACGGTTTCCAGTGACTCATGAAAATTATGTACGTGTCACCAATCATAATAATGCGGGCGCGAAAAAGTTTTTAAAAGTTCAAAAATTTTGATTTTTCGACTTGTAAACTGGAAATATATGGCAATTTTAACCATGTACAAAATAGTAAAATAGGTATCTAACCATAGAGCTATTAACCATAAACCTATAGCTCTAAGAAAAACCATAGAGCTATAATATCTCCATGATCTTACTAAACAACTGATGCGAAGAACGAGCTGAAAATTTTAATTTTCCGACTAGAAAAATTGATGTTCTATGTGGAGGCTTACTTAATGTGTAACCATGAAGACAATAGCTATCTGATCAAACGATTGAACTGAAGCGTGAAATTATTATTTTTTTTTATTTTACGACCTGACAAGTAGATATTCTGAGCACTTTTGACAGAATTGATACCCAATTTACAACTTGCCAATATGGGGACTAATACGGGCACTTAATCAGTGTTTTCTTTTTCAGCAAATAGCTGTGACTAAAAACTATTAAACGTCTAATCATTCTTCCGAGCGTTTCTACGTCAATACAAACTAAATAGATAGCGCTTAAAGGAATGTGAAACCTTTGGAATAAGTAGACTTGTGTCGAAACATAAAAATCAAAGAAACAGATCAACGAAGGTTTGAGAAAAATTGGACAAACAATGAGAAAGTTATGAGCATTTGAATATTGTAATCACTATTGCTATGGAGATCCTCCTATCGGCAACGCGACAAGGATGTGTGATGTCACATGTTACCAACTTTCCCTTTGAATGACTATATAGATTACCCCCAAAATGTCTCTTTTTGCTTTTTCTTATGGTGGTACAAACTCTTTATCCATGATGTATTCTTTAAAAAATCTCTATCACATGCCCTCCTACAGAAAGAACACATGATCTAGTACTGATAGATGTGATAAAAGAGGCAATTTAAATGAAATATATACTAAAGTAATGGGGAGAGTTGTTCACAAGTGACATCACACATCTTTGTCGCATTGCCAATATGAGGATCTCCATAGCATTAGTGATCGCAATATTCAAATGCTCATAACCTTCTCATTATTTGTCCGATTTTTCTAAAACTTTCGTTGATCTGTTTCTTTGATTTTTCTGTTTTCACACAAGCTATTTTGTTCCAAAGGTTTTATTCTCCTTTTAGCTCTTCGTGAAACGGATTCAAGACGATTTTCTTTTCGCGGGAAAGGTATGATTGTCTTGTTACTGGTTTCTTAAGAAACTGGCCAAACATCCGTTTTGCTAAACCTTGATTTAGATTGGCCACTGGGCCATGTTACCATAATTATTTCTTTGATGGGAAAGTTGTCTTAATCGTAAAATTTTGATTATGAAAAAGGCTTAAGATCTATAAACCAATATTTGTAGGATCAACTGAAAATAAATTAATCAGAAACAGTCGAAAATAAACCCTTGGGCTTACTTAATGCCCCAGTTACACCAATAAAACAGACGCGACACATAAGAAAGCTCTTGCGATATGTTTATGATATACTTTGGTCAATTTGAGGGTCCGCCAATAGTGTGACTACAGCAAAAATCAATAAATCAAAGTATGAAGTTTATCGCTTATCTTGAAAGTCTGAGAGTCGAACGCGTTGATAAGAAATTCGATAAACAAATACTTATGTCGAAAATAACCGTCCAAAGTCAGTTCTTAACTGTTAAGAACATGATCTTGCCGACAAACTTTACGTATAGGTCTATTGTGTTATCTTCATTGCCGACTTACCATAGCTCATCACATGTTGTGCTTCTCATTCACATACATGTAGGTCTATTTGGTAAAAAAGACCCTATAATTATACCTGAACCATGAGGTATAGGTCAATGCCTGAACTGATATAATTTACAGCGATATCGCACAACATAACTCCCCTTAGGTTACTCGAAATCGTAACTCTCAGGATATGTCTTTACTAAAATGAAAGAAAATTTGTACTAAAAAAGGAGAAAAGGGCACGTCAATTCCTACAGCAGAGTCTAGAGAACAACTGTAATCTTACTGCACTTTGTAATCTTACATGTAGATCTTTTTTATGTAAAATTACAGAAAATCGGTATTCCGTGAATGTTTATTGTAAAACAACCGTTTTCGCCCTTTTGTAAAATGGTAGAAAATTGTATAAAACTTTATTGTTTTAACAATTTACAGAATGATTTGGTAATTTCTTTCTGTAAAATCTGGTTTTTTTTTTTCAATTCTTCTTTAGTAAAATCTTCTGTTCTCTCTAACAGTGTGCGAAATCACTGCCCTCGATGTCGAAGACAGAAATATTGATTAAGCATTTTCATTTTAAGCCGAAACTACCCCAATTCTTCTGTAGTAAAATCTTCTGTTCTTTCTAACAGTGTGCGAAATCACTGCCCTCGATGTCGAAGACAGAGATATTGATACAGTATTTTCATTTTAAGCCGAAACCACCCCTCATTTAAGGAAAACTTCGACGAAACAGACCTCCACTGACACATGTTTTCCTGTTGGACGCGCATTCATAGTGTGTGTGTGTGTATTTGAGTTTTGTCAGACGTGTATCAATCAGATATGATTATTTACGTCTGGGACCGACCTTTAACGTCGCCATCCGAAAGACGTGACCAGGGCTCGAACCTCGAACCTCTGCATCAATGTGTAACTTCCCCACAGCTTGGATTACAGGCGCACGCCACAACGCCCAGTTCATAGTACAATATCTAGCGAGTGGCCTTAAGGGGGCGTTTCATCAACATTTTTGTCTGACAAGTAGTCCGATCTGACAACACTCCTTGGTTGTGATTGGCTGAGAACATTGTTACTATGGTAACTGTCGGAGGAAATGAGACTTGTGGGATACATCGTCCGACCAGTCCTTTCATGAGATGCTTCCCTAGGATGAGGGGGCGGGGGTGGGGCAAACAAATAATGTTGGGCCCGGGCAAAATGAGATTAATCCTCTCCGTATTTTTCTTCATTAACAAAATAATATGGTTAATATAGTATGGGGCAAAGGTTGAAACAGTCAATGGGGGTCGGGATGCCCTTGCCTCGATACCCCCTGTGCCACCGCTGATCGAGTCGTTGGCTTGAAATACAGTTAAAAAACCCGCTCCGGCCGTCACGGATATCCCATACCCAGTTGCCAGTAAAAAACAAAACAATAACAAATAATATGAGGTCCGTAGCGAGGGGATGCAGTGGATTCAAATTTGAAATTCAGTGACGAGTAGTACCCCGCCCCCTCCCCTCATCCGTGAAGAATATCGGACTAAATTTCTCCTAATGTGCTTACAAACGTAACATTATTATTATGATTATGAGTCATTGGTCCCCAGAAAGTAATTTGATGAAAATGACACAATGTAAGAAGTAGTATTAAACATGGTATGCGATGGAAAATGATCAACGAACTAGAAATAATAGGAAATATGATCGCACGTGATCACCTGAAATTGAGATAGACCAACATTTTCCTGAATCATCGAGTTTTTTTTTAAACCCAGTTCTTAAGCAATTCAACGGAGCTAAAATAATTAATTAACAAGGAGATATTTTTTTCTGTCAAAAATATGTAAAAATGATCCAGCCAGTATCATAGGCGTTTGTTTCTTTGCGTTCAAAGCAAACTAAAGATATATGATAAGTTTTTAGGTTAATCATTTTGTTTACATAGAATTATGGATCTAAAGTTCACTAATCACTAATCATAAACAGTAATGATAACTATCACATGACTTAGAACGCGCCTCGTTTTGTAGTGTCCCCGATTGTACCCGTGAAAGTAGGCCTATACGTTTTAGTGTGGTAAAAAGGAACAACAGATTCAAGAAATTCATTCTGATCAACCTCAACAACCTGTGTCTTTGGGAACGGTGCAATGAACTAAAATACTTCTGCTCCGAAACTAACTTTTTTGAAGTTTTCGTTAGACCTACGGATGTCTGACTGTGTTGTAGAGTATGAGGCAAAGTCGATTCGATGCGTGATACCATACTAATTCCGGTAGGCCTATAACTCAGCAGAATCAAGGTATTCAGAGTGCAGTATTATTGCAAGGTGATCATCAAGCAGCTGAAACTCCTGAAAGTCCGTTAAAGCAAGGATAAAATATCAATCAACCCGCCGCTGATGGAAACACATTTCGACTACCAAGAAATTTTTTTGAAGTTCAAATTAGACCTTACTTCGACTAGTATGATTTGAAGAACTGTTAGAAAATTTATCCTTAAAATAAAAGAAGTTCCTGGAGCAGAGTCTCGAGAACACCTGTAATCTTACCAGATTGCGTAATCTTACAGGAAATTAGTATTTGGTGTATGGAATCTTCAAAATTTCCTTAAATAAAACACACTTTTCCCCTTTTCAAACAGACTTGTTCTGTTAAATTGCAGAAAAAATCCTGTATTCTAAATTAACAGAATGATTTTGTTATTGCTTTCTGTAAAACCAGAGTTTTTTAACAGTGTAGGTGAAGTCTCATGAGTGGTCCCATACGACGTTTTTTGTATACAGGTGTGGATCTACCGAATCACGGAATCAAGTTAAGAGGTGATCTCCAAGCAGTTGGCAGTCTACAACACATTTTAAGCGTAGAACCATTATTCAATAGAAACACATTTCTGCAATCAAAATAACTTATTTTCGGTTTACAGTAGACCCACGGTCGTCGGGCTCTGTTAGATTACTAGCTGGAGTCTGATGCATGCTGTCATTCATTGGCCTGTATTAATCAACAAAATCATGACCTTGTAATGCATTTTATTGAGGTGATCAACAAGCAATTGTAACTTGATGCCAGGCAATTGGGCTGTGTTCAAGAGCGCATGATGAAATATAGTGAGTGACGTCATGCAATGGCCAGTATGGATCGTCAAAATCAAGACCTTCAGAGAGCACTGTCGCGAGATGATCTTCCGGCGGTCATAGGCCTATTACAACAAGGTACTGACGTTAACCAACCAGATCAAAATGGAAATACTCCATTACACATGGCCGCACAACGTGGCAAGAAAGATATCATGGAGTTTCTCATTAAACATGGTGGTGATGTAGAGAAAGAGAATGAAAATGGACAGACACCCTTACATCTTGTCACATCGCATGGAAACCTTGAAGCAATGAAAGTAATACTCAGCCACGGTGGAAATGTGTACAAAGAGGACAACATAGGCAACAGTGCATTACTCATCGGCGTAAAGAATGATCACAAGGATGTAGTGCGATACTTCCTCAGTCAAGGCACCAGTGTGAATAAGGTCAATAGTAAAGGATGGACACCCTTGTACATCGCTGCCGGTCGGGGCAAGATTGACATGTTGAAATACTTGATCAGTAAAGGAGCCGATGTACATTGTACACATGAAAACAATTTGTTGCCATTGGCAAACGCTTCATCAATTGGTCATGTAGAGGTAGTGAAGTATCTTCTAAGTCAAGGAGCTGAGGTGAATAAGGGAGATAATATTGGCTCGACTCCTTTACGCGTTGCTGCTCAAGAAGGTCATCTGGATACATGTGAATATCTGATCAGTCAAGGAGCTGAGGTGAATAAAGGGAGGAATGATGGTGGGACTGCATTACACAGTGCTGCTCAGAAAGGTCACCTCGATGTAACCAGATATCTGATCAATCAAGGAGCCGAGGTAAATAGGGTTGATGATGATGGTTACAGTGCATTGCGTGGTTCTGCTATAAATGGCCATATTGAGGTTACCAAATATCTGATTAGTCAAGGAGCTGAGGGGAATAAGGGAGATAATATTGGCTCGACTCCTTTACGCGTTGCTGCTCAAGAAGGTCATCTGGATACATGTGAATATCTGATCAGTCATGGAGCTGAGGTGGATAAAGGGAGGAATGATGGTGGGACTGCATTACACAGTGCTGCTCAGAGGGGTCATCTTAATATCACCAGATATCTGATCAGTAAAGGAGCTGAGGTGAATAGGGTAGATGATAACGGTTACAGTGCTTTGCGTGAATCTGCTTTCAGCGGTCATACAGAGGTCATCAAATATCTCATTAGTCAAGGAGCTGAGGTGAATAAGGGAGATAATGAGGGCTGGACTTCATTACATCTTGCTGCTCAAGAAGGTCATCTGGATACATGTGAATATCTGATCAGTCATGGAGCTGAGGTGGATAAAGGGAGGAATGATGGTGGGACTGCATTACACAATGCTGCTCAGAATGGTCACCTTGATATAACTAGATATCTGATCAATCAAGGAGCCGAGGTGAATAGGGTAGATGATGACGGTTACAGTGCTTTGCGTGAATCTGCTTTCAGCGGTCATACAGAGGTCATCAAATATCTCATTAGTCAAGGAGCTGAGGTGAATAAGGGAGATAATATTGGCTCGACTCCTTTACGCGTTGCTGCTCAAGAAGGTCATCTGGATACATGTGAATATCTGATCAGTCATGGAGCTGAGGTGGATAAAGGGAGGAATGATGGTGGGACTGCATTACACAGTGCTGCTCAGAGGGGTCATCTTAATATCACCAGATATCTGATCAGTAAAGGAGCTGAGGTGAATAGGGTAACTGATAACGGTTACAGTGCTTTGCGTGAATCTGCTTTCAGTGGTCATACAGAGGTCATCAAATATCTCATTAGTCAAGGAGCTGAGGTGAATAAGGGAGATAATGAGGGCTGGACTTCATTACATCTTGCTGCTCAAGAAGGTCATCTGGATACATGTAGATGTCTGGTCGGTCATGGAGCTGAGGTGGATAAAGGGAGGAATGATGGTGGGACTGCATTACACAGTGCTGCTCAGAGGGGTCATCTTAATATCACCAGATATCTGATCAGTAAAGGAGCTGAGGTGAATAGGGTTGATGATGATGGTTACAGTCCATTGCGTGGTTCTGCTATAAATGGCCATATTGAGGTTACCAAATATCTGATTAGTCAAGGAGCTGAGGTGAATAAGGGAGATAATATTGGCTCGACTCCTTTACGCGTTGCTGCTCAAGAAGGTCATCTGGATACATGTAGATGTCTGGTCGGTCATGGAGCTGAGGTGGATAAAGGAAAGAATGGTGGTTGGACTGCATTACACAGTGCTGCTCAGAGTGGTCATCTTAATATCACCAGATATCTGATCAGTAAAGGAGCTGAGGTGAATAGGGTAGATGATAACGGTTACAGTGCTTTGCGTGAATCTGCTTTCAGCGGTCATACAGAGGTCATCAAATATCTCATTAGTCAAGGAGCTGAGGTGAATAAGGGAGATAATGAGGGCTGGACTTCATTACATCTTGCTGCTCAAGAAGGTCATCTGGATACATGTGAATATCTGATCAGTCATGGAGCTGAGGTGGATAAAGGGAGGAATGATGGTGGGACTGCATTACACAATGCTGCTCAGAATGGTCACCTTGATATAACTAGATATCTGATCAATCAAGGAGCCGAGGTGAATAGGGTTGATGATGATGGTTACAGTCCATTTTGTGGTTCTGCTATAAATGGCCATATTGAGGTTACCAAATATCTGATTAGTCAAGGAGCTGAGGTGAATAAGGGAGATAATATTGGCTCGACTCCTTTACGCGTTGCTGCTCAAGAAGGTCATCTGGATACATGTGAATATCTGATCAGTCATGGAGCTGAGGTGGATAAAGGGAGGAATGATGGTGGGACTGCATTACACAGTGCTGCTCAGAGGGGTCATCTTAATATCACCAGATATCTGATCAGTAAAGGAGCTGAGGTGAATAGGGTAGATGATAACGGTTACAGTGCTTTGCGTGAATCTGCTTTCAGCGGTCATACAGAGGTCATCAAATATCTCATTAGTCAAGGAGCTGAGGTGAATAAGGGAGATAATGAGGGCTGGACTTCATTACATCTTGCTGCTCAAGAAGGTCATCTGGATACATGTGAATATCTGATCAGTCATGGAGCTGAGGTGGATAAAGGGAGGAATGATGGTGGGACTGCATTACACAATGCTGCTCAGAATGGTCACCTTGATATAACTAGATATCTGATCAATCAAGGAGCCGAGGTGAATAGGGTAGATGATGACGGTTACAGTGCTTTGCGTGAATCTGCTTTCAGCGGTCATACAGAGGTCATCAAATATCTCATTAGTCAAGGAGCTGAGGTGAATAAGGGAGATAATATTGGCTCGACTCCTTTACGCGTTGCTGCTCAAGAAGGTCATCTGGATACATGTGAATATCTGATCAGTCATGGAGCTGAGGTGGATAAAGGGAGGAATGATGGTGGGACTGCATTACACAGTGCTGCTCAGAGGGGTCATCTTAATATCACCAGATATCTGATCAGTAAAGGAGCTGAGGTGAATAGGGTAACTGATAACGGTTACAGTGCTTTGCGTGAATCTGCTTTCAGTGGTCATACAGAGGTCATCAAATATCTCATTAGTCAAGGAGCTGAGGTGAATAAGGGAGATAATGAGGGCTGGACTTCATTACATCTTGCTGCTCAAGAAGGTCATCTGGATACATGTAGATGTCTGGTCGGTCATGGAGCTGAGGTGGATAAAGGGAGGAATGATGGTGGGACTGCATTACACAGTGCTGCTCAGAGGGGTCATCTTAATATCACCAGATATCTGATCAGTAAAGGAGCTGAGGTGAATAGGGTTGATGATGATGGTTACAGTCCATTGCGTGGTTCTGCTATAAATGGCCATATTGAGGTTACCAAATATCTGATTAGTCAAGGAGCTGAGGTGAATAAGGGAGATAATATTGGCTCGACTCCTTTACGCGTTGCTGCTCAAGAAGGTCATCTGGATACATGTGAATATCTGATCAGTCATGGAGCTGAGGTGGATAAAGGGAGGAATGATGGTGGGACTGCATTACACAGTGCTGCTCAGAGGGGTCATCTTAATATCACCAGATATCTGATCAGTAAAGGAGCTGAGGTGAATAGGGTAGATGATAACGGTTACAGTGCTTTGCGTGAATCTGCTTTCAGCGGTCATACAGAGGTCATCAAATATCTCATTAGTCAAGGAGCTGAGGTGAATAAGGGAGATAATGAGGGCTGGACTTCATTACATCTTGCTGCTCAAGAAGGTCATCTGGATACATGTGAATATCTGATCAGTCATGGAGCTGAGGTGGATAAAGGGAGGAATGATGGTTGGACTGCATTACACAGTGCTGCTAAGAAAGGTCACCTCGGTGTCACCAAATATCTGATTAGTGAAGGATCTGAGGTCAATAAGGGAAATAATATTGGCTCGACTCCTTTACACGTTGCTGCTCAAGAAGGTTATCTTGATACATGTGAATATCTAGTCAGCCAAGGAGCAGAGGTTGAAAAGGTAGATGGAGATGGTTGGACACTCTGTGGTGCTGCTCGAAACGGTCACCAATTTATCACTAAATATTTGATCGAACAAGGTGCTAAGGTGAATGATAGATATAGCAATGGTCGAACTGCGTTACATATTGCTGCTCAGAATGACCATCTTGAAGTCACCAAATGTCTCATAAGGCATGAGACAGATGTTAATACGACCGATATTCAGGGATGGACCCCCTTACATGTTGCTGCTGAAGGCGGCCATTTTGATATATGCAAGTATCTAATCGGTCAAGGAGCTGAGGTTAATTATGCTGATAACAAGGGCTGCACAACTTTACACTTTGCTGTTGAAAGTGGCAATCTCGATATCACTAAGCATTTGCTTCGTCAAGGAGCTAAGATTAACAAAGAAAATTACCAGGGTGATACACCATTACATATTGCCGTTAAGCAAGGTTTCATCGAGCTTGTTCAAGTTCTACTTTTAGGAGGAGCATATTGTTTTTCTGATGACAAGGACGACCAGACAGCATTACATCAAACGTTGACTCTTGGGTTCAAAGATATCACCGATCTACTCATTGCTGATTGGAATTCAAAGGTATTAATATTATCGTTATTACCATCATCATCATTTATAATATAATTATTATTTTCCAGTAGTTGCAGAGTAGTAATATAGTAGCGTTCAATATTCAATTCAACTCTAGTTGACAACAAAGACTACACAGGCTACAGAATAGTATAACGAATACAATAATAATGAAAGAGAAAAATAAGATACAATAATGAATTATTTGAATTATGGGAATGTGTTTGAACGCAATAGAAATCTTTAAGGCTTGTCGAGTAAACTGTTTTCGAGGAAATATAAAGTAAATTACATTACAATGTAGAATATATTTTTGAAATTATATTCCTATTCATATTGATACAATGTAATACTTGTGTATGGCATATCAACAGAAAAGAAAAAAAAAACGTCTAATTTTATCTATGGTCTTGGGTAGGATTACACGTACTAAGATAATTCGGTCATTTTGGCTCACGTGTCAATTGATAAAATGCGTTCCATATTTCAATCCATTCAGAACAATCTACCGGTTCTCCACATTGCTGTCCTCCGCGGTGATGCGTCCCTGGTAGAGAAATTAATCTCTTACGGGTGTGATATTAACACTCAATCAATTTATGGTCAGACGTGTCTACATAAAGCCATTAAGTTATGCTACATGACTGAGAGGACTGTGAAGGAAACTGAAATTTTGCAAAAGGTGACATGGGCATGCATGTAGATGTACATGTAGAAATAGAGTTTACAAGAGTTCGACCAAAAAAGTGGTGGGGGTGTGCCGCGGGCGAGACAAAAAACGGGGGCCTTGGAGCGGGCTTATTGTAAAAAGGAGGGTCCTCGGAACGGGCTTCGGAACTACAAATGTTTGTGAAAAACGGGGGTCCTTGGAACGGGTCGCCTGCGTGCGAGTGCGTATGCATCCCTATGGAACGTGCATGCAGCTGGGCTGCGGCAAGACTGTCGGACGCGCTAGCGCAGAGGTGATGGTTAGACAGCGAGCTGTGGCCGCTTTTCACCAAAATTGCGACCGGAACGGCGTAACAGAAAATATGCGAAGCCCTGGAGCGTATTTTTTTTTCTTTTTTCTCGAGAAGAAGAAAATGCTATGCTTTGGAGCGGCTTTTTTTGTTCTTTTTCTCAATAAGACAAAAACGCTATGCCTCGGAACGGAAATTTGAGTGTAAAAATGGGGGTCCCCTCCGCGGCACATACCCTCTATTTAGATTTAGATTTTTAGATTTATTGATTTATTTCATTTCTTTTCTTTCCATTTTTCACATACAAGTCAAAAATACATAAATACAAACACATAAATACAATTACAAAAATGAACAAAAGTAACGACCTTACATTTGCAAAGATTGGGTAATTATACGAACAAAATACGATACTTATATCCTCATTTTATAAAACTTAACATTCTTAAAAGCATGAGTATTCGTGTGTATGTTAAAAAAGAAAGGGGTGAAATGAATGCATTATATACTGAGTGCCCCCCCCCCCGAGTTTTTGATAATCTTCGTTCTTGTTTCTCCCCCCCTCTTTTTTCTACAATTGAAAACTAATGCGGCAGGGTTGTTCACGTGGCTTGTTATAATCACTCGGGTCGCGTTCGCGTTCGAAATCACTCGGGTCGCGTTCGAAATCACTCGGGTTTTGGATTTTTGGCGATTTTTTTTATTTCGATGCGATTTTTTTTTCTAACGGTGTCTTCAAAGGGACAAACACGCTGGGAAAATAAAATGAAATTCAAATTCTAGTTTCGTTTTAAGCCGGCAAGTGCCTTAAATAAAAGGCACTCGCCCACTGCTTAACATAACAAACAAGCAACTCAGCCATGTGGCTCAACTATCCTAGAATACATCCAGACTTCTACTGTTTTTATACGAGGACTCCGAGTCGGAACTTGCCATATCTGCCACATCGATATTTCATCGTCATTCACATGTACGGACATGTATGCCTGCATGCAATGGCCCCAAGGCGGGACCCGGCCACGGTCGGACACGGCGTGCATCGGTAGCATGGAGCAAGGTAACGTGAGTCCAGCCGAGTTAGATCCCACGTTACAGTGCCAGTCAGTCTGCAGCTCGTCCGAAAGTATTTTATTCAGCGGTATGCATAGCCATCCATCCTTGGTTTAATGCATATATACGTAATTAGACCAAAAGCTTCGGTCTCCAGTCTGTAATGTTCGTTGTTCCGCTGAACTCCATTAGCTCCACTCACCAATACAGAGACCGAAGTTCTAGCTCGATCTGTACAGGGACTCAATGGCCATATGTTTATGCATTAAGTTCCAATAAAACGGGGAAGTGAAGTTGCGCGACAGCCGAAGCAATTAGTTACTGTTTTTCCCCTTTTAAGTTTATTTTCTCTTTTTTTTGTGCATTTTAGGACAAAACGGAATAATAATATTTATTTGATACAGTTCTTTCCATATATTTTTATGAAATAAAGACAAAAATCGATGAGCGCCGTCTGGGGGATTTTGCATTGTTAACCCCGTAATGATGGTTGCACCATAGCGAGCCGTCTGTGTACGAGGAGAAATAAAAATGTTAAAAAACTCGAAACAGACGGCTGCCAGCTGTCTAATAGGTAATGAGCTTTGAGGACGATCTTTCCGATAGGCGTTTTAAAATTTTGCTCTTAACTATTGTCCATTTCTCATAAAATTTGTCTTATTTTATAGATAAAATGGCCATATCATGTTTTAAGTAACTGGAGACCTAAAAAATTCCATACCTAAATTCTCGAAACATTGCATTAGGTGATGTGCTTAATTGATCTTCTTTGTGCTCGCGTGCCAAACGTATACGTTGAGCTGAACGGGGATCAGTCTCTCTCTCTGTCTCTCCTACCTTTCCGAAATTAAAACGGTCCTTCGATCGGACATAGTTATTTAGACGCAGGACAAATAATGCTCTGACAACCAAACTAACTTTTCGTCAGCATCAGTAAAAATGTGAATGGGCTTTTAAAAACTAATACTAAAACTGATCTAAAATTGATCTTAGATAGATTTTAAAATTGATTTGGAAATCGATTTTAGATTAATTTTAAAATCGTAGTTGTACCTGTTCTAATTAACCGATTTTAAAATCGGCTCCCGATTTTACCACAATCGGCGCGATTGCCTGCTAATCTTCGATCATGCCCCTTGAAGGAAAAATCGGATATAAAATATCGGCGTAGATCTAGTTACAGTGCGTGATCGTTCAGAACATATTTCAAGATTTTTTTGAGGTGCTAGCTATTTAGAGGTCGCATTAATCAGGGAGAAAGACGCAGTATTATCTCTGACGATGTTTACGAGGATAGATATCTTCTCTTCAACCTCGTGGTGATAGCGGACACCGCCGTGAACTTTTAAAGGTCGTATTACCGACGGACATCACTGCACTACTCTCTTACCTCCTTTATGATGATAGACACTTCTCTTCAACCTCGTGGTGATAGCGGACCCCGCTTCTTTTATATTTGTTCTTGGTTATCAAAAGTTAATTTCTGAAGATAGTAATAAATTGATTTGAAAACGTTACCTCCCCACAGCATTTTAATAACGTGTTCCGAATCATCACGCGTGCTTGCGACTTCTATTACATATTAATTGCACTTGCGCCTTTAAGATGATGCATTTTATTTAAGGCATTTGCTGGCTGAAAACGAAACTAGAATTTCAATTTCATTTTATTTGCCCAGCGTGTTTGTCCCATTGAAGACACCGTTAGAAAAAAAATCGCATCGAAATAAAAAAAAATCGCCAAAAATCCAAAACCCGAGTGATTTCGAACGCGACCCGAGTGATTTCGAACGCGAACGCGACCCGAGTGATTATAATAAGCCGTTCACGTCAACCTAGCTGTAACACACCCTTTCACTTTAATATTATTAATGTATTCACCAATGAATTCCCTATTGTACCACTACACAGTGGGTTGAAATCAACGTAAGAGAAGCATATGCATACCTCAACAAAAGTTTAAAACAAAATATGATATTTTGGGGGATATCTAATCAACATTATGACAGTATTTTAACATTTCCTTACATACTATTGGAAATTATTCTTAACAATTTCATGGTTCAAGATGGACTAATTACATTATGCGCTTTGTTGACGTAGCAATTAATGCTAAATAAAGCTGGACATATTTTCCAAGGTCACTTGCAAATCTCTAAATCAAGACCTGAGGAAGAAAGTTCACACTAACAACCTTTGGAATTTGACTTAGTTTGAACGCAGCCCAGACAAGAAATTGAGTTTCATGTTTTTTTTTTTCTGTTACAGATATCCAATGAATACTACTATGGTGCATTACCTCCTGAGAAGGGACTTGTGTTCTATCTTCTTGATAGTGGAGCCAGATTAGATATAAAGGACGATGCAGGCAATCTACCAATCGACTATGCTAAGGATCATGTGATCAATCAGATGATCTTGTTAAGGTTGTATTCTTTGATAGACACTACCTTGTTTTTATTCTATTAAACTGCAAGCTAAATGTTTTAATATAATTTATGAGATGTATTATGAAGGTCAATGAACATGTATTTTATGCTTTCTATTTATTTAATTTTTTTTTCTGAAAACATTAATACGCACTTCCATCAGCTTCCAAAATTCCAGCACTTCTATTTTGACATTTAAACCTCTATATACATAAGTTAAACAAATCCCAGCAAATTGTAGGTGTTCTTCTCAGAAATTGACGCATTATCATTTTAGAGAATTGGAAATTGCATAATTTAATGAAATGCATGAACCTATTGAAATAGATGAAGTTAGTTAGATATTAAAGTATGCATGAATGTTGTCTATCTTATTTCAGGTCTCCTATAGACGATATTGTATATTCAAAGGGTAAGATTTGACATTTTAGACAATAATTATTGCTCCTCATTAAATCTTTCACCCCTCTAAATTTTGTACTGAGATTTGTTATTTCTCACCATGATTTTTTTCCATCTCCAGATATTAAACATTCAGTTGATAAATTTCTTCTTAAGATTACGGTCTATTTTGATATTTCAAGTAAGTAAAAGTGTTTGATACCAGTTACAAATCTGAGCACGAAAGGGAAAATGTAATGTTCATTATAAAACACTTGTAACTAAAATTGGTCAAACAATTCGTAATGATAATTGAGGATTCTGTAATTTACCGTATTTCGTAGGGATAATTAGTTTTTTACGTAAATTTATATTACACTTTAACATCTATTTTGATATTGTATTGCTGTTTTACTATCTTAAAAAAAAATTAACAACAGATGCACCACCAAGCACTAGTAATCTTTCCATAGGAGCCAAGACAACTAACAACCAAGAAGTTGACTTAGGAGACCATGACGTGTCAATCTTAATTCCTCCTGGCGCTGTTCTCCATGATGACAAGGGAGAGATCACCCTTACATTCTTACGGGAGCTACCCGGTATCGACCTCCACGAAGATGAATCGGTGGCTTGTTACGGGATCAGATGTGATCCTCCAAACACGATGTTCGTCAAATCTGTTAAGATCAGGATACCACACTCTTCAGTGGTCATCAATCCAGATCAAGTGAAGCCAGACATCGTTTCTCGTGTATGGGACTCGGTCAAGGGTAAGTTATTCTAGTTTGATTATATATATTCCATGCAAAATGTCAGCATATTGAACATTATTTGTCTCAATCAAGCTTGGTTGTCATTTTTTTACAACCGTCAATTCATTTCCATAAAATCACGACGAGAATCTCCCGCCATTTTAACTTACATCTTTGTCATTTTTTACAATCGTCAATTCATTTCCATAAAATCACGACGTGAATCTCCAACCATTTTAACATACATCTTTAACGATTTTTTCCCCTTCTTTAATCCAGACTTACCAGTAACTTTGCGAAAAAGAACATCCAACTCATCGGACGAGCCACCATACTGCAAAGTCTACAAGAGACACCTTGAGCTGTACGTTTCCCACTGTGCTGATTGGTGGGTACTTATTCCACTAGAACAACAGGTGATCCGACAGAAACTTCTATGCACTCCATACATCCAAGAGAGCATAAAGAGAGGACAAGATGTTGACATTCATCTTCATGTTCATGCCAACCTACCAGGGATGGAAGAGGTAAGGAACATCAGTTGCATAGGAGAGATGGTTTTGAAGTGTATTGTCGGTGTGTGTGAGGGTGAATGGGCATTTACAAGTAAGGATGATGGTGTGCGAGTGTGTGAAAGATGTGTGTGTTTATGTAAGTGTGGCAGAAGGAATAATGGTCCTCGGATGAAATAAGTTTGCCCTCGGATTTCGAAAACAAAAATCTGTGCTTTATTTCTCGACTTTTCGAGATCGAGGAACAACACTTATCAGAAATAAACCAGTGGTTGTGTTCGAGTGTTTGCTCCTGTATCGCCAACTCATGGTGATAGGCTAAGTAAGACATATCATATTTCTCACAATTTTCATTAACTGGTCCCATGTAATGTTATTTCCAATTGCAATTAGCAAGTTCTGGAGATATAGGAATGTGTAGTCCCACTCCCTATTTTGTCCAAAATGCCATTATATTTTTAGTCTTCTTCTAAATATGAGACAAATTTCCTCTTTGTGTCAAATTATTAATTTTTTTTCAAGGAAATCAGAAAATGACGTGGAACATGGAATGGTGAAATGATTATGCAATTTCCTAGACCAACGGCGTATATAGAAGATTGACAACAGTTCAGATTGTTTATCAGAGGCCGGCATTATATTTAAGTGTATTGTGTAACTTTACTGGCCAATCACTTATTGTCTTCTTAATATCCCAATTTCTTATATCAAATGGTATTTTGAGTCCGATGTCTCTAGACTTACCGCATAATACACAAGTATTCAGTGAGTCTACAACTCTTTATTTCACAGGAGATTCAAAGACAGGAGGAAAAGAGGTTGTACAGGAAAGCTCATCCTTCAGTTCCAATCAACATTGCGACAAAATCGAGTGATGTTAGTGTGGCATCCTTTCGTGATGATGGAAATGAAAGCAGAAGAGTAAGTTATTAAAAAGGATGTTCTTTGTCGAAGTGTTAATAGGTTGGTGATACGCCGAAAGTGAAGTGAAGCCGGCTTATGCACTGCAAAAACCCCGGCGTTGATTTAACACCAGCCCGGAATATATATATGTCTACACCGGAGAGGTATTGAAACAAGTCCAGTTTGGAATCAAACCGATGCTATTTTAATACTAATTGGTGTTGTTTAAACACCTATCTGGTGTTAGACCAAAACGAAACTTGTGTTGTTTAACACTTCTCTGGTGTGGACATAATATAGATTCCGGACTGGTGCTAAATCAACACCAGAGTTTTGGCAGTGTGAGGCGGCTCGACTTATGTGTATCACCTCCCTTTTTTGAAAGTCGGATCTTTGAATGAGGTTTAAGGCCGGCGTCATTACTGCAATTTGATGTCTATCACCCCAAGTGGACTCCGACCGGTTTGACCACTGAACTTATTTGTCCAATAATGTTAAATGTTGACATAAATATTTATGCGACTTGTATCACAGGAATAGTCGATGTGAAGCCGGTTTATGTCTACCAGGGAGATAATGATCTTCAGTTCACTTTTGGCGTATTTTTTATCACCATCCATCTATTAGGCGTGAAGACAGCTTAAAAGCCTGTTTCGGATGCGGCTTCAAATTTGACGAATGTGTATCCGCATATATCGTTATTTGTAATACGATTCTTCGATTTTTAAGATAAGAGGATAAAGAAGTAACATTTGTTTTCCGTTCTTACTCTTTGAAATGTAGATGTTATAATCTTCATTATCATCGTTGTTATCTAATCGGTGCCAATTGGAAAATCAGGGGTGTTACAAAGACACTACTTCTGAGAGAGCTTGCTTCCTTTGAGTTGCACTTTTGTATGTTTCATAGTGGAACTAGACGAGTAAAAATCGAGCAAAGAACCAAGTAACTTTAAGAAAAGGGTCGGAGGAACTATATACCAATCAAGACATTTCCAGCAAGAAGGTCATTGTACATATTCCTGTAAAAAGGTGCTTGCTTAATACTTTGATTGAATTAAGAATTTATTCTGATTACACACTGCAGGTTCTTCTCTTAAAAGACATTAAAAGCAAACTGAAACACCTGATCGTTCTACCAATGAAATCACGTGATGAGGATCAATATTTCCCGGTTACTATCATGATAACGCAAAGTGGAAAAATCGATATTTCAATATCTCTTGCTTTTGTCATCAGATGTTCAGGTAAAACACATACTGTCTGCTTTATGAAAATTGATTGTTTTCGATAAGAATTGTGTTTGTCATCTATGATGAAGACTAATAAAACCTGGAAAACCACAGGTACGGTCAATAGTTCAGCCTTTAACATTAAATCTTAGAACATTGCTAAACTTTCAATAAAATAATGGCAATCTGATTATCTATGATGAAGACTACATAAAATAAAACCTGGAAAACGTGAGGGTATGAAATCAAGCCACAGGTACGGTCAATAGTTCAGTCTTTGGCATTGAATCTTAGAACATTTCTAGACTTTCAATCAAATAATGAGAATCTGAATAATCCGCAAATAGTTTTGTGTCGTGACGTCGTACACATCTATTACACACAATCAATATCATGTTTTAACAGAAATATGACGCAATATACTGTTTTTATGTCTGTCCTTTACCACAATTAACTGTAAAATAAAATCAATTTCTGTTTGTTTATGTATTCAATATTTGAAATAGATGAAAAAAGTAAAAAAACAAACAAAAAAAAACAAAAAAAAAAAACATGTAAATCAAGTTACCTAACCAACCTTATTAAAAAAATGAAATATCAAACTTCTGTCTGGTGCACTGTAAAAAATGAAGTGCTAATTTAGCACTTACGGTGCTTGTATAGTGACTGCACTACGAGTGCTGATTTTTTAATTTAAATTTGAGCTACAAACTCAGCACTCGTAGTGCAGTCACTATACGAACACTTTCAGTGCTTAATTAGCACTTCCTTTTTACAGTGTGTTATCGTGCTGACGACGCAATACGCCAATAGTATATATTTTCAATCATCCTCCTAGTGACCAAGTTCTATAATATTTGAATTAATATTTCTTTTCGACAGGTGAACCTGGGACCGAGCATTCATTACAACCTCCTTCATTCGCCCCGTAAGTTATACGTTTAACATTTGTTTTATATATATACTCCTTACTGCAAAACCTAAAAAATGGTGAACGTTAAATCATAGATTCGATATCTCTTTCATTGATGAACGAAGCCGGCTTAAAAATTGCTGTCGTATCCATATATTTATGACATATGAAATCCATGTATCTATAAAACTATAATTTCTGCCTTGGCTCGCGGGGCTGACTATCATGAAAGTGCTGAAGATGCGACAACTTTAGATTACGCTAGACAATCATTTTAGAACTGATATAGATATGGCCAAGAGTGCAATTTTTTTATTCGATATATTGTACTTCTAGGGTAGCTGATGAAATATCAAGGAGTGACCTCCAGGATATTGATGTCCGGTCCATTGCTGACAAGATGACGGTAGATCAGTATTATGATTTAGGAGTCGCTCTTGGGTTCCGAGTTCAACAATTAGACGTCATGGAATACAACCGGTTCCGAGACAGGCATCATGCTTTCTATGACATGCTAAAACAATGGCGACAAACGCAACCCTCTGGTCAAGAAGCAAAGGAAAACTTGCTCTCACTCATGAAATCCTTGGTGTCATCTACCAAAGATCTAGAATTAGGTTTGCTCTTTGTTAACTTGGTAATCTGTTATTTTATTTTTGTTCAACAAATGTCTAATTAGTAAAAAAAAAAAAAACAATCCAAAATATTAGCAGTACTCAAACATGAATATAATGAAAAGGTCAAATGTTGAATTTTAAATGAAAATATGAATGTCATTCGACATTCGTCATTGCTTATCACATTATGTTTATATTTTTCTACAGCGCCAAAAAATGTCCCTCTGATAAGCGGCTATATTACTTCAGAAAATAAAAATTATTCTTAATAAAATGTATACATCTAGGAGGCTCATATCATGATCTAACTTATAAAAAAAAATAATTGGTTTCGCTTCAGTGGTTTTGAATACACAGTCTATTATGTAACTGTGGTGCTTTTCAGCCTATTCCAAGTTTGCAAGCATGCAGCACTGCTGTGTGTTCTGCACTTTCTAGTGTATCAACCCCCTTTGAACATTCTGACCAAGGAATCCCCTGATCTGAACAGGGAAATCTCCATGATCTAACCATGGAGCTATTAGGCTCATCAAATCACAACCTTGAGCATGTTCAGAAGGGCAAAAACAACATTTGCCAGTTCATTTCATGTTTGATAACAGGAGATGCACAATGATTAAGACAACGGGTCATGTCTGTTTCATGCCTAATTTATGCCTAATACAGCCTTTTTGTTTTCATTCCTCTTTTTAGTTCATAAGCTACTGTGGTCAAGTTAATTCAATGTAACCTTTTGAAAGAATAGTCAAAATTTTCTCTGGTAAAGTTCCTATTCGCAAAGAGTGGTTAACTTGTAAGTTCCCCTTTATTTTTCAGATTATTTTACTTATCCATCATTCACATTTTCTTTCCAGGTTGGTGCACTGATTCCGGCTCTTCAATCATAGGAAAACTCAATTTTTATTTTTTTGCCCTTCTGTACATGCCCAAATTTAGGATTTGATGAGCCTGGATATGATAAGGGAACTGTCCCTGCTCAGATCTTGGACATAAAAATGGGGTTAATATGCTATAGACAATGCAGAAATGCATCAGTGCTGCAAACTTGGAACGGGCTAAAAATGCACCACTGTTACCGCTGAAGCGCGACCAATGAATTTTTCATAGAAGTTAGATCATGAAATGAGTTTTCTCCTTATGAACATTTATTTGAGAATACTACCACATTTTAGAATTAATTCAGCCCTATGTCAGAGGGACATTTTTAAGGGACGCGCTGTACATCTTGTTTCTTTATTATGATTATCATATTAATCTAAATCTTGGATTTTCAATCTTCGTTTCTTACTACTTTACAGATTGGATAACACACGCCAAGATCCCTGCCACGTATTCGTCTATAAGGCGCTGTTATATTTCAACACCTAAGCCGTAACAAAATCTGAATTGAAGTTGAATTTAGTATATGTAAAGTAAATGACTATTGTAGATGAATCGCCTTGCATAAAAAGGGAACAAGTGCTGTTATTGGACTTTGATCTTGTTGATATGTGTAGCTTGGCGCCATTAACCATTCGTCTACAGCACCTGCATTTATGTCCAAATTCAATTTCAAAGACATATCAGGCACGTTGGAACAAACGTTCTAATATTTTATCATACCATGCCTAGTAACGATAAATGAATGAAATCTGCAACCCTTTATATTTTTTTTTCCTTACATGAACCCTTCTTGTTCGGATTCATCTAAAAGATATCTCCACTGTTGGGTGAGTCAATGACTACTTGACTTAGTCTAGTTCACAACCATTTGATAATGTTGTTGCCATTCGATCGATGGAGAGCGAATAAAAATATTAGGTAAATGTAGCGATCGATATACCTGTACAATCAAAGAAGAAAATTAATATTCCTTTTACAATGTAAACCAAGACACTTTGGATATTAAATTATGCCATAAATAAAGGGAGGAAAGACATATCATGAACATAAAAGCACATAATTATGGTATCTGATATATATTCATGTACATACAACAATTACGTGTGCATAAAATGTTTATTCATATTTTTATAGATGTATTTTACTTGATTTTTTTTTTCCTTCACCAAACAGTGAAATCTCGGACAAGTTTCTTGTCGAATTCTCCCGGAAGATCAAAGGAAACAAGTTCTTCGTTATCGGAGAAATGCTTGGTCTAACCAAAAGAGAGCTTGAACACATTCAGCATAAGAGCTTGTTTAATAGGAGAGATGCTAACATTCAAATGCTTTCCAAGTGGAAAGCATCCCAAACTTTAGAATATGAAGCTGTGAAGACTTTGAAACGTGTTTGGGAATCTGTCCAGTCTGCTAGAACTGTGAAGAATGAAGAAGGTATGAAGAACAAAGATTTGAAAGCTTAATGTTAAACAAAATAATGTCATAAAACATATTCTGAGACAATATTGGCACTAGAAAAAAAAACCCACTAGAATGCATATCAAAAAGAAAAACTCAGTAGAATCAACTCTAACAAGCTTATGTCCCCAATGGCTATACAGGAATACCATTATTTAGCTTTTATTCACATTACTAGTGATCATGCATTTATATTCCTTTTCAGATGAAGATGTTTCACATCAACCAAAGCGAATTCATGTGAAAAGGACGAGATCAGAGGAAACTCATAGCGAGCCTGAGATTTTCGAGTCGATTTTCAATATAGGTGTAGGTAAGAATAGGTTTATGATTGTAGCTATTAATACTGGTATCGCTGTAAGTATAACAATTATGATTAATTATTATCAATATCTTTTTAATTGTTTAAATATTGCGTTAGCAACCAAAAAATAAAAATAATAAATTCAGAAACAAAATCATAATTAGAAATATACAAAACAAAATGACTTGAACAAAATATTTATTTTCTCCAAGCCTAACCTTACTATTAATGCAAAAAATTATATTGTTAGAATTCAACAGAATAATGGAAAAAATACACACAAAAGTTTTAGTGATGGTAACGAAAAGGAATTGAATTATTACAATTGGAAAAAAAAATATGACAAAAAGGATAATTTAAAAATAAAACCCTCACTTATCATAATAATAATAATATACAAAGTCATATTTTAGCATAACCAAGACAAAAAATAAAACATCTATAGTACATTAATTGTATAATAAAAAAAAAACAATCTTGCGGCCATTTGAAAGGGTTAAAAAATGACAATCCCCGTAAACGTCCTCGCTTTGATTTTGAGCGTCACATGTAAGTCCCCGGTAAGAGGGTGAAAAGCGATTGCAAAAACATGTATGATTTCCATATTATTATTATTATTATTATTGTTAGTAGTAGTAGTAGTAATACATATTACTGTCATAAATATATTTACACTAACAATGACACACCATTATTGAATTCAATTCAAGTGAACTTTATTTTTTTTCCAATTAACATTGCATTATTAGTTCATATAAAGTATTCAAATTCATGCAAATAGATCGTCTGCCATGTCTGAACATAGCCCAAAGATTAAACGATTTTAATAAAATATCCTTGCCGGTGTACTTTCTGACAAAACTTTACGTGAATTGAAATTACATGCATAATCTTAGATGACAGTTCAAGTAGAAGATCAGAGACGCAAAACTCAGAGTATCTTAAGGACCTCCAGCCACATGGTGGGCAACCAGAAGAAGAAGAAATAAGGATCATCGCTCTTCAAGTTACAAGTCTACCGTTGGCACGTGATCTCGGAAAAGCCCTTCGTTTTGGGAATGATATCATTGTTGGATTCATTGATTTATCGAGCCCTACAGTGATTCGTGATGCGACATTGCAGGTCATCGATAGTTGGTTGGGAAATTTGAAAGAGGAAGAAAGGGAAGAAAAGCTCACTCGGCTTCTCTCAGAGTACAACATCTTAAATGCCAAAGCAGGTATGTTGAATTATAAGAGTAGTTATATAACATTTAATTACAGTTGAAACAAAGTTGTCCCCACAGATGGAGTATAGTATACTTTGATTTAAAGCATCAAAGTACCGTAGTTCTTATTTACTTCCCGTCGTGGGATTTAATCTCGCCTCAAGCGTTAATATTCTTCTGCGATTTTTTTTTCACTCAACCAATTTTGGATAGATGAAAGCCTTAAGGACCTTAACGATTTATTCCTAAAATCCTTGAAAAATTGACAGCTATTCTACTGAAGCCAGTGTTATGTGCTATTGAAAAACGCTAACAGTCTTGGCTCCATGTCAAAAGTCCATGCAGCGTTCTTTGTCGTTTTTACCGCATCTGGGTTTCAGCCTCAGCTTTCCCGCCTAGCGTTCCCTTGTCTTCAAGGGAACGGCCGCCATCAAAGGCCCATTGATACCACAGGTATTTTGTTCGGCTTTCCTGCCGATCTTGTCTTCTGTTGACAGACCGAAATATCTATTCTAAATAGCTCCCTATACGACCAAAACAAAAGCGTATCATCATAATGAATACGCAGCACGACAAGTAATTTAATGTAATGATGACAAATATCAAAGTGATAATACTAAAAAAGCTACTTCTAAATATAAAGTAATACATTACGAGGATGTCTCTAAGGAATTTACAGACAGAGTATAGGCCTATGTGGATCCTCTTGCCCCAAGTAAAATGTACATACCTTTTCTACTCAATCGGGTATATTTCAACACGCATTTCCAATTTCAGTTGCTAGGCATGCTTCTTGACTACCACACCCTATCTGATATAATTTAACATTTTGTTGGATATTATCTACCAGGACCTTTTTTTATATGTATACACCATT
The DNA here is from genome assembly GCF_037042905.1 of Lytechinus pictus. Classification (NCBI taxonomy): domain Eukaryota; kingdom Metazoa; phylum Echinodermata; class Echinoidea; order Temnopleuroida; family Toxopneustidae; genus Lytechinus; species Lytechinus pictus. Next base: position 6,083,552 of record NC_087250.1, read on the forward strand.
TACAACGCTTCCATGTAAACACCATACATTTTCTCTCTTTTCGAGCAATCGACCATTCAGTTATTTATTCCATCAATTAGATGGTAGATGAATTCACGCGCGTTCTAAATACACATACTCATCAAAGTCACGTAAAACAATTATAGATATTTTGCTTAACAAAAAGCGCACTTTTTTACAGGTCGCGAGGAAATATCAAAAATCCCACAATCCACTGGAGAACTACTGCAGTTGTGCCAGCGCATAGACATAAAAGCCTCTTTTCTCCTGGAGATCATAAGTGGTGTGGTGACGTTTCCTGCTCACGTTATCCGCCGTATTGCCCTGAAGATGTTAATAGAATGGCTAGACCAGGGCGGAACTAGAGAGAGACTCTTAAAAGTTGCTCAGGCTTTTCGTTTCAACGATGCCGCGGTCAAGATTGCAGAAGGTACATATTGTGAAAGTTATTTGCAACATAATATCATTAAATAGATTTAAAGTGATATTGTCAGTGAAAAACAGAATGGGGCGACGAATAAAAGCTTTCCGAAAGATAAAACCAGTAGCAACACTATTCTGGTTTCAACGGCGTTTCTAAAGGCTACTGGAATAATTGGACACCTATTTCATTACTCTGCGGTGCATAGAAGAGACGTTTCAGTTAGCAAAGCTGTTTGGAGTTATATTGATCTTATCCTAGATAAATTTCAAGTCTTATCTAATATTACCACTTTTCAATTTTAGTCATTCGTATTTTGGCACATAGTTTATTGAACTTGGTTATTGTTTTGACCTGCATTTTCAAGTATACAGGACGAACATCATCTTGATATCCCAATTTCCTCAGGTCTGTCATTTTGTAAATCATTGCACAAAATTAAGAAATCATTGCGAATCTAAAGTTGTAATCAGTTATGGTGAAGTTCACTTTTCGAAATAGGTCGAGTAAATCGAAATAAAGTAAATTTACGATCCATATTACACGTATTGCCAGCTTGGTAATGCAATATGTTAAGCCCTATTTTATATCTCATTTATAGCAATGGAATCTAGATTCCCTCCTTTCATCTCTCATGGAATCATGGATCATAGGGGTGTGAAACTGTTCCTGGATAAACTTGGCATCACTGTAACTATCCCTGAAGGAGCCATACCGAAAGGGATGAGATCCGTGGCAACACTTCAAGTTCGAACGCAGGAGAGTCCTAGAATACCTGTACAACAGGGTGAAGTCCTCATTTCTCCTGTCATCGAGACTTCTCTCACACAAGAACTGATAAAGCCAGCCACGGTGGTAGTACGGACTTGCATCAATCCCAACGTTCGTAGAGATGACTCTCCCGCTATCCTCTACACCAAAACAGGACCAGGTAACTACCAATGCTTATTCGCAGAGGTGAAAAGCGTTAATGATTAAAAAAAACATCGTACGCCTAAAACATACAGATGTCTCAATGGTTCTATTACGCCTGGATTAACTTTGGCTACGCCTAATATTAAGTGGATTTTGTGCTTACCAAATTACAACCACCTTTACTTAGGACCTCTACTGGCAGCTCTCAATGTCATAAACAATTATCATAACAAATAAATAAATCATATAACTAGTAATATGTTTTTTCTGACACTTGGGATAATTTGAGGAAATAGAAGCTTAAGTACTAAACGACAATTCAAGTAAATTTCTCCAAAGCAATGGTAAGTGCTTCTTGGAAAGGAAAGCACGCTTTGGAATTTTGAAATAAATTGACGGGGCCTTTAACTATTATCAGGGCCGCTTTCAAATCGAAATTAAGAACTTACTGGAAAAATTTTTACTTTTGACATCCTATTGAGTAATTTAGAATTTTTTTCCTTTGCAATTCGAAGGTTTCTTCGGTTTTAGAAGCCTGGCAATCCCCACATCCAAAATCTCAAGAAATGAGATCACTTTCAAAACGCGGCATCTACAAGTGTTTGCGCTGTCATCAAACAATCTCCAGGGACTCCAGCTGAGATGTGCAATTTTTCAGCCAGTAATCATGGATCCTACACAGAATCCAACACTTCGCATTTACATACTGCATCCTTGTATGAACTATGTACAGGTATATAACATATTAATTACAAGTGAGTCTGTTGCGGAAATATTAAAAGATATTCTTGAAAGCTTATAAAGAAGGTGACCTTTATTTTTGGAACGCAAAGACCGAGCCAAAGCGCGGACTCTAGCAAAATCGAATCATTTGTCTTTTTCATCCATTTTTGAAATGATAATGTTGCATCTTTGCAGTATTTTGTTCGATTTCTGATTTCCTCGTCTCTATACTTGTTTTTTTTTTTAATATTTTTTCTTTATTTTTATATTGTGTATTTTTTTATCTTCTTGCTTTTTTTCCCTCTTTCTCTTATTGTCATTTCTTTCTTTATGTCTTTCTGTTTTTATTTATTCTCATTTATTAATGAACTAATTTTCTCTCGGTTTCGTGCCCGCATTTTATTGCACGTATTAGGCCTTGTCCTTAAGCCTTCGATCATATCAATGATCTGTAAAAATGCAAGGTTTATCCAATAAAGCAGATTTTTATTTTATATCCTCCAAATATATCTGTTCCATGGCATTCACATTCCTTTGATGTATGATTAATTGAAAAGTGCTATATATATTTTATTATTATCTTTTTTTTTTTTTTTTTTTTTTTTTTTTGGGGGGGGGGGGCATTCCAAAAACTGTAAATAGACTTACAGGAAACACCTTGCACATGATTTGATTTTTTTTTCAGGATATAGTGAGATCACAGAAATGTTCGCCTGTCGCCTACTGTCAAGTCATGGAAGACTTAAAGTTCTCTATAGATTCATCAACAAGAGACCTAAGAATCGTTTGCCGCATCGGAACTGCAACGTTCAAAAGAATGGTGATAGTTTTGTCAAATTTTATTATCATAATAATATGCGTTGTAAGATGTCTAACAATAATAAATGTATATTACATTGAACATTGCACCTTATTCTACTAGAAGAACTGATGGAAATGGAAAAATTAAATCATTTAAAAGTAAATTTAACCGAAGATAGACGATGAGGTCTCTAGCTAAACACGTTGGCTATGTTATTCCATAACGCACTTTTCGTAGGTTAGCGAGAGCAAGGTTTCAGTATAGTCTAAATTGGTTAAATGATTATTGAGTGTTTTTTTTTACAATTACACAATATACATGTAGTTAATGCAAATGCAATTGGCTATCAGTTAGAGATACTGTAAACAAACATGTCGGGGTCCAAAGTTAGAAATAAAGAATACATTTCTTTTCATGTATCTTTTGACCTCTACTCCAAATCATTTTATCCGGACCGCTATCATTATCACTATAATCATCACCATTATTCTCATCTTAATCATCTTCATCATCGTCATTGTCGTCATCACCATCATCATCAATACCATCATCACTATCCTAATTACCATCATCATCATTCATCATCCAAACATCATGATATTCACCATTACAAAGATCATTATTGGAATAATTACCATTATCTTAAGTTTTGGCATCTTGAATAAATTCTGTTCTGTCTTCCTTCTTGATATTGCATTGCTTTTTTTCATAATAACTATTTTTTTAATTCATAACTCATTTATAACATCTTAATACTCACCTTTAAAGATACTGATTAAAGGTATTCTATGCGGAAAGGTCAGCCATGTAGACTTTGAGCTTCAGTTTACTCCCAAGGAGAAAGGAAAGAAGAAAGTCGAGATGACCATTCGGGAAAGGTCAATAATTTGATGGGCTTTTTCATTGTTTATACATCCTTCATCACTATCCGCACCATTACTATCACGATGTCATAATCACCATCGCCATCATTATCACCAAAATCCACACCATCACCATAATCCTACCATAACCACCACCACCATCATCATTATAATCATCATTATTATCACCACCACCATTACACAACAGTCAATCATAATTATCATCATCATCAACATCATCACCATCTTCATCATCGCACACATCATCGTCATCACCACAATCATCATGATCATCATCATTATCATCATCACCATCAATATTATCAATATTATTATCATCACCATCATTTATGAATATCAGTTTCATCATCACCACCGTTAATTATTGTCACCATCATTGTCATCATTATCAATATCATCCATTATTACCACTATAATCATCAATTATCATTATTGGTATTATTATCATCATCCTATTTTTTTTTTATCTTAATGAAGTTCTGTTCTGTCTTTCTTCCTAATACTGCATTTTCTTTTCGTAATAGCCACTTCTACTAATTTATAACTCGTGTTTAAAATTCTACGACTCACCTTCCTTTTCCACTAACCAAGATACCCATTGAGGGGGTATTAAGCGGAAGGATAAGCCATGTAGACTTCGAGCTTCAGTTCACTCCCAAGGAGAAAGGAAAGAAGAAAGTCGAGATGACCATTCAGGAAGGGTCAATACAGTATGCAGAAAGCAAGTTCGAGACGGCAATAGAAGGTAAACACATGAAATGAAACAAAATCAGCATAATTTACACAGCATAATTAATTCCTTTGTGCAGATTAATAAAAAAGGAGATTTTTTAGTAATCAAATTCAGTAAGTCGACACCACCTTAATCCTAACAAGCAACAACACCTCTAAAGATGAATTGTAAGCGCTATACATTATTGGTAATATCATATTTGTCACCCCTACCCTTTTCCCCTCTGAAAAAACAACAACTATCAAATATGTATTGTATTCTGTTTTCCTCATATTCAAATACGATTGATGACTAAGTTGTTACGTGAAAATAAATATAATATTATGGAATAAGGTGGCTGATTTTTTTTATTCAGCGTCAGTTTTCCTTATGCTTTTTAAGGGCAAAACATTTTCATATTTTTTCACTTCTTGTAATCATGTCTTTGCTCTAGGCCCATACATTTACTGACAAAAAATATGTATTGTGTTTGTATTACAGAAAGAAATACGAAATGATTTAAAACTAAATATTGGGTAGCTCGATGATTATCTCTGCAATGTTTATGTCTGAAATATGTAAAACAATTAAAAGCTCTATATTTTATTTTTCTCTTCTGTCTGATACAGATGAACCAGATTATACGCGAGATCAAAAGGACTCGTAAGTATAGAACTGTTACGGTAACCATTAAACAGCTTTCATTATTTCAATCAGTGATAGACCCAAAAATTTTCTTCTCGAGAAAAAAGAAGAAAATCCGCTTCAAGGCTTCGCATATTTTCCGTTACGCTGTTCCGGTCGCAATTTTGGTGAAAAGCGGCCGCAGCTCGCTGTCCGACCATCGCCTCTGCGCTAGCGCGCCCGACAGTCGTGCCGCCGGGCTAGCTGCAAGTACGTTCCAGAGGGATGCATACGCACTCGCACGCAGGCGACCCGTTCCAAGGACCCCCGTTTTCACAAACATTTGTAGTTCCGAAGCCCGTTCCGAGGACCCTGCTTTTTACAATGAGCCCGCTCCAAGGCCCCCGTTTTTTGTCTCGCCCGCGGCACACCCCTAACACTTTTTTGGTCGAGTGCCCCCCCCCCGGGGGTCATATGCATACTAAATTTTCAAGCAAACTGCCTGAAGCACAAGCAATAACTAGCCCAAAAGATCATGCATTAGCCACTGCTTTATTTCGTATGTATATCCCATTGATTGTGTTTGAACCCATTTCTTGCCCTCAGACAGCAAGTGCTAGCGGTTTGAACAATAGCGACGTCACGCTTGTGCGAACACAATTTGTATCAACTCCAGTGCATGTGGCAATGCAAAGTATAGCTTCTCTCCTACAAAATCTTTTCCTTAGACGTGGTCTCAAACTAATTTTGTATTTGTTTCTAAGATATACTGAAGCTGGCATTCAGTTTGGGCGTACTAGGAATAAAACATGTTAGACGGGTCAATGTATGGTTTGACCCGGAACAAATTGCAACAAATGATTTTTCAACTGTTTCTGGCAGTATTTGACCTCAGAAATAACATATTAGAAATGTACCAAAATCCGCATCCGGGAAAGTGGTTATTTTCAAGATGGCGTCCAAGATGGCTTCCATTTACTAAAAATTGATGTAACTCACTCATTATCTACCCTAGAATCCTATTTGGGTTCATATTCCATGGTCCAATGGGTAAACGAATTTATTTATACAAGTTAGAGTTAATATTAGCACTCTAGGATACCAGGAAAATCCAAGATGGCGCCAAAAATGACTGCCGTAGGCTACAAAATCCACAATTTATCTAGTACTTGAGTGGCTTTAATTGGTTTCCATTCGATTGTTTTAATGGTGAAGTAGTACATCGGGACAAGTTACAAGGACAACCAGTGGTCTGGTGGTTCCAAAAATCCAAGATGGCTTCCAAAAATTGAGTTTAAAATGGCTGTTTATACTTAAAATGGACATAGCTTATATCACATCCACCCGAGAGATATTATTCTGGCGTCTAGACCATGGTTTCAATGGTCAAATAATACATTTGGGACAAGTAACAAGGACGGTCAGTTGTCCGGTATGTAAAAAAATCCTAGATGGCTTCCAAAAATGGAGTAAAAAAATGGTGTTGCTACTTAAAAAAAAAACCAAACATAGTTTGTTCAATATCCGGGAATATGATTTTTGTGCCTACCCAAATTTGCTCAAAAAACGTGATTTAAAAATTCACAAATGTATCATTATTATTTTTCTTTGACTAATTTAAGGCCTCCTAACCATGTTGTACATAATTTCCATCGAAAAAAAGTCGAAAACATGTTTATATCACCATGATCTTAAAAAAAATGTGTCTAGGTCAAGATTTAGTACTTTTGAATATTTATTTGAATATCAACAGCTGAGCGTATGCATTAATTATCATTAGGTCATATTATTCAAAATGAATTTCGAGGAGTTAAAAAAGGGATTTAAGAGAAACATTGTACCATTGCTTCGGTACTGCAATAATTAATTGGAGGGAATCGGTAAAATTCAGTAATGCTTCTACCACACAATTATGTCCTACCTATCGAAAGTAAAGATCAAGTTCACTTAATGTTACTAAAATAAGGGTAATGTTTTGTTGTACATACTATTTTATTTACTTGTAGACACGGTCATTTGCAGTACGTGTCCGACGGCATTCTAAAGATCTTGGCAGAAGAAATCCGATCACCGAAAGAATTAAAGTCCCTTGGCTACCAGCTTGGATTCTCTCCATCAGCTACCAAGAAATACCTCATCCGACCGGAGTTATCCATGGAGGTGCTTCGTGATTGGAGGCGCCGGGTCCGACCAAGTCAACAGATTGACGAGCTTCATGCAGCCTTGAAAAATGCTGGACTAGGACAGTCAGCAGAAATCTTGTTACCTGAACGTAAGTAGGCCATTTTGAGTTATAAATTCGTAGCACATGGTCAACAATTTATATCAATAACATGCTACATTAATCTCATTTTTATTTTAACATATTCCACCCCTATGTCTATCACAGTCTATTTAGAATCCAAGGATGATTCGCATAAAGCAGTAAAGTTGTAAACCTTTCAGTTGACACGAAATTTGCTCATGTTACAATTGTTCTGGGATTAATTTTACAGGGCTAAGGTAGTAGGGTTGTAATAGGGTTTTATGTAAGTTTAGAGTTAAGGTAGGGTAAAGTGTTGAACACAAGGTTTAAGTTGGTCATTCGATTAGTGTGTAGAATGTAGAGCGGAGGAATATCATTGTCGCCAGAGCAAATGCCAAGGACCAAATTTGAACCATGAATTATTTTTTTATCGCACACAAGGACACTTTTACCACTTACATTTTCATTGCCGTGTGGTTTATATAAGAGTGACACCCCCCCCCCAAAAAAAAAAAAAAAAAAAAACCTCAAGTATTTTTCATTTTCTCTTTTTGTTTGTTCCCAACAACAATGTTGTTATAGTGATCACGACGTCGAAGGCGCACTTTTCACATACCCGAAAATTATGGGAGTCAAAGAATTAACAGATTTCCCCCACGAATTTGATATAGAGAGCTCAACGAGATTGATGAAGAAAGCTGAGGTACTGACAACTGTAGGATGGAACGCCTACGGAGTTCTTCGTGTCTTCAACTTGAAACATTCACAAAATAACCTCTTACATTATATACGATTTTTTTTCAAATTCGTAGTACAGCGGTGATATTTACAGGCATGTATTAGTTAAAAATAGTGTATAATAAATAATATTACACAGAACATGAATATATCACAATTTCAATTAGATGATATAAATAGGGGTTTCTGATTGATCAAATAATCTCAGCGGTCTGCAATTCGTTGTATGCTTACTACCCTTGGATAGACGAATACAATGATGTATTGCTTTTTCTTCCAACCAACCATGTTTTTTCTAGTCATATACCACATATGCCATTATGCTACATGCATTTTCACGTTATATTGATATTGTCGTACAACCTGATTAAAGTATTATTTTGTTTATCTGGCAACATGATAGCCGGTATTTCTCTTTGTTTATCTGGCAATATCATAGCCGGTATTTCGCTTTCTTCCGTAGGTCGATCCTAAATCGTTTTTATTGTGTGCGTTGTTTGTTTTATATCTTATTTCTGTATTGAAATAATCATTACATAATATTTGTTTTGTATGATTCAATTTTGATAATACATGTATATTATCACCAACATTTAAGACACTAAATATGGTTATGGAAAGCCTGTCCCTTTTGCATTTTATAGAAAGCCTCAAAGTTATCTAGTAATATGTACTATTCTCTCTTTGCAGTAAGCCTATTGATACTGCGATACAGTTATATACCATGATATAAATTATAACATTTACACAGATTAGACCTATTTGCATTTTTGTACTTTATACCCTCACCTCCCTCTTGTTGTGTACATTCGAATCCATATGTCATGTATGTACAACTTTTTTAGTCTACAGTGTACTTATTGTCTATAGTAATTTTATATTACAGTCTTTGCCATCTTGCTTTCCATTGTACAATGATACATATTATGAAGGCCGATATGATTATTTTATTCATGATCTTTTTATTTACACTGAGCCTAGATTTATTTCCAGGGGCCCGTACCACAAAGCTTAGTAATGATTGTAGAAACACTTTTCTTCGTTTGATTCCATTGACTACGCTACAAAACCAATCGTGAAAATCAAGCTTACGATTAATCGCTAACCTTTGTGTTACGGGACCCTGATCTTTCGCAGTTGTTTTGTTGGAGTCCGTATGTACAGCCTTATTGCAGTCAACAGTTGCTTTGTTGAATTCATATAACTCATTTTGTGTTATAATAAACACATTTTTGTAGGAAGATATGATTGTTTTATTATTTATGACTTTTTTTACAATCGGCCTTAATAAGCTGTTTTTCCTGATCTAACCTTGGTTTAGCCAAGAATAGTAATTATAGTAATGTAAAATTGCAAAATTGTATATACAAGCAAATGTTTGCAAAGTTTAGTTAAGATTAATTTGTAGATTTTTTTTATAAATTATCTGCGTTGTTATACACGCGAATCTTTGCAAGGTGAGCTCCATGATGATCTATGGAAGTATTTTTTTAGAAGTATAACTGTGCACCATTGCTAATATCCCTAAAGCGCGATATTAAGTTTGTTTCCAGACTTCATAATGATCTAGCTTATAATAAGAACTAAATATAGTTTACTTCTTTCATTTTAAGAATTTGTAATGAATCTTTATTAGGCGAGCACCATTAGAGTCTCTTATATACAGATACACGCCAATGTTGATATCATCAAAGTGTGATATTAAATTAGCCATATAATCATTGCAACTTAAGTGTAATGTACTTTAAATTTGTAGAGTTTCTTTATACCTCTATTTTGTATATAAATGCAAATGAATCTTTACTTGGCGAGCACCATGAGAGTCTTCGGATCTTATATATAGTTACACACAAATGATATCATCATTAAGGCGCGATATTCAATCTGTTTCCCGATTTCATTATGATTTAGCTATGTCAGCTATAAGTATTGCAATTAAGGTGTAGTTTACTTTAATTTGAAGATTTTATTTATACCTCTATCTTGTATATATTCAAATGAATCTTTACTAGCCAAGCACCATTAGACATGTTAGAGTTAAGGATCTTATATATAGATACACACCAATGTTGTCACTTAAGCGCGATATTAAGTTTGTTTCAAGATTTCATCATGACTTCGCCATGTTAGCTATAAGAATTGCAACTAAAGTGTAGTTTACTTTAATCTGTAGATTATGTTTATATCTCTATCGTGTATATATAAAAATGAATCTTTACTAGACAAGCACTATTAGAGTTTAAGGATCTTATTTATAGACACACACAATCGTAATTATCATCAAAGCGCGATATTCAGTTTGTTTCCCGATTTCATTGTGATCTAGCCATGTTAGCTTTGAGAATGGCAACTTAAGTATAGCTTACTTTAATTTGTAGATTTTTTTATAACTGCAATGTGTTTATATATGTGATTGATTGAATATTTACTAGCCGAGCTCCATGAGAGTACTATATAAATACACACCATTGCTACTATCATTAAAGCGCGATATTATTTTTTATTTATTTACACTTATATGCAAATGCGTACGCAGTACATACATGTACTTGATGTATATTCACACCCATGCTAAATACAAAAGGTTAATACGTAACAACGACAAAGAGTTGTTTAAAAATGCCTTTTTAATGATTATTGTATTGCTGATCATAATTTTCCACAAGTTGGCATTAATTGAAATATTGAGTGGATGATGATTTACTATCACTTTAAACAAGATTTTGCCTCCCTGGCACAGGTGACACCAAACTAATAATAATAATAATAATGATAATAATGATTTTGAAATTAATAATAATAATAATATTATTATTATCATTATTGTCATTGGCAACCAACCAACTGTGCCCTTTCGCTCCCCTATGTAATATAGGCCAACACGGAAGCAATGCAAGGAGTAGTGCAAAATTGCCGAATTTAATATAAGCCTACTCCCAAATGTTAAAAACTTAAGCATGATTAGCATAGATTAACTTAAGATTGATTTGTAGATTTTGTTGATATCTGCTGCGCGTTTGTATACATGAAAATATTTACTAGGATAGCACCATGTGCACTTTTTGATCAGTATACAGGTATAGGTCATATGTATATATATATATATACCCCTTTTTAAATCATTATTATAAAGCACCCTGTATAGCTCAAAGGAAACGCTAATTGTAAATACACTGTACATATCTAATGTGTCTTCATAAACTTTAAGTTAGTTGTCAACGACATATTTTTTTAAGCACCGTTTATAGTCTTATTACTTATCAAATTAAGCATATTGGCACCTATTGATTGAAATAGTACATGATGATTCATTTTCATGTCAATTAAGATTATTAAACCAGTCTCCTTTGTTTTTCACTGTAATATATAGGCCAATCTCAAGTTTGCGTTACTATCTTTGCGTTATATATCATGTTATCATGATTGTAATATATACAATGTAGGGAGATATAATTGTGTTATTCATGACTGTTTACATATACCCCAACTAAAGCTTTCATTTCATTGGACTAATTGGAAACCAGCCTCCGTTTTTATTATATACAGGCCGATCTCAAGTTTGCGTTACTGTCTTTGCGTTATATAGCATGCTATCATGATTGTAATATATACAATGTAGGGAGATATAATTGTATTATTCACGACTGTTTACATATATCCCAACTAAAGCTTTCATTTCATTGGAATAATTTGAAACCAGCCTCCTTTGTTTTTACTATATATAGGCCAATCTCAAGTTTGCGTTTCTATCTTTGATTTATATATCATGTTATCATGATTGTAATATACATAATGTACAGTGTAGGGAGATATAATTGTGTTATTCACGACTGTTTACATATATTCCAACTAAAGCTTTCATTTTATTGGAATAATTGAAAACCAGCCTCCTTTGTTTTGACTATATATAGGCCAATCTCAAGTTTGCGTTAGTCTCTTTGCGTTATATAGCATGCTATCATGATTGCAATATATATAATGTAGGTAGATATAATTGTGTTATTCATGACTGTTTACATATATCCCAACTAAAGCTTTCATTTCATTGGAATAATTTGAAACCAGCCTCCTTTGTTTTTATTATATACAGGCCGATCTCAAGTTTGCGTTACTGTCTTTGCGGTATATAGCATGTTATCATGATTGTAATATATACAATGTAGGGAGATATAATTGTGTTATTCACGACTGTTTACATATATCCCAACTAAAGCTTTCATTTCATTGGAATAATTTGAAACCAGCCTCCTTTGTTTTTACTATATATAGGCCAATCTCAAGTTTGCGTTTCTATCTTTGCGTTATATATCATGTTATCATGATTGTAATATACATAATGAACAGTGTAGGTAGATATAATTGTGTTATTCATGACTGTTTACATATATCCCAACTAAAGCTTTCATTTCATTGGAATAATTTGAAACCAGCCTCCTTTGTTTTTATTATATACAGGCCGATCTCAAGTTTGCGTTACTGTCTTTGCGTTATATAGCATGTTATCATGATTGTAATATATACAATGTAGGGAGATATAATTGTGTTATTCACGACTGTTTACATATATCCCAACTAAAGCTTTCATTTCATTGGAATAATTTGAAACCAGCCTCCTTTGTTTTTACTATATATAGGCCAATCTCAAGTTTGCGTTTCTATCTTTGCGTTATATATCATGTTATCATGATTGTAATATACATAATGAACAGTGTAGGTAGATATAATTGTGTTATTCATGACTGTTTACTTATATCAACTCAAGCTTTCATTTCATTGGAATAATTGAAAACCAGCCTCCTTTGTTTTTACTATATATAGGCCAATCTCAAGTTTGCGTTACTGTCTTTGCGTTATATAGCATGCTATCATGATTGTAATATATATATAATGTAGGCAGATATAATTGTGTTATTCATGACTGTTTACATATATCAACTAAAGCTTTCATTTCATTGGAATAATTGGAAATCAGCCTCCTTTGTTTTTACTATATATAGGCCAATCTCAAGTTTGCGTTAGTCTCTTTGCGTTATATAGCATGCTATCATGATTGTAATATATATAATGTAGGCAGATATAGTTGTGTTATTCACGACTGTTTACATATATCCCAACTAAAGCTTTCATTTCATTGGAATAATTGAAAACCAGCCTCCTTTGTTTTGACTATATATAGGCCAATCTCAAGTTTGCGTTAGTCTCTTTGCGTTATATAGCATGCTATCATGATTGTAATATATATATAATGTAGGCAGATATAATTGTTTTATTCATGACTGTTTACATATATCAACTAAAGCTTTCATTTCATTGGAATAATTGAAAACAAGCCTCCTTTGTTTTTACTATATATAGGCCAATCTCAAGTTTGCGTTACTGTCTTTGCGTTATATAGCATGTTATCATGATTGTAATGAATATAATGTAAGGAGATATAATTGTGATATTCACGACTGTTTACATATATCCCAACTAAAGCTTTCATTTCATTGGAATAATTGGAAACCGGCCTCCTTTGTTTTTACTATATATAGGCCAATCTCAAGTTTGCGTTACTGTCTTTGCGTGATATAGCATGTTATCATGATTGTAATATATATAATGTAGGGAGATGTAATTGTGTTATTCACGACTGTTTACATATATCCCAACTAAAGCTTTCATTTCATTGGAATAATTGGAAACCAGCCTCCTTTGTTTTTACTATATATAGGCCAATCTCAAGTTTGCGTTACTGTCTTTGCGTTATATAGCATGCTATCATGATTGTAATATATATAATGCAGGGAGATATAATTGTGTTATTCACGACTGTTTACATATATCCCAACTAAAGCTTTCATTTCATTGGAATAATTGGAAACCAGCCTCCTTTGTTTTTACTATATATAGGCCAATCTCAAATTTGCGTTACTGTCTTTGCGTTATATATCATGTTATCATGATTGTAATATACATAATGTACAGTGTAGGGAGATATAGTTGTGTTATTCACGACTGTTTACATATATGTACTAAAGCTTTCATTTTATTGGAATAATTGAAAACCAGCCTCCTTTGTTTTGACTATATATAGGCCAATCTCAAGTTTGCGTTAGTCTCTTTGCGTTATATAGCATGCTATCATGATTGTAATATATATATAATGTAGGCAGATATAATTGTGTTATTCATGACTGTTTACATATATCAACTAAAGCTTTCATTTCATTGGAATAATTGAAAACCAGCCTGCTTTGTTTTTACTATATATAGGCCAATCTCAAGTTTGCGTTACTGTCTTTGCGTTATATAGCATGTTATCATGATTGTAATGAATATAATGTAAGGAGATATAATTGTGTTATTCATGACTGTTTACATATACCCCAACTAAAGCTTTCATTTCATTGGAATAATTGGAAACCAGCCTCCTTTGTTTTTACTACATATAGGCCAATCTCAAGTTTGCGTTACTGTCTTTGCGTGATATAGCATGTTATCATGATTGTAATATATATAATGTAGGGAGATGTAATTGTGTTATTCACGACTGTTTACATATATCCCAACTAAAGCTTTCATTTCATTGGAATAATTGGAAACCAGCCTCCTTTGTTTTTACTATATGTAGGCCAATCTCAAGTTTGCGTTAGTCTCTTTGCGTTATATAGCATGCTATCATGATTGTAATATACATAATGTAGGCAGATATAATTGTGTTATTCACGACTGTTTACATATATGAACTAAAGCTTTCATTTCATTGGAATAATTGGAAACCAGCCTCCTTTGTTTTTACTACATATAGGCCAATCTCAAGTTTGCGTTACTGTCTTTGCGTGATATAGCATGTTATCATGATTGTAATATATATAATGTAGGGAGATGTAATTGTGTTATTCACGACTGTTTACATATATCCCAACTAAAGCTTTCATTTCATTGGAATAATTGGAAACCAGCCTCCTTTGTTTTTACTATATGTAGGCCAATCTCAAGTTTGCGTTAGTCTCTTTGCGTTATATAGCATGTTATCATGATTGTAATATATATAATGTAGGCAGATATAGTTGTGTTATTCACGACTGTTTACATATATGAACTAAAGCTTTCATTTCATTGGAATAATTGAAAACCAGCCTCCTTTGTTTTGACTATATATAGGCCAATCTCAAGTTTGCGTTATTCTCTTTGCGTTATATAGCATGCTATTATGATTGTAATATATATAATGTAGGCAGATATAGTTGTGTTATTCACGACTGTTTACATATATGAACTAAAGCTTTCATTTCATTGGAATAATTGAAAACCAGCCTCCTTTGTTTTGACTATATATAGGCCAGTCTCAAGTTTGCGTTACTGTCTTTGCGTGATATAGCATGTTATCATGATTGTAATATATATAATGTAGGGAGATGTAATTGTGTTATTCACGACTGTTTACATATATCCCAACTAAAGCTATCATTTCATTGGAATAATTGGAAACCAGCCTCCTTTGTTTTTACTATATATAGGCCAATCTCAAGTTTGCGTTACTGTATTTGCGTTATATAGCATGCTATCATGATTGTAATATATATAATGTAGGGAGATATAATTGTGTTATTCACGACTGTTTACATATATCCCAACTAAAGCTTTCATTTCATTGGAATAATTGGAAACCAGCCTCCTTTGTTTTTACTATATATAGGCCAATCTCAAATTTGCGTTACTGTCTTTGCGTTATATATCATGTTATCATGATTGTAATATACATAATGTACAGTGTAGGGAGATATAGTTGTGTTATTCACGACTGTTTACATATATGAACTAAAGCTTTCATTTTATTGGAATAATTGAAAACCAGCCTCCTTTGTTTTTACTACATATAGGCCAATCTCAAGTTTGCGTTACTGTCTTTGCGTGATATAGCATGTTATCATGATTGTAATATATATAATGTAGGGAGATGTAATTGTGTTATTCACGACTGTTTACATATATCCCAACTAAAGCTTTCATTTCATTGGAATAATTGGAAACCAGCCTCCTTTGTTTTTACTATATGTAGGCCAATCTCAAGTTTGCGTTAGTCTCTTTGCGTTATATAGCATGCTATCATGATTGTAATATATATATAATGTAGGCAGATATAATTGTGTTATTCATGACTGTTTACATATATCAACTAAAGCTTTCATTTCATTGGAATAATTCGAAACCAGCCTCCTTTGTTTTGACTATATATAGGCCAATCTCAAGTTTGCGTTAGTCTCTTTGCGTTATATAGCATGCTATCATGATTGTAATATATATAATGTAGGCAGATATAGTTGTGTTATTCACGACTGTTTACATACATGAACTAAAGCTTTCATTTTATTGGAATAATTGAAAACCAGCCTCCTTTGTTTTGACTATATATAGGCCAATCTCAAGTTTGCGTTAGTCTCTTTGCGTTATATAGCATGCTATCATGATTGTAATATATATATAATGTAGGCAGATATAATTGTGTTATTCATGACTGTTTACATATATCAACTAAAGCTTTCATTTCATTGGAATAATTCGAAACCAGCCTCCTTTGTTTTGACTATATATAGGCCAATCTCAAGTTTGCGTTAGTCTCTTTGCGTTATATAGCATGCTATCATGATTGTAATATATATAATGTAGGCAGATATAGTTGTGTTATTCACGACTGTTTACATATATGAACTAAAGCTTTCATTTCATTGGAATAATTGAAAACCAGCCTCCTTTGTTTTGACTATATATAGGCCAATCTCAAGTTTGCGTTAGTCTCTTTGCGTTATATAGCATGCTATCATGATTGTAATATATATATAATGTAGGCAGATATAATTGTGTTATTCATGACTGTTTACATATATCAACTAAAGCTTTCATTTCATTGGAATAATTGAAAACAAGCCTCCTTTGTTTTTACTATATATAGGCCAATCTCAAGTTTGCGTTACTGTCTTTGCGTTATATAGCATGTTATCATGATTGTAATGAATATAATGTAAGGAGATATAATTGTGATATTCACGACTGTTTACATATATCCCAACTAAAACTTTCATTTCATTGGAATAATTGGAAATCAGCCTCCTTTGTTTTTACTATATATAGGCCAATCTCAAGTTTGCGTTAGTCTCTTTGCGTTATATAGCATGCTATCATGATTGTAATATATATAATGTAGGGAGATATAATTGTGTTATTCACGACTGTTTACATATATCCCAACTAAAGCTTTCATTTCATTGGAATAATTGGAAACCAGCCTCCTTTGTTTTTACTATATATAGGCCAATCTCAAATTTGCGTTACTGTCTTTGCGTTATATATCATGTTATCATGATTGTAATATACATAATGTACAGTGTAGGGAGATATAGTTGTGTTATTCACGACTGTTTACATATATGAACTAAAGCTTTCATTTTATTGGAATAATTGAAAACCAGCCTCCTTTGTTTTTACTACATATAGGCCAATCTCAAGTTTGCGTTACTGTCTTTGCGTGATATAGCATGTTATCATGATTGTAATATATATAATGTAGGGAGATGTAATTGTGTTATTCACGACTGTTTACATATATCCCAACTAAAGCTTTCATTTCATTGGAATAATTGGAAACCAGCCTCCTTTGTTTTTACTATATGTAGGCCAATCTCAAGTTTGCGTTAGTCTCTTTGCGTTATATAGCATGCTATCATGATTGTAATATATATATAATGTAGGCAGATATAATTGTGTTATTCATGACTGTTTACATATATCAACTAAAGCTTTCATTTCATTGGAATAATTCGAAACCAGCCTCCTTTGTTTTGACTATATATAGGCCAATCTCAAGTTTGCGTTAGTCTCTTTGCGTTATATAGCATGCTATCATGATTGTAATATATATAATGTAGGCAGATATAGTTGTGTTATTCACGACTGTTTACATATATGAACTAAAGCTTTCATTTTATTGGAATAATTGAAAACCAGCCTCCTTTGTTTTGACTATATATAGGCCAATCTCAAGTTTGCGTTAGTCTCTTTGCGTTATATAGCATGCTATCATGATTGTAATATATATATAATGTAGGCAGATATAATTGTGTTATTCATGACTGTTTACATATATCAACTAAAGCTTTCATTTCATTGGAATAATTCGAAACCAGCCTCCTTTGTTTTGACTATATATAGGCCAATCTCAAGTTTGCGTTAGTCTCTTTGCGTTATATAGCATGCTATCATGATTGTAATATATATAATGTAGGCAGATATAGTTGTGTTATTCACGACTGTTTACATATATGAACTAAAGCTTTCATTTCATTGGAATAATTGAAAACCAGCCTCCTTTGTTTTGACTATATATAGGCCAATCTCAAGTTTGCGTTAGTCTCTTTGCGTTATATAGCATGCTATCATGATTGTAATATATATATAATGTAGGCAGATATAATTGTGTTATTCATGACTGTTTACATATATCAACTAAAGCTTTCATTTCATTGGAATAATTGAAAACAAGCCTCCTTTGTTTTTACTATATATAGGCCAATCTCAAGTTTGCGTTACTGTCTTTGCGTTATATAGCATGTTATCATGATTGTAATGAATATAATGTAAGGAGATATAATTGTGATATTCACGACTGTTTACATATATCCCAACTAAAACTTTCATTTCATTGGAATAATTGGAAACCAGCCTCCTTTGTTTTTACTATATATAGGCCAATCTCAAGTTTGCGTTACTGTCTTTGCGTGATATAGCATGTTATCATGATTGTAATATATATAATGTAGGGAGATGTAATTGTGTTATTCACGACTGTTTACATATATCCCAACTAAAGCTTTCATTTCATTGGAATAATTGGAAACCAGCCTCCTTTGTTTTTACTATATATAGGCCAATCTCAAGTTTGCGTTACTGTATTTGCGTTATATAGCATGCTATCATGATTGTAATATATATAATGTAGGGAGATATAATTGTGTTATTCACGACTGTTTACATATATCCCAACTAAGGCTTTCATTTCGTTGGAATAATTGGAAACCAGCCTCCTTTGTTTTTACTATATATAGGCCAATCTCAAATTTGCGTTACTGTCTTTGCGTTATATATCATGTTATCATGATTGTAATATACATAATGTACAGTGTAGGGAGATATAGTTGTGTTATTCACGACTGTTTACATATATGAACTAAAGCTTTCATTTTATTGGAATAATTGAAAACCAGCCTCCTTTGTTTTGACTATATATAGGCCAATCTCAAGTTTGCGTTAGTCTCTTTGCGTTATATAGCATGCTATCATGATTGTAATATATATATAATGTAGGCAGATATAATTGTGTTATTCATGACTGTTTACATATATCAACTAAAGCTTTCATTTCATTGGAATAATTGGAAACCAGCCTCCTTTGTTTTTACTATATGTAGGCCAATCTCAAGTTTGCGTTAGTCTCTTTGCGTTATATAGCATGCTATCATGATTGTAATATACATAATGTAGGCAGATATAGTTGTGTTATTCACGACTGTTTACATATATGAACTAAAGCTTTCATTTCATTGGAATAATTGAAAACCAGCCTCCTTTGTTTTGACTATATATAGGCCAATCTCAAGTTTGCGTTATTCTCTTTGCGTTATATAGCATGCTATTATGATTGTAATATATATAATGTAGGCAGATATAGTTGTGTTATTCACGACTGTTTACATATATGAACTAAAGCTTTCATTTCATTGGAATAATTGAAAACCAGCCTCCTTTGTTTTGACTATATATAGGCCAATCTCAAGTTTGCGTTACTGTCTTTGCGTGATATAGCATGTTATCATGATTGTAATATATATAATGTAGGGAGATGTAATTGTGTTATTCACGACTGTTTACATATATCCCAACTAAAGCTATCATTTCATTGGAATAATTGGAAACCAGCCTCCTTTGTTTTTACTATATATAGGCCAATCTCAAGTTTGCTTTACTGTATTTGCGTTATATAGCATGCTATCATGATTGTAATATATATAATGTAGGGAGATATAATTGTGTTATTCACGACTGTTTACATATATCCCAACTAAAGCTTTCATTTCATTGGAATAATTGGAAACCAGCCTCCTTTGTTTTTACTATATATAGGCCAATCTCAAATTTCCGTTACTGTCTTTGCGTTATATATCATGTTATCATGATTGTAATATACATAATGTACAGTGTAGGGAGATATAGTTGTGTTATTCACGACTGTTTACATATATGAACTAAAGCTTTCATTTTATTGGAATAATTGAAAACCAGCCTCCTTTGTTTTTACTACATATAGGCCAATCTCAAGTTTGCGTTACTGTCTTTGCGTGATATAGCATGTTATCATGATTGTAATATATATAATGTAGGGAGATGTAATTGTGTTATTCACGACTGTTTACATATATCCCAACTAAAGCTTTCATTTCATTGGAATAATTGGAAACCAGCCTCCTTTGTTTTTACTATATGTAGGCCAATCTCAAGTTTGCGTTAGTCTCTTTGCGTTATATAGCATGCTATCATGATTGTAATATATATATAATGTAGGCAGATATAATTGTGTTATTCATGACTGTTTACATATATCAACTAAAGCTTTCATTTCATTGGAATAATTCGAAACCAGCCTCCTTTGTTTTGACTATATATAGGCCAATCTCAAGTTTGCGTTAGTCTCTTTGCGTTATATAGCATGCTATCATGATTGTAATATATATAATGTAGGCAGATATAGTTGTGTTATTCACGACTGTTTACATATATGAACTAAAGCTTTCATTTTATTGGAATAATTGAAAACCAGCCTCCTTTGTTTTGACTATATATAGGCCAATCTCAAGTTTGCGTTAGTCTCTTTGCGTTATATAGCATGCTATCATGATTGTAATATATATATAATGTAGGCAGATATAATTGTGTTATTCATGACTGTTTACATATATCAACTAAAGCTTTCATTTCATTGGAATAATTCGAAACCAGCCTCCTTTGTTTTGACTATATATAGGCCAATCTCAAGTTTGCGTTAGTCTCTTTGCGTTATATAGCATGCTATCATGATTGTAATATATATAATGTAGGCAGATATAGTTGTGTTATTCACGACTGTTTACATATATGAACTAAAGCTTTCATTTCATTGGAATAATTGAAAACCAGCCTCCTTTGTTTTGACTATATATAGGCCAATCTCAAGTTTGCGTTAGTCTCTTTGCGTTATATAGCATGCTATCATGATTGTAATATATATATAATGTAGGCAGATATAATTGTGTTATTCATGACTGTTTACATATATCAACTAAAGCTTTCATTTCATTGGAATAATTGAAAACAAGCCTCCTTTGTTTTTACTATATATAGGCCAATCTCAAGTTTGCGTTACTGTCTTTGCGTTATATAGCATGTTATCATGATTGTAATGAATATAATGTAAGGAGATATAATTGTGATATTCACGACTGTTTACATATATCCCAACTAAAACTTTCATTTCATTGGAATAATTGGAAACCAGCCTCCTTTGTTTTTACTATATATAGGCCAATCTCAAGTTTGCGTTACTGTCTTTGCGTGATATAGCATGTTATCATGATTGTAATATATATAATGTAGGGAGATGTAATTGTGTTATTCACGACTGTTTACATATATCCCAACTAAAGCTTTCATTTCATTGGAATAATTGGAAACCAGCCTCCTTTGTTTTTACTATATATAGGCCAATCTCAAGTTTGCGTTACTGTATTTGCGTTATATAGCATGCTATCATGATTGTAATATATATAATGTAGGGAGATATAATTGTGTTATTCACGACTGTTTACATATATCCCAACTAAGGCTTTCATTTCGTTGGAATAATTGGAAACCAGCCTCCTTTGTTTTTACTATATATAGGCCAATCTCAAATTTGCGTTACTGTCTTTGCGTTATATATCATGTTATCATGATTGTAATATACATAATGTACAGTGTAGGGAGATATAGTTGTGTTATTCACGACTGTTTACATATATGAACTAAAGCTTTCATTTTATTGGAATAATTGAAAACCAGCCTCCTTTGTTTTGACTATATATAGGCCAATCTCAAGTTTGCGTTAGTCTCTTTGCGTTATATAGCATGCTATCATGATTGTAATATATATATAATGTAGGCAGATATAATTGTGTTATTCATGACTGTTTACATATATCAACTAAAGCTTTCATTTCATTGGAATAATTGGAAACCAGCCTCCTTTGTTTTTACTATATGTAGGCCAATCTCAAGTTTGCGTTAGTCTCTTTGCGTTATATAGCATGCTATCATGATTGTAATATACATAATGTAGGCAGATATAGTTGTGTTATTCACGACTGTTTACATATATGAACTAAAGCTTTCATTTCATTGGAATAATTGAAAACCAGCCTCCTTTGTTTTGACTATATATAGGCCAATCTCAAGTTTGCGTTATTCTCTTTGCGTTATATAGCATGCTATTATGATTGTAATATATATAATGTAGGCAGATATAGTTGTGTTATTCACGACTGTTTACATATATGAACTAAAGCTTTCATTTCATTGGAATAATTGAAAACCAGCCTCCTTTGTTTTGACTATATATAGGCCAATCTCAAGTTTGCGTTACTGTCTTTGCGTGATATAGCATGTTATCATGATTGTAATATATATAATGTAGGGAGATGTAATTGTGTTATTCACGACTGTTTACATATATCCCAACTAAAGCTATCATTTCATTGGAATAATTGGAAACCAGCCTCCTTTGTTTTTACTATATATAGGCCAATCTCAAGTTTGCTTTACTGTATTTGCGTTATATAGCATGCTATCATGATTGTAATATATATAATGTAGGGAGATATAATTGTGTTATTCACGACTGTTTACATATATCCCAACTAAAGCTTTCATTTCATTGGAATAATTGGAAACCAGCCTCCTTTGTTTTTACTATATATAGGCCAATCTCAAATTTCCGTTACTGTCTTTGCGTTATATATCATGTTATCATGATTGTAATATACATAATGTACAGTGTAGGGAGATATAGTTGTGTTATTCACGACTGTTTACATATATGAACTAAAGCTTTCATTTTATTGGAATAATTGAAAACCAGCCTCCTTTGTTTTTACTACATATAGGCCAATCTCAAGTTTGCGTTACTGTCTTTGCGTGATATAGCATGTTATCATGATTGTAATATATATAATGTAGGGAGATGTAATTGTGTTATTCACGACTGTTTACATATATCCCAACTAAAGCTTTCATTTCATTGGAATAATTGGAAACCAGCCTCCTTTGTTTTTACTATATGTAGGCCAATCTCAAGTTTGCGTTAGTCTCTTTGCGTTATATAGCATGCTATCATGATTGTAATATATATATAATGTAGGCAGATATAATTGTGTTATTCATGACTGTTTACATATATCAACTAAAGCTTTCATTTCATTGGAATAATTCGAAACCAGCCTCCTTTGTTTTGACTATATATAGGCCAATCTCAAGTTTGCGTTAGTCTCTTTGCGTTATATAGCATGCTATCATGATTGTAATATATATAATGTAGGCAGATATAGTTGTGTTATTCACGACTGTTTACATATATGAACTAAAGCTTTCATTTTATTGGAATAATTGAAAACCAGCCTCCTTTGTTTTGACTATATATAGGCCAATCTCAAGTTTGCGTTAGTCTCTTTGCGTTATATAGCATGCTATCATGATTGTAATATATATATAATGTAGGCAGATATAATTGTGTTATTCATGACTGTTTACATATATCAACTAAAGCTTTCATTTCATTGGAATAATTCGAAACCAGCCTCCTTTGTTTTGACTATATATAGGCCAATCTCAAGTTTGCGTTAGTCTCTTTGCGTTATATAGCATGCTATCATGATTGTAATATATATAATGTAGGCAGATATAGTTGTGTTATTCACGACTGTTTACATATATGAACTAAAGCTTTCATTTCATTGGAATAATTGAAAACCAGCCTCCTTTGTTTTGACTATATATAGGCCAATCTCAAGTTTGCGTTAGTCTCTTTGCGTTATATAGCATGCTATCATGATTGTAATATATATATAATGTAGGCAGATATAATTGTGTTATTCATGACTGTTTACATATATCAACTAAAGCTTTCATTTCATTGGAATAATTGAAAACAAGCCTCCTTTGTTTTTACTATATATAGGCCAATCTCAAGTTTGCGTTACTGTCTTTGCGTTATATAGCATGTTATCATGATTGTAATGAATATAATGTAAGGAGATATAATTGTGATATTCACGACTGTTTACATATATCCCAACTAAAACTTTCATTTCATTGGAATAATTGGAAACCAGCCTCCTTTGTTTTTACTATATATAGGCCAATCTCAAGTTTGCGTTACTGTCTTTGCGTGATATAGCATGTTATCATGATTGTAATATATATAATGTAGGGAGATGTAATTGTGTTATTCACGACTGTTTACATATATCCCAACTAAAGCTTTCATTTCATTGGAATAATTGGAAACCAGCCTCCTTTGTTTTTACTATATATAGGCCAATCTCAAGTTTGCGTTACTGTATTTGCGTTATATAGCATGCTATCATGATTATAATATATATAATGTAGGGAGATATAATTGTGTTATTCACGACTGTTTACATATATCCCAACTAAAGCTTTCATTTCGTTGGAATAATTGGAAACCAGCCTCCTTTGTTTTTACTATATATAGGCCAATCTCAAATTTGCGTTACTGTCTTTGCGTTATATATCATGTTATCATGATTGTAATATACATAATGTACAGTGTAGGGAGATATAGTTGTGTTATTCACGACTGTTTACATATATGAACTAAAGCTTTCATTTCATTGGAATAATTGAAAACCAGCCTCCTTTGTTTTGACTATATATAGGCCAATCTCAAGTTTGCGTTAGTCTCTTTGCGTTATATAGCATGCTATCATGATTGTAATATATATATAATGTAGGCAGATATAATTGTGTTATTCATGACTGTTTACATATATCAACTAAAGCTTTCATTTCATTGGAATAATTCGAAACCAGCCTCCTTTGTTTTTACTATATATAGGCCAATCTCAAGTTTGCGTTAGTCTCTTTGCGTTATATAGCATGCTATCATGATTGTAATATATATAATGTAGGCAGATATAGTTGTGTTATTCACGACTGTTTACATATATGAACTAAAGCTTTCATTTCATTGGAATAATTGAAAACCAGCCTCCTTTGTTTTGACTATATATGGGCCAATCTCAAGTTTGCGTTAGTCTCTTTGCGTTATATAGCATGCTATCATGATTGTAATATATATATAATGTAGGCAGATATAATTGTGTTATTCATGACTGTTTACATATATCAACTAAAGCTTTCATTTCATTGGAATAATTGAAAACAAGCCTCCTTTGTTTTTACTATATATAGGCCAATCTCAAGTTTGCGTTACTGTCTTTGCGTTATATAGCATGCTATCATGATTGTAATATATATATAATGTAGGCAGATATAATTGTGTTATCCATGACTGCTTACAAAATAATGAACTAAAGCTTGAAAAGTTTGCCTGTCTGTTCGATATGTTGTAGCTAGGGATTCTCAGAGGTCATGCTAACTTGTTACATTGTGTATATTAGCAAATAGTCGCATTGCATAATTTAGGCTAGGTTTGATATTTACATTTCTTTTCTATTTGTCATTTGTTTACACGCATGAGAAACGTCACTGGATTAGCTCCGTAGTGTTTGGAGGCTATGTACGTATATCCACATCATTGTTAAAGCGCGATATACATTATTCAGTGTGCACAGAAATAATTTCCTAATTTATACTCCGCAATTGATATATTAAAACATCGAAAGAAACTAATTTAAAGAAAATGCTGTAAATAGTTGTGTTAAACTTTTAAAACAACATGTTAACGGTTATTGCCCTTTGTTTAATATGATGATTCCAGATTTAAATAAGACTTATTCACTTATAAAGTCAATGTCAGCAAGCACTTTTACATTTAGCAATATCGACAAAGAAGATGCAGAATCATAAACACTTTTGTAGTGTCCCTTTACCGTTATGACCACAGAACATAGATGGCAGCAAAACACGGTAGTGCTGCTGCCCCCTACGTCCGTTGGTTGTACCTTTCGAGAGGAAATAACCCATCCATTTTGGTGGCGGTACCTGAATTTCAAAACAGAAAACCACATCAAGGAGATACCCGCTTAGTACAGAGTGATCTTTTATGTATGAATGATCGTAAAAAAATGTATCCGACCTTGTTTCTAAAATTGTTGTTTCACATAATAAAAATTTAAAGAGATATCTCATCACAATTTTAACAAACATAAACATATATACATGTTAACATTTATTGCGTTGTTCTGTTTATATAAAGGCACTTCGCAGTGACAAGTGTTACATTTTTACACCGAGATGCCTTTATGGACTGTGGTTAAAATACTCATGCATCGGTATTGTTATTTTTCATCTTAAGATAATAAATCATACATTGATAAACCAGAATCAATTTCATGTTTAAATCGCTTATTATACACGATCGAATTGATTATCACATTCTTTTATCGATATATGGGTTATAATCAAATGATTGCATTTGTATCAATTCTGTTGTTTTTCATATTAAGAGAATTAATCATGCATTTATAAACCAGAATCAATTTAATATTTTAATTGCTTATTATACACTATCGAATGGATGGTTCCCGTGTTATGCGCCACGGTGATAGGCCTCATGCTTCAATAAATTGCATAGACCTGTTCAGAATGAACCCTCCAGTATAAAACAGGTGTTCACCGGTTATCATGATTATACTACTACTACATGTATAAAAATGTATGATAACACTTTTTTTGTAAATCATATATCATACAGAATGAATCTAATTGTGCCATGCTCGTCATGCATATATAATTCAATTTTCATATTTAAGCACCTATTAGATCAATGCTCTTTATGGGTTTAGTCATGGACCTACTACCCTAACGTAGGTCCTTGGTTTAATGATTTTTTTTTTTACTACTCCAATATTTTTGTTTTGTCTGTTTGCTTCTAATTTTGGGGGCTATGATAATACACTAATAAGTACGATGTTGAAAATAAACTGTACACTACTAGTACTTAGTAAAATAGCCTATGAACCAAAACACGTATTTTTTAATATGTTGCTGTGTGTGTGTGCGTTTATATTTTACATTATAAAAAAAACATGCACATGGATTGGTATTCGGGAGTTGTGGTAGCAAGTTCGTGCCTCGCGTATTAAATGACGTCGGCTGTGAATTACCTGCGTGACATCAAATATACTTTGGTATTGATACAGTTATGCTGTGAATCAGAATGTTATCATTGAGCCACTGCACCTTGCAAATCTAAATTAATGTACTCCATTACACTGTAAATAATATTGGGTAAAATCTTTACTACCACGAGGGTAATTATGTGTACAGCCAATTTTGGGCAGCATTTTACCCAATGCGGGGCGCATATTGTCCAGTAAAGTAAAAAAAAAAAAAAAAACAGCAATGTATTTAGAATGGGCAAAATTTTCATCGCACTGGATAAAAAATATGCCCCCAAAAGAAATACCCAATGTTGGTTGGACACATAATTACCCCCATAAAGCACTTTTACCAAATATTTTGGTATATATTAAATATTATACAGATATTGCCTATCTAGAGTTTGAATATAACATTTCCTCTCCCAGACGGAGTTATATTTTTCCCAAGAGATAATATTTTGCCCGAAGCGCGCAGCGCTGAGGGAAAATATTATCCCGAGGGAAAAATATAGCTTCGGAGGGGAGTTGAAATGTTATTTATTAAAACGATAGACCAGGCAATAGAGAATAATGACGGCGATATGGCCATTCTAAAGGTTCACTCAAGCGTGACGCGCGCACAAAAGAATATGACGTAATACATTAGCATAACAATGAAGGGTTGAATAGGGGAAATTAGCATAACAATGGAAGAGTTGAATAGGGATAATTAGCATAACAATGGATGAATAGTCGGGAAAGATGGCCATTGAATAGGGCGTTGATTAGCATAACAATGGAAGAGTAGTCTGGAAGGATGGCCATTGAATAGGGATCATTAGCATAACAATAGCGAGTGCGGAAAGATCGGATGGCCATTGAATAGGGGTTGATTAGCATAACAATAGCGAGTGCGGAAAGATCGGATGGCCATTGAATAGGGGTTGATTAGCATAACAATGCCGAGTGCGGAAAGATCGGATGGCCATTGAATAGGGGATCATTTAAATAACAATAATCGCAGTGACGTAGTAATGTTATGTATCTGTTAGAAGGGACGCGTAGTCTCCTTGGCAACGAATGAACAACCATAAAGTTGAATGGAAGGATTAAAAGAGTGTTATTGTTAGAGTAGATTTTGGGTAATATAATAGCACTGGGAAAAAAGGGCAGGAGTGTCAAAGTTTGACTTACCCTTTTAATATTTCCATTCGAGCGTCGATCGTCCAAAATATTGTCCATATTAACCCTTTGCGTGCGACGGGCTTCCACAGAAGCCCAGCGAGTCGTTCACTTAGCTACGACGGGCTTCTACAGAAGCCGAGATTTGTTTGGTTTAATTCGATGAAGTTTTTCAGCTTTTTCGTAATTGTTATGTACTAAAACTTTTCCCACCATTTCCTTTATAAACCTATTTCAATAATCAAATGAAAAAAATATACAGCTACGTGGAGAAAAATCCCCAAAATAGGAAATCATTTCAACTTTACCCGAATTTTTCGTTGGAGTCAAACGGGAAGGATAAATTTTGTGACGTGCACGTACGCGCGCGCACACTAGGCCTGATCACGTGATTTATTTTGATCACGTGATTTGATCCATATCGTTGTTCTGAAAGATAAGCTGAAATCTTTTCTGGAAGATCGTCGCGTAATAACCTACGCGTTTATTCACCATTTTCGTCTTATTTGTTTCATCAAGAAGATATTACTCTAGATAGAATGATATCTCCTTGGTTTCATCGATCGATTGTATTTTCAGAAAAACAAAAAGCTTGTAATGTATTTTTAGAACTTTGAGCTGATCGCGGTGCGCTTATGAACTTTTTCCCTCCCCATCATCCCTCTTCTCATTATTTTTCTCTACTATTCTAAAAAAAAGAAGAGAAAAGAAAGCAGTTTAGCACACCATTTATCTTATGCTCTTTTCAAAAGGGAAACGTCCATGTAGTTCATGATATCGGCACTACCCAAAACAAAAGAATGTCTGGGCGGCAACTCAAACGAATTCCTTCCGAAAAGAGCAGGATACAGATGGTCAACGCCCCGAACAAAAGGAAGATTAGCGTTTATCGGCAAGATTACCTATTGAATGCTCTTCGTACTTAGCAATACAAAAAGTTTTTATGAATACTTTTTTCCGACCAACATACCTTATCTAAAAAAAAGAAAAAAAATGTCTCAATTACCAACAAAACAGGTGCTTATGACATCGGTCAGTGATTCATTTTGCATAAAAGCGCTTCCCTGGGTGATGATGCATATGAGGATGAAAGAAGAATCATTTAGGGAAATTATAGATTATAGAAAAAAAATGTTCAGATGTCACGGAGAACGAGAGAAAATTAGAGAGGGAGAGATAAAAGGGGGAATAGACAAGTGCTCTTTTGCTAACATTCCATAATATCTACTTAAACGAATAATAACATGACTTTCTTTTTTTTTTGTTATATTACTTTAAAAAAAGTCCCAAAACGTTTGTTTGTCGCAACTCGGTCCTCAGACCCTTGTCAAACTGATGACTTTGTATTATTATTCTTGTTTGACCTAGCCCCCCTTCCCGATGGAAATGTTCTGACCTACACTGTCATATTGCTCGTTTGTCTCCTCTCTCCTATGTTCTGTTTTAATTGCTATAGTAACACGGTGGAAAATATAATAATAAAGACCGTCCTGTCCAGTTTTTTCCCCCGTTACGACCAAAAGAAAATAATTTTAAAAAATCGCATTGGGGCGCTTCCCATTGTTAGCATCCAAACCAAAATATTTGGAAAAAGATTTATGCTATTCAGGGACAGCAATGTATTTGTTTATGGTCCAGGGTTTGTGCTGTGGGCCGGGGGTGAATCGGCTAAAAAAATCAAATTGTTTTAATTCATGTCATTTTACAGAATGAATTTATTATAGGATAGGTTTTAGATGCTCTTTATCTTATTTTTATTTTTTCTCTCCCAGATAATTATTTTTTGCATTGAAAAGTTGACGGAAACATAATCAATTAAAATGATAAAACCAATAATGAACTAGAAGTTTTCTCGTCTGAAATGGAGGAAATATATATGATGAGAAATTACGTTAAGGCTCCCACTATAAAGAAAACACTGGCGTGTCTGGGGTGTCACCCGACAGAACTCTCTCAATCCTACAAACTTTTATTCACGTGCGACCTACACTCCCCCCAAGGGTTGATACCGACCCCAATTGTATTGATTTTCCTACTTTTTCGCGAATTTCTATTTTTTTACCGGCGAATAGCGTGGTAGAAAAGATTCATATAGAAAAAAAAATATGTTTCCGTTACTGCAAACATTTTGGGCACTAATCCTGGTTAGCTTCAAAACCAAAATATCTGATTTTTAAAATAAAAAACAGGGGCCGCTGAGCGTTTTGATAATGGAGGGGTTGAGCTGAATGTGGGAGGGAGTGGACTGGCCAAAAAATCACAAATTTATACAGTCTTCGGATTTGTTGTATGTTTGCTGAAAGGGGTGAGGACTGAAACTTCCTACCAACTCCGCAGCCTTTGGACTATTAGATAGAACAATTAAAACGATAAAGACAAAAATGAATTCTAACTATTAGGAATGTTTTTTTTTTATAATTTATTTATTACTTTGTTTTCGGTTGTAAAATCAAGGAGACAAATTAAAAATAGAACAAAACGAAAGAACAAATAAAAAAAAATGCTTTAGATTGCGGATGTTATAATCAATTCAAGAAAAAATAAAATGTAAAAAAAATGTAAAATGACAGGTACTGAGAAGAAAAATTAGAGAGACAGGATTGAGGGTGGTGGGGGCGGGTATATACCTCGTAATCCAGATCGGGGAGAAGGAAGACGATACAGATATAATTTAAATGATAAGAACTCAGAGAAAAAAGGATGTTGAACGGAGGGGATATATAAAGACGATAGATATAAGACAAGGGAATGAAAGCGGTAAAAAATACATAGTTACAGGTGAGAAACCAAAGAAAGGGAAAACGAAGAAATCCCTAATTGGTACCGTTTTATAATTAGATTGACAAACGTGCAATAATTTTAAAAAAATACCATCAGCCAATCAAATAGAAGGATTTCAGTAGCTTTTTAAAATGGGCCCCTTGTACACTTTTGAACCCCTCCCCCCCCCCGCTTTCTCTCGCTCTCTTATTGCTCTTTTTTTCTTCTATTTCAAAGGAAATAAACAGAAAATAAAGCAATTTAGAACGCCGTTTATCCTCTGCTCTTTTGAAAGTGAAAACGTCCACGCAGTTCTTGATCTCGGCACTCCCCAAACAAAAGAAAATCATGGCGGACGCTCAAACGAATTCCTTATAAAAAAAGCAGGAGACAAATAGCAAACGCCCTGAATAAAAGGAAGATTAGTGTATTTCGTCAAGATGACATACTGAATGTTTTTCATATTTAGCAATACAAAAAGCTCTTAGGAATACTGCTTTTCATATTACGACAGTAAAATTAAAAAAGTAAATGTTTACTCACAAAATATTGCCAAAACATGCAGGCGCTTAAGACATGGTAAGAACATTTTCTTCTTGAGCACGACAATGCTTTCTTCATTAACAAAAACCCAGAACGGTTAAAAAATGAATAAAATGAAAGAGCAAAATAACGCACTTTTAATTTAGATGCTACAATTTCAATAGATATATAGAATAAATATAGAAATAATTTACTTTCTCTCATTGTGACGAACAGTAATCGGTAGCATGGTTATTTTTGGAGGGAAAAAGGAGATAGAAAAAATGAAACGTAGAACGAGACGAGGAGAGCGTTGGGGGTATGATTTCAGATCCACTATTCGAGTCACATTTATCCCCTTCACTCTTTGAGATTGCAACAGGAAATCAGATCGAATACTGGTATGCAATCTTCAGGAACAAAATTATTTTTATTACAAGCAATAATTCATGAATAGAAGAAACCAAAGGCGATTTTTAGTGAAACATTGAGGCCACCGTCTTGAAGCCCAGAAGTCTCAAATTAGTTTCGGACTTTCGTTGCGCAGCATCATCATTGTACTTGCAAAGGAACATTTACCATTTTTTATTCATTCTGGAAAATAAAGGTATTTGGTATGCTGTGATTTCACAAAAAAAGGATTATCGTCGTAATTATACACTTTGCAAATGATCTCTCTACAAGGAGGTAAAGAGATCATTCATGAGTAGCGTGACAATATAATAGGCAATGAAAAAAGCACTAGAGCAGACAACAAAGCGGTATCGATCGAACCCGACCTGTCCGCGTGTGCTGATTGCCCTTACGCATTTTTGTACACAGTGCCTATTGACTTGGGGAAAAGCGAAGATTTTACAAAATAACACGACTTTTTCCTCGTAAATTTCTCAACTATTCTGTTGATTTGAGAAGCAAAACCTTTATTTCTAGAAAGAAAAATGTCTGATCTTTCATCTTTGCATTTACTAAAAATCCTGAAAATACATCAGTTTGGCGCAATTAGCAATTGATTCGGAAAACACCGCCACAGATCCAAATACCAGCAATGTACCAAAACGGCTCCGCCGCAGGGAGAGGTATCGGGATTCGCGGGCCCGCACGCAAAGGGTTAACATTGTCATAATATTCAAAACCTAGTTTCCCATGTCCATATATTACAGTGAAACATATTTACAATGAAGATTAAGTGATGCCATTATACATATATACAACTCATATTCTATGGAAAATTAATCGATTTCATCTATAGGTAAGATCCCGTTTATGGTTCCTTTGTATAGAATTTTCGACGCTGTGTATCCTTTTTTGAACCAGCATGGATGTTTGTAGAATGAGAAGGAGGCTGCTGGAATCTTCGTGCTTGCAATGTGATTGAGATAGACATCGATGAATAATTTATTATTACAAAATCGTTGAAGAATTCGTCTCTTCCACCCTTTAGACCAATCTTCTTTCAACTCGTGAGGCATGCCGTGCCTGTGTAAGAGTTCGAATTTCTCTTGGTCTGAAATAGTTTCGTAGTGATTGGAGATGAGACACCCTGGTATCGCTACGCAACGATTTTCTATCGACGCCATCCCTGGAACACAATCCTTCTCAAACCTGTCCAGCGTGTCTTTGTGATCTCCCCAAATTAATTCCTTTGCAACTCCTTGATTTTCCATCGCTTCCATCGATTTTTCCTCTTAATTTTGGATCTTCCCCCATACTCTTCTCCCTCTATCATCTATATTATAATAGATGAAAGAAAACGAACCATTCAAGATGTCATGGTCGAAAACAACCTTTGATTTTCTAACAAAGCGAGGAATGCATGAACTAATCTTTGTATCTTCACTCCAATCGGTTATTTTGGTAAACGGTAGAAAGCAAACTACTTAACGATGTCTTGGTCGAAAAAACTTTTGATTTTTCGAACAAAGCGAGGAATGTTAGAAACTAATCTTTG
The DNA here is from genome assembly GCF_037042905.1 of Lytechinus pictus. NCBI lineage: Eukaryota > Metazoa > Echinodermata > Echinoidea > Temnopleuroida > Toxopneustidae > Lytechinus > Lytechinus pictus. The sequence continues at coordinate 6,117,416 of NC_087250.1, forward strand.
CATCTCCGCTCCAATCAGTTCTTTCATACTTCCATAGTTTTCATTTTGACCCACATACACGTCTCTCTTTATTGGCTTTCTGACTCACACAAATTGTATTACATAGATGGCACTAGCTTCAGGTCAACTCCATTCACGCACATGGTGATAACATAGAACACTGTACAATTATATGTTATTATTATTCATTTTTATTCCATTTTAAGTCCAGACATATACACAAAGAAGATTTTGATACAAAGGTAAAAGTAATCGAAGTACGTATTGTGTAGACAAAATAATTGTTAACTGTTATATCTTCGCTGTAACACAATCCATGTATAGGCCTATGGCTGGTATGAATATTGACGATAGAAATAATAGAGTTCAATCTGTCATTTTTGTTGACGGCGTTTTCAAGTTCTTTGATTATTTTTGTTGACAAGGTGGTGTTGTGCCTTTAGTTGTAGACTCCATCCTCACTCTCTGTTTCTTCATCATCGTCGTCATCGTCACCTCCATCTTGGAACTGGAATAAACCATCAAATTGTGGACCATGCCTGGCTAAGACTCTTTGTACGGCTTTCTGGAATTCCATGCCATTTTATAGTCTTTCCTTGAGATCAGAAACGATCTCGTGATTGACGTCAGCTTCTCCTAGGCTAATGTTTTGCTGCAAGAACTTGGAGTAAAGATCGAAAAAGATGCGTTTGACGGCCCACAGTAATTTCACGTGCGCTTTTTCTTTAGCGTCTTCTTCTTCCATTCCCTCTGAAATATATTTCTGATATTTTTCGTCTCTCAGGTCCTTGGTGGCTGTCATGGCCTGCTCCAACCATACTTGGTAAGCAAGGTTGTCTTCAATTTCATCCATGTTATCTGTCTCTGACATTGACGATTCATCCTCTCCATCGTTTTCTGAATCACTAGATTCTTCAACTCCCTCCGTTTGAGAGGGTGGTTCGGAGTAATCATCCTCACTTGTACCTACTTCAGCGTCGGAAGATTCAATTTTGCCTTCATCTTCTGTATCAGGGTGAGCTTTTTGTTCATGCCTCTGCATATCAAACTTCCGACTATAGGTCCTATTGCATTGGGAACATGCGTAACGCCGGTTGGACATATCAAGAGCGTTCATGTTGACTCGATGCTGTTTAGGTCAGAATTGAAGCAAAGTGTTATCAATCGTATCTTTATACATGATGTCAACATCCATAAACGAATCCGTAGATCCGTAATGGAATCCGTATATCCGCTAAACGAATCCGTAATTCCGTTCAACGATTCCGTATAAATCCGCTAAACGAATCCGTAGATCCGTAAACGAATCCGTAAATTCACTAAACGAATCCCAAGATCCGTAAAAGGATTCGAACTTCTTTGAATCATATTGATAGAATTGACAAAGTTTAATCTGTTTTAAATCAAGGAACAACCAATGACTTTGATATTGGAGTACATATTTTATTACTACCAATGGTTTAAAGAGTTATACAGACCTCATGGAGGAATTTATGACAATACTGATGATTCGCAATATTTGGGATTCGTTTAGTGGATTTACGGATTCGTTTACGGATCTACGGATTCGTTTAGCGGATTTATACGGAATCGTTGAACGGAATTACGGATTCGTTTAACGGATCTACGGATTCCATTACGGATCTACGGATTCGTTTATGGATGTTGACATCATGTATAAAGATACGATTGATAACACTTTGCTTCAATTCTGACCTAAACAGCATCGAGTCAACATGAACGCTCTTGATATGTCCAACCGGCGTTACGCATGTTCCCAATGCAATAGGACCTATAGTCGGAAGTTTGATATGCAGAGGCATGAACAAAAAGCTCACCCTGATACAGAAGATGAAGGCAAAATTGAATCTTCCGACGCTGAAGTAGGTACAAGTGAGGATGATTACTCCGAACCACCCTCTCAAACGGAGGGAGTTGAAGAATCTAGTGATTCAGAAAACGATGGAGAGGATGAATCGTCAATGTCAGAGACAGATAACATGGATGAAATTGAAGACAACCTTGCTTACCAAGTATGGTTGGAGCAGGCCATGACAGCCACCAAGGACCTGAGAGACGAAAAATATCAGAAATATATTTCAGAGGGAATGGAAGAAGAAGACGCTAAAGAAAAAGCGCACGTGAAATTACTGTGGGCCGTCAAACGCATCTTTTTCGATCTTTACTCCAAGTTCTTGCAGCAAAACATTAGCCTAGGAGAAGCTGACGTCAATCACGAGATCGTTTCTGATCTCAAGGAAAGACTATAAAATGGCATGGAATTCCAGAAAGCCGTACAAAGAGTCTTAGCCAGGCATGGTCCACAATTTGATGGTTTATTCCAGTTCCAAGATGGAGGTGACGATGACGACGATGATGAAGAAACAGAGAGTGAGGATGGAGTCTACAACTAAAGGCACAACACCACCTTGTCAACAAAAATAATCAAAGAACTTGAAAACGCCGTCAACAAAAATGACAGATTGAACTCTATTATTTCTATCGTCAATATTCATACCAGCCATAGGCCTATACATGGATTGTGTTACAGCGAAGATATAACAGTTAACAATTATTTTGTCTACACAATACGTACTTCGATTACTTTTACCTTTGTATCAAAATCTTCTTTGTGTATATGTCTGGACTTAAAATGGAATAAAAATGAATAATAATAACATATAATTGTACAGTGTTCTATGTTATCACCATGTGCGTGAATGGAGTTGACCTGAAGCTAGTGCCATCTATGTAATACAATTTGTGTGAGTCAGAAAGCCAATAAAGAGAGACGTGTATGTGGGTCAAAATGAAAACTATGGAAGTATGAAAGAACTGATTGGAGCGGAGATGCAAAGATTAGTTTCTAACATTCCTCGCTTTGTTCGAAAAATCAAAAGTTTTTTCGACCAAGACATCGTTAAGTAGTTTGCTTTCTACCGTTTACCAAAATAACCGATTGGAGTGAAGATACAAAGATTAGTTCATGCATTCCTCGCTTTGTTAGAAAATCAAAGGTTGTTTTCGACCATGACATCTTGAATGGTTCGTTTTCTTTCATCTATTATAATATAGATGATAGAGGGAGAAGAGTATGGGGGAAGATCCAAAATTAAGAGGAAAAATCGATGGAAGCGATGGAAAATCAAGGAGTTGCAAAGGAATTAATTTGGGGAGATCACAAAGACACGCTGGACAGGTTTGAGAAGGATTGTGTTCCAGGGATGGCGTCGATAGAAAATCGTTGCGTAGCGATACCAGGGTGTCTCATCTCCAATCACTACGAAACTATTTCAGACCAAGAGAAATTCGAACTCTTACACAGGCACGGCATGCCTCACGAGTTGAAAGAAGATTGGTCTAAAGGGTGGAAGAGACGAATTCTTCAACGATTTTGTAATAATAAATTATTCATCGATGTCTATCTCAATCACATTGCAAGCACGAAGATTCCAGCAGCCTCCTTCTCATTCTACAAACAGCCATGCTGGTTCAAAAAAGGATACACAGCGTCGAAAATTCTATACAAAGGAACCATAAACGGGATCTTACCTATAGATGAAATCGATTAATTTTCCATAGAATATGAGTTGTATATATGTATAATTGCATCACTTAATCTTCATTGTAAATATGTTTCACTGTAATATATGGACATGGGAAACTAGGTTTTGAATATTATGACAATGTTAATATGGACAATATTTTGGACGATCGACGCTCGAATGGAAATATTAAAAGGGTAAGTCAAACTTTGACACTCCTGCCCTTTTTTCCCAGTGCTATTATATTACCCAAAATCTACTCTAACAATAACACTCTTTTAATCCTTCCATTCAACTTTATGGTTGTTCATTCGTTGCCAAGGAGACTACGCGTCCCTTCTAACAGATACATAACATTACTACGTCACTGCGATTATTGTTATTTAAATGATCCCCTATTCAATGGCCATCCGATCTTTCCGCACTCGGTATTGTTATGCTAATCAACCCCTATTCAATGGCCATCCGATCTTTCCGCACTCGCTATTGTTATGCTAATCAACCCCTATTCAATGGCCATCCGATCTTTCCGCACTCGCTATTGTTATGCTAATGATCCCTATTCAATGGCCATCCTTCCAGACTACTCTTCCATTGTTATGCTAATCAACGCCCTATTCAATGGCCATCTTTCCCGACTATTCATCCATTGTTATGCTAATTATCCCTATTCAACTCTTCCATTGTTATGCTAATTTCCCCTATTCAACCCTTCATTGTTATGCTAATGTATTACGTCATATTCTTTTGTGCGCGCGTCACGCTTGAGTGAACCTTTAGAATGGCCATATCGCCGTCATTATTCTCTGGCAATATCTGTTATATTATATAGTCTATTTTGATTCGCCATCATAAATTGCATTCATCATCTGGCTCAAACCCGAAATTCTTGCTACAGCTCTGATCCATCTACGTCATAATATATGTTTTTTTAATACATCAAGCGCGTTCTTCATGCAATCGACGCGTTAACATTAGCGCGTACATTAAATAAACTACCTTGTTACGCAACTTGTATGCAGCGAGTGACGTCACCTTAGTGAATATAACGCCGCAATTGAAAATACAACGCAGTATAGGCCCTGAGGTGACGTCAAAACCTAGAATATAACAAATGCGATCCTCGCAGCTATGGTCACGTGATGGCGTATTGACCTATCACTGATTCGAATCTACATAACCTATGTAATATATTAGAATATTAGAATATAATATAGAATAGGCTTAGGAACATAATTAGGTAATCAAATAATTGAATGTGAAGTTCCTGGTTTCCCCAATGCTTAAAAAACGACACGATCAAAGCCGACTCAAGACCGAACAAAGGAATGAATGATTACATAAATGACATATTTTGTCATTGTGCAAGAAATTATAATTATGTTACCACCCATACATGCTTTAAAATCGATTCTGGGCCCCGTCTAACAAAGAGCTACGATTGACCCGATCAATCGCAACTATGGACGGCCAGCAACGTTAACATCTATATATGCATGTTTGTTCAAAATATTTTTTAGCTATGATGTATATTCATGCATTCATTGTTTTCTTGAAAAATTACCGCGCTTCTCTTTGCATATAAAGGTCACTGTGCATCATGATTCGTAGAAGAAAATTATGACACTGATGGATTTCCATAGAGTTACAATTGATCGGATCAATCGTAAATCTTTGTAAGATGGGGCCCTGGTGTAGTATTGCTTCTGATTGTGTTATTCACTAGAAGAGAAATACTTTATCATTATTACTTTTTTTAATTTAAGGTAATATGATGCTACCATACATGATATTACGTCCAGATTTATATAAAGATGGACTTCCGTGTGTCAACTTAATAATAATAATGATGATAATAATAATGATAATAATAATCATAATAGTAAAAATAATAGTAATATATAGTTTTTATATATTGTTTTTCCCATATACGGATCAAAGCGCTTCCCGGCATATTACCCTGGTCATTAGTTTTAATTCGATCCCGCACGACAGTGCACAATTTTCACTCCCTGGGGAAGAGCATTCCCTGCATTCACCGCAGGGTCATAATTGCGAGGCTGGCAAATTCAAACATACAATAACCTTTGCACCCTACCGGGTACCTAGTGGTGAGTGGCAAAATGCAGAGCAACGCCTTGCCAAAGGACGCTAGCGCCGGGTGAGATTCGAAAACACGACCTTCTGATTGAATGGGGAGAGTCAGAACCGCTAAGCCACAACACCTCTACTAAGAACTAAAATATGTATTCAAGACAATACCTATACTTGTCCCTTCCAGTTCAAAATTTTAGCCGAACAAAATGTACCCCATAAAAGTTGTTCATTACAAATAAAAGTCCAAAATAAACCCATATAGTTGTTAAAATTCCCAATATCATAATTAACCGAAATGTACCAGATGCACGTTGTTTATTATATATACATACATACATGACATTTACATACTTACATTCAGTGTCATGAAGAACAATTATTGTTATTATTATTATTGTTTGGCGTCACTTGTGCCTGGTAGGCGAAAAGTGAACTGAATCACTGTGACCCGCAGGTCAAACCTGTCAATAACTGATTAGGGAAGTGCGGGTGGACACCTACACCAGGGTTTCCCCCTACTCTTATACGAATAGTGCAGTGGGTTCTTAAAGTACAAAGGTGGTAGCTTTCCTTTACATGGGGTCTCCATTTAACGTCCTATCCGAGGGACGAAGTGTTTTCCGCTGTAGCATAGCCTTTACATCTCTGGAACAGGGGAGAGACATTTCCACATAACGCACTGGCTTCAGTCATCCACCTGGGGTAGACTCGATCCCACGATCTTTGGTTCGACAGGCAGACGTTTTACCGACTGAGCAAAGAACAATAGATTCTCTATGTTCCAGGAAGCGTTCTGCGAATGGCCCTGGGAAGTGGGGTACTGAAGTACCTCCAGGTTTTACGGGGGGGGGGGGGGGCTGTTGCGTGTTTTATTATCCATATAGGAGTCAACCACTGGAAATTTGGTAGGTATGATCAGTAGCAGAAATGTAACGAAAATTACCATACATTTTGTATATAAACGCTTTTTTTTCTACTGGTCAAATTTCTCATGACCAAAATGACCTTCATTTTGTAGTGAGTTTTCTTTGTAAATGTCTTGTGAACAAAATACCCTTCATTTTGTATTGACAATCTTTTATATTTTTTTTTTGCTTGTCAAATTTAACCCATCTCCCCTGTTGAAAAAAAAAAATCCCAGGACCCTGGTTTTGCGTTGCAACAACTTCCTAATGCGAGCACGGAGGCGAGCGTAATTTCCCTTTTTTATGTCAAAGTGACCTGAACGTTTGTGATTTGCTAGTTCTCATCCTCCCCTTTATTTGTAAAGAAATTCTTCCCATTTCAATCCTCCTTTTTCTTATTTTTCTTTATAGTAGATACCAACGAAAATAGAGGGCAGCAACACACGACAGTGTTGCTGCCCTCTACGTCCGTTGGTAAACACCAATATATTTTTCTAAGGTAACATACATAGATGAAAATAAATGTGAGAATACAAGCAACTCATATCGCTGTACTTAGATTTTTCGTTCCGCTTCACATGGAGTATTGAGCAAAATATGAGGTAATAAGATATTTGAAAGAAAATAATGCGATAGCAAAGAAAACAGAAAAACCGGTTATTTTATTATTTATTTCCGTTCACCTTTGTTTTCTTCATCACTGTAATTCCTTTCATTTCCTCTTTGAATTTACTTGCACAACCATATCCATAACCTTACATATACATTTTATTCTTTCTACGACTACGAATATGTTAACAGGGATGAAAAACACCTTCGCTGATGTAATATTTTTTTATAAACAAACAAAATGAATTAACAAATAAAAATAAGAAATAGATACATTTTGAGAACAAGAAGGAGGGATTATCTGATTTAAAGACTGTAGGATCCACTTTTTTGATATATTATTACTAGATTGTTCACACAATGACTCATAGTTGGCTTAGACCAATAAAATATGAGGATATTCACCGCCCAAAGTCAATCGTTTATTGCCAATCTCAAACAAGATACATATTTGAACGCGCTGATAAAGCTTATTTATTGCTGAAAACCTGTCATAAAAGACAAATATTTAAAGCCACGTGTCTTATTTATGCAGTGCAATAAATTTCATATTTGGACTTGCTGACAAGGTAATATTTTAAATAGGGCATCGTCCTTAAGTGTTAGAACATACGTCAGCTTCAACAAGACAAGAAGACTAGATACTCTTTCGCTGAACAAACATTATTTTCATCCTGCCGAAGAACGACCTAATTCCGAAATGCCTTAAATCTGTTCCCTTATATTTCCTGGTTAAAAACAGATGAACGGTTTACTTTTTTAAAAAGTTTAAATTAACGCCAATAATTAGAAGCATTCGGTGACAAAGACTTCCATGGTGACACTCAGGGAGAGTAGGTACATGAAATATAATATGATATATTCAATAAATTATTAATTCTTTTTCAGCTTTCATCTCGCGCCATTCTGGTATATAAAAAACAGCACCAAATGAAGAGCTCACTTGCAAAAGGGGTTAGGTCCATTTTTCATCAAATTTGATTTTTATGTCTTAATGTATAGATTTTTAGTAGCTCTATAAGATATCAAAGAAAAGTTGAAATTCCTATCAAAAAGTGAACTAAAATGGCAAAGAAAATCACTTTTTTTTCAAAAGGGGTTAGGTCCATTTCAGTTTAGTTGCAAAAGGGGTTAGGTCCACACATAATTTTTTTTGGAAAAGAATATCTTAAAAAATATGAAGACTGGAAGATTTCTCTAATACACAATTTTATGTTCTCATGGTAGGGTATCATTAAAATTCAATTTCGCATACGAATATTGAAATATGGGAGAATTAAGAAAATTATTTATTTGGAGTGGACCTAACCCCTTTTGCAACTAGACTCTTCTGAAGAACTCATTTGTGAAAAGGGGTTAGGTCCATTTTAATTGTTTTTTGTTTCTTAACCTCTAAATTTTTAGTCACTCTGATGATACCAAAGACAATTTGAGATTCAAGTGAAAACGTGAATGAAAGTGGCAAAGAAAAATCACTTTTTTAATCAAAAGAGATTGGATTCATTTCAGTTTACCTGCAAAAGGGGTTAGGTCCACAATGATAATTTTTCAAAAAATATATAGAAAAAAAATTAAGACAGGTAGATTTCTTTTATACCCGATTTTATGTTCACATGATAGGGTAGTACATCAAGACAATTTAGTTTCTCATAAGAATATTGCAATAAGTGAGAATGAAAAACATGGTTTTTCTCGGAATGGTCCAAAGTGGACCTGACCCCTTTTGCAACTTAACTCTTCAAATAAAGCTATTAGAGAGGCACTATGAAATACCAATTCCATGCTCGGCGATTTTTTTACGTGAACTTCGGTCATGGCAATATACCAGTTCGTAGTTACTTCATGGACAATTTTGGTCAAATTACCTTTTATTTCTTTCGTTATGATACGCAGATTTCGAAGCCAGATATTACGTAAGCATGCCTTACATAGCAGTATGAGGAAAATGAATAGACCAGTGGTGACCGCACAGAAGCGTTGTTAGCGTAACAGAACGCTAACATTAGGGCCAGTCACACCTTTGACGGGTGACCACCGCCTTGACGCATTGTTTTCACTAAGAGAGCATTAACAGCAGGCATCTCGGTATCGATAATCTCACACAAGCTTAGCCGAATTCCTAATAATCTAACAATAAAAAGCTTAGCAGAAGCTAACAGTGGCGCTAATGTGAATACAAATCACTAACAGTGCCAAGGGCACCAATAGTGACGATGTTAGTGAATAATTTCTCTCTTTAAAACTTGTCTCCCTTTCTTATACCAAATGAATTAAAATATACCTCGACCGAATTAAAGGGGTATTCTGGGCCCACACAACAATATATTAATAAATTGAGTTAAATTAGATGAGCAAATTGCTGAAAATTTCATCAAAATCTGAAGAAAAAAAAAAAATTATTGAATATTAAAAATTATACACTGTATTTTGCAAATGATATTACTGAGCAGCATATGGCCATGAATATGCAATAAATGGAACGATAATGCCATATCCTCTATAGCTCTTTCCACTTTTCCTGATTTTATTGAAATGAACTCGTAATTGTCTCAAATGTGTGTATGTCGCCCGAGTAACAAAATCTTGATCTTTGAAGCAATATTCTGGGTGGACAAAAATTAAATAAACCTAATTTTGTATGATACAACAGACCCTCATTGCATATTCCTGAAGACATGAAAACAAATTTCACCGAAATAGAGCCTAATGCAAAATTTCAAGATACCATAATTTGTTGTATTCATTTCCAATTTTTTATCATTTTGTCAGTGTTTTGTTTGTCTCACTTTACTGTTCAAACCGTATTATTTTCTTCAGCCTGGAGTACCCCTTTATGAATAGGTATATAGCGGGGGATGTTGATTAGTGCCAAGATATGATCATTTTCAATGATTTTTTCTTTCTTCAAAGATATATCATTTATTTGACGGTGTTTGAAGACATTTTATGAATAGACCATTCATTAGAAAGAAGAACAATAGCTGATGAAATTTATCGCGTGCTAACCATCATTGGCAAATACTCTATCATGAGTATGATGAGTGAAGTCTGTGAAGAGCATTTTCAAACAAAAGAAACTGATGAAAAGTGGGATTGCATTTTTTTGGGTACAGAATCTCCATCGTAATATCATGATAGGCTAATTTTTCTTATCTTTTTGAAGCTTATTCGATATCTTTTAAATTAAATTATAAAATATATATATATTACCTGCTGCCATTTCATGTTTAAAATGTAATAATAATTCAATTTTGTAGGCCTATATGATAATGAATTACATTCCTTTACCCTTTACTGGACAAGATTTTAAACTGGTAGGATGTGCAAATAATCATAAGTAAGTCTAAGTTAAATCTAGATCACTACGCACAAATTATAGATTTTGCCTAACTCTTATCCCCTAACAACAGCTTTATGTGCCTTTTGTGCGGTAATTCTACCCATGTTGTTAGGAGCTGAATTGTTAATGGATAATTCTATACAGATTGTGATGGCAAGCGTTGATCTCAGATGTAAATAATGCATTGATGTTTTTACAATAGCCCAATCAATGGATGTAAATCAGTTCTATGATTTGGGCATAGCTCTTGGTTTCACCATACCTGAGTTGGATCGCATAGAGTACAAAGTACACAGCTCCTCGTCATAATATTTAAGGTTACCAACAATTTTCTGTAGAATCTGATTTTTTTTGTGCTATTTCTCCTATTTTTAGGGTGCTGAACATGAATCTGCTTGTTGTCAAATTTATAAATGCCGTTTTCGACCGTTGCCATGTATTTCTCGTCTTTTTTTTACCATGTTATTTCTTTTTTTACCAAATTAGGTATTATTTGGTTGCCATGGCAATGGACTGAGAGTGTATTTATACATTTAGCAAAAACCACTCCTATGTTTAACACCCTAAACACAGGGAAAATGAAAAAAAAAACAGATTCAACAACTTTAAATAAAAATGTTTACTTTTCTGGAGGAAAAATGACCCGTTACCATGGCAACGGGCCAATTGGAACTAATTTGATGATCTTAAATATTTTTGAATTTCATTTGTTTTTAATTGGAACCTTGAAATCAATATATTGGCTAATTTATATCGTGTTTATCTACCATTTACAGGGGAATACATGCTATTTTTTGAGAAATTAATCCGTTTTCATGGCATTGGTCGAAGACGGCATTTATAAATTTGGCAACAAGCAGATTCGTATTCAGCACCCTAAAAATAGGGTGATGAGCACAAAAAATCAGATTCTACATAATTTTTTTTGAATTCTTACTACTTGCCGTCTACTAAGAGATTCAGAGATGGAAAACAAGCTACCTTTGACATGCTGGTGACATGGAGTGGGAGACAAGAATCTATCCTAGCAGCAAAGAACACACTCAGGGGGTATTTCCAATCATCAGCAACTGATACAACTCTCTCAGGTTTGTGTTTAGCTCTATTCGTATTTATCATGTTTTAATTTCAATAATATGGTGCCTTAATAGTTCCCAAAGTGACCAAAAATAAAGAACTCAAAGTATGCTTATTTGAGAATAAAAAAAATGTCAGACCTATGGTATAATTCCACCCTCGAATAATTTTGAATTCTAATTCAGAAAGGAAACTAGAGAAATTGACACATCTTTATAATTTTGTCCAAGTCTTCTAAATTTGCAATGTATATATTATCACGTAGTTCTTTTCATAGTTTAAAGAAGAAAAGAAAATGCTTAGTATTGTCTTTATACTATACACGTGTGGCTTAATATATTTTGTCTTATCTTTATCGTTTTCTTTAATCTTGCACTTGACTGCGTTCATCCAGACATTGGACCGAATGAGTAAGTTTGCATTTTATGTTAAATAAATGATTATTATATGAGAAATAGCAGCCGAAACTTTATATTTATTTTGCTCTTTACGATTTCAAGAATGTTTCGACCAATTGTATGTATATGAATAATTAAACATATTTTCCGTCAATATGTCTTCTTCCGTCAAATTAAATGCACGTTTTTTTATTCATCTTTCCCTCTCTGTTCGTATCATACTCTGTCAGAAATGCTCTCAACCAACCTATGGACTAGCTTTGCATTCAAGTTTGTTTTTACCAACATTTCGATAAGTTCATGTTAACCAACCTAATTGATTCTTCGTGAAACTACTATTGAACTGAAATAAGCCGGAAGTAATAAAAATAATTGAATAAGCATTTAAATTGGCATGGGTTCATTATTTTAATTTACCTATATTGATCTTATATCCAACCTTACAGATATATTCCTGACAACAGGCTGTTACAAATTGCCCGTTACATCAGCAAAGAAAAGTTCTATGAGATTGGCAGTCAACTGGGATTTGACGGGACAGAATTACAACACATCAAGCATCGATCGTTCTACAATAGAAAGGATGCTGATATCCAAATGATCTCGATTTGGAAAGCATCCAAAACATCAATGGATAAAGGAGAGGAGAAGCTGCGGAGATTTTTTATTTCATTTTTTTAGAAAATGCACTTATAATCAAATACTTTTATTTCATTTGTCCTACTAATGGCCTAATGATTCGAATTTCGTCCATTTTTTTACTCGAATGATCCAACTGAAAAAAAACTGAAAAAAAACTCAAAAAACTACACTTTATAACTAATTTAGCTCTTAAAGAGCGTGTATAGTGACTGCACTTCGAAGTGCTGATTTGTCTAGTTCAAATTTGAACGAGAAAATTCCGCACTCCGAAGGAATGCTGAATTTAAGAGCTAAATTAGCTCTTCGTATTTTTTCGTTTTTAAAAGTGTAGTTTTGAGAGTGGAAATGATTTTGATCTGTAATAGCATTTCCTCTTTAGCATTTCCGGTGACGTATATTATGTTGTTGTATCTAATGTATTATGTTGATTACTTTAAGATAAAACCAATAAACGCAAATTAAAAAAAAACATTACATGTATCTGAATACTGAAGAAAAACAATACATTGTGTGTAGACATTATCTAGAATCCATTCCTTTATTAAATCATTGCCCTTTGTTTATATAAAAAAAAAGGGTTAGTAAATAGATGTATTGTCATGAACAACTTTCATAATCCCTCTAGAATTGATATTAAAAAGCAGGGATTGACGGCTTTAACTACATGTATACAAATGATGAAAACCTCGAATATTAATTCTTTACCTATAAATAGTCAATTGTATATAATTATAAGTAATTCATTTTCCAGTATCACAATGAATATTAGCTGTAATAAAAAGGAGAATTAGAGCCTGTTGAAAGCAGGTTAGCTTGTATGAAATTGTAAAACCCACGAATTAAAGACTAATGAAAGTTTGTCATCTATTATGCAAGTACCAGAACAGTTTAAAGCATGTCGAAATTCGAATATTGAATTATTCGAATGTGGAGAACACAAAGGCTATATATACACCCATTGGCGATGCGACCAAATTTAGCAAAGCGTACATATGAACATGATAATGAAAATACATCCTCTGTCTTTGATCTATTTTTGTGTGTGAATCCTCTACGACATGTCATCCTTTGAAAAAAAACACCAGGGCCCCCTTTCACAAAGAGATATGATTGATCCGATCAATCTTAATTTACTGAAAGTCCATCAATGTCATTTTTAAAGGAACTGTGCAGTGTCATTTGTAAACGGAGAGAAGCATACTGAATCGGTGAAGACAGCAATGACCATATGGACATAGATCTTATATCTAAGAAAACATTGTGATCAAACGTTCTTTTATATGTTGGTTGTCCATAGTTGTGGTTGATTGGATCAATCTTTACTCTGTAAGATATTAAGGTGTTAAATTTAAAAGGTGGCAGCTTAAGTAAAACATATGCAGAAGCAATCGGATGCTCTACATTATTGGATGACATTAGTCGCACATCTTGTTCGCCTTGCCAATGAGAGGATGTACAAAGTAAAAACGCTGTTTAGGATTTTATACAACGTTGTTTACTAAATGAACCTCACAGTATTTGTTTAACCGTTAAACAATCATGTTTAATTTATTGAAGATTAGATATTGAACATTAAACTTTGTTGCTTAAACTTTAAACACTTGTTTAAACAATTACTGTAAGGTTCATAAAGTAAACAGCATTGTATATTTTTTTAATGTGTACATATATGATTGGTGGTCTCATCATTCGAGTGCCCATATTTTGTACTATCTATTCACCTTTTCTCAAATTGTCATCAACGTTTGTCTCCTTTTTTTTATAACATGTAACTTTCTCCATGAGCTTCCTGCTCATTTAACAATTATTTTGCCTTCAGGAGTTTCGGCAAAGAAATGACAGCCGATCGCAAGAAATCTTCTACCAAGTTACGAATGTTATCAAATTCACTCTGGATTCAGCAGAAGACGATATAATGCTATCGTGTGTTTCTGACTCAAAGAAGACACAGGAAACCGTAAGCATCTTTAAACTTTGTTGGTCGTATGTACATGTAATTTCTCTCCTGTAACACCTACCTCCTTCGGTTTCAAGTCACAATTCTAGATTTTATTTGAATATAGTATGAAAGATATTAATTTTTTAAAGGGCTATGTTCATGATCAACTAGGACATGAAGGACACAAATAATTGAAGTGTACAACATGTTGTCATGAATGATAAGATGAATAATAAATGACAATTGCCAGTTTTAAGATATACTTAGCCCGACGGACGATATGTTACATTTTTTTGCCAATCTACCAACAAGACCTTGTACACATTAATGTTTTATATGATATGAGAGGTGACAATACCAGCCATCTGTATCTAAATTCTTTTTGAGGATGAGCATAATATCGTAACCACATCACACCACGCACTTTTTTTCTCTCTCTCGGTTTTGTGTGTGTTCTCTGGATTTCTTTTTGGACATCTTTCGTTTTTAAATGTCCATCTTTCATTTTGTTTCTTCTCAAGGTTCACGTTGGTTCCCTACTCTCAGGCGGATGCATTATAGCACACTTCAATCTACCGCCCTCTAGCGGCCAGAAAAGTGTCAGTGTCTGCATTGAGCAGGGTTCATCCACACTGGCAGAACAAGAAATACACCTTGCTAGTGAAGGTAAACAAAACTCATATGGAGAAAGAATCCTCAAGTTTCGAAAGAGACGGGAGGTTTTGTAGATAATATTGATACCCTTCAAACGTTTTACTTTTTTTTCATCTTGCAAAGTACTAGAAAGTTTCCTTTCGAGTAAAGGTCGCAGTTCATAAAAAAATCATGACTCAACAGTTTTGCGCCCCACGTACCGACCCTATGCATTTAAGAAATCGGGTTAGTCTTCGTAGTATATATGCTTCCATTACATTTACATCTGTTGAAAAATCTTGTTTAAACCTGCCTTAATCATATTTGGAGTTACTGGACACTACAAGTGGATAATAATATTTTTTTTATTGTTTCCGGTACTGTGAGGGTGCACTCTAAAAAATATTGGGTAAAAATGATCAATGATGGTAATTATGTGTCCAACCAACATTCGACATTTCTTTTGGGTATTTTTATGTATCCAGTGTGATGAAACTTTTGTCCATCCTAAAGTAATTGCTGTTTATTTTCTAACCTTACTGGACAATATGCTTTCCAAATTGGGTAAAATACTTTCGAAAATATTTTAGAAATATAACCCTCGTTGTGATAAAAAATTTACCCAATATGTTTTACAGTGTAGTAAAAAAAGGGAGTATATCCATATTGATGATATTATTATTGTAATGTTGATAGAAGCAGTAAATTCACTGTAAGGCGTCTTCAGAAAAGACAATGAGTATTGCACATTTTTTTTATTCTTCTAAACAGTGGAACCTAACTACGAACAGACTCACAGGTAAGAGTTTTAACAATTTTTTTAAACAACTTAGGTTAATTCACAGAGATAATGGTAACGATGTTTGAAGAAGGGTGCTCGTTTTGAAAAAAAATATGATAAAAAAGTTGTCGTTCGAAAATGAAGGTGACTTTGGTAAGAATATGACAAGCAAACTTATGGGTGAAGCCTTAAAAATGAAGATGATTTTATCAAATTTCTACATATTAGCGTATTAACCTGATTGTCAGGGTTAAATATCATGGGGTTCTTTAGCATCCCTCCTTAATTCCCAGTGTCATTTAAAATTTTCATCAAGGTATCGTGACATATTATTCAGTATTAAGTTGAATCGTTAGCAATAACTAATCAAATACTTTTTTGAGGACTGAATAAACAATTATAATGATAATGGGTTGTGAACTTATTTTGCAATAAAGCATTGAAACTAAAATATTTTAAACAAATATATCTTGTAAACAGATGACATGCTGTTGGATACCTAATAGTTATTGACGTCCTGCTACCTTCATGCCTTTATCATTTATTTTCAAATGTGAAAATTTGAATGGATAAATAGTTATCAGTAGCTATATTTTAAGTAAGCTATAAAATGCTTTTAACTTTTAACAGTGCGTCTTGCCATGAATATGACAAAATGAACATGACGAATGTCTATGTCTAATAGTTTGGCTTAAGTCTTTGGAAAGTATGATCTATAGCAATTCACTTTCAATGCTGTTGATTTTGCAGAAGAGGAAGAATACGGTTCGCTTCGAACCACATGCTGCATATGCTTTCTGGTTTAGTATGTGAAATAAAGGGGGCCTGCGAGCTTGGCTACAAACTCGGCCTATCCTACTCAACGGTGGAGAAATACCTCGTCAGAGCAGACTCTTCGGCCAGGAGTGTCTCGGGATCAGGTCTTAAAGAGATGCTTCAGGACTGGAGAAGGCGTGTTCGACCTAGTGAGCAGGTTAACAAACTTCGCCTTGCTTTAGAAGCCGCGGGATTGAGACGTGAATCGGAAGTTATCTTTCAAGAAAATTGAAAGGAAGTCGGTCGCCATTTGACAAACTGAGCATCTTAGAGCATTTCGTACATTCGGAAATACACACTTGAAGAATTGTGTACAATGATTTTTTCTTCTACGACTTCTTTTTCGCACATGAACATATAACTATTCATCTGGAAATTAAAAAAGAAATGTCACATCTATTCATGGTTTTTAGATGCAGGCGGTCTCAAAGGTACCAAAGCATGGTGGCTTAGTTAGAGCGCTACATTCTTGAGTCAACGGGCCAAGTTATACACCAACTATTTTAATAAAGATATAGGGACTTCTACCTTGTTGTCAGGAACATGGATGGAGTTTTACAATGGAGAAGGAAAATAATAACTTTTAACATTTACAAAAAATGTTGATAAAATATACTGTCCGCTGGAATATCAGCTTAATTACAGTGTTTACATTGTCGTAGATAAATGAGACTTATGCATATTATCATTCTCGTTCTCATTGTCACAAAGCCTATTTTTAAAATCATGTTCAAAAGTCTTTATTAAGACGGTGTACATAAAATAAGTTTAATTATCTAGGACACGAACTTATTGATGTTATAATCTAGTTATTAAAGTGATAAAGAGAGTGATAATAATTAAAAAATCCCAACGTTTTATTGCAGTGTTGCATTTTGAACATCATGATCATGTACACTGCGAGATCAGTGTTTGACAGTGCTTGCCTTATTTCTTTATTTTATTTTATTAATGTTATTATTTGTTTTTGCTTTCAAGCTCTTGTAAGCCTATAGCAGCACCTTTGTTACTGAAAACGTGTGTAAAAGATAATAAAAATATCTCATAGACATTGACATTTCTATAGCAAATATTGAAAAGTTCTACGCTGCAGTTCATTCAAAACCCATGTAATATTAACCAAATTTTGCAAAGTCGTTTGGCAGGTAAACGAGAGAGGTGCAGTCATTAAACAAAAAATATGGTTCATTTGCATGTTAAGAACCTGTCAAGTTTTGAAGGAACAAAAATGTTAAAAACACCAGAAACGATCAAAACAAATGAAAAATCCATGTTATCCTGAATGTTGGATGGAACTTCTTGATCTCCTCCTAATTGCAGGATAATTAGAGATTGCTATGTGCATTGAATGTTTCATGAATCATTAAGGGTTTATATAGTGTCTTTCAAGGTCTTGAAACATTTTACGACACTCTAAATATCAGCTAGGTTTTATGGTTAAACTAAAGCCGTATTAGGCCGTATTTACGTTATGCAATGTTCCGTTTAAACATAGCTGAATATTTGACGGTTTCTTCTAAAAGTTATGAAATATATATATACATATACATATACATATGGTTGATAACAAGGATGTCCATTTAGACAATGGCTAACTTGGCATTGAGTATAATAGTTAGCCGTAGACTTTTCCTTACTCTCTCCGCGAGTAAAATTGTATATATATTTGATTATATATAGGCCTATATATGATTTTGTACAACAGGTTGTGAAACATTTTGCCTAGTCATGACCGAAAACAGTTGGGATGAGGCACGGGCCGGTTGCTTCTCCCCCGAATTGTGAAAACCCACATTTTTATACTGAAAAGTGTGCACGAAGTTCTTATATTTTACATTTTGCATGTATACAAAACGCCGCAACGGCAAGCTCGGTCGTTTCGTTCCCTCTCTTCTTTAGTTTCTTCTTGAATTTCTACAGCCATGTATGGTATTGTAAATAGATATAATGCAGTAATTGTAATGGATCACAATAGTACACAATCTATTAATTTAAAGGAGGTCGTGTAACAGTTCAATTGGTGCAAATAATCTGTAAAAATAATAATTCATAAAGATGTAATAGTAAAGTTTACCTTTCATCTAAGGATTATAGGATTATAGGCAGATGCTGTGTTATCAGGATATGGAATATCTGAGGGAAGAGCCCGAGGTAATGGGGTTTTAAGAAAATAACTGTTAATGAATTCAATTCGGCTAGGTGTCATTAACTATTTTTTTTCTGTATTGGAAAATCTCCTTTTTATGTTCTGTTCAGGTTATTTGACACTCGGAAAGAGGAGTACGTGCAGTTAATAAATAGTTTTCACTTAATGTAAATACATTTCTACCACTAGCGTACCGACGCGGGGGGGGGGGGGGCAGAGGGGCAGTCTGCCCCCCCCCCCTGACGAGCTTGAAAGACCTTTTTGCCCCCCCCCCCTGATGAAAATCCTGAAAAATCCTAGGTACGCCACTGATTACTACCATCAATATCATTTATAAGTATGTATTGGAAGAAAGTGTAAAATAGAGTTTCAGTGATATACTCAATGACATGACATTGGGTTAATAATACATTATAAAAGCATTTGTAAAAAAGAAACAAGTAGCAAGTTTAAAATGATATACCATGTTAGTGCTTCCAAAAAAGAAAAGAACATAAAATATATAGTGTTTAAGATGTGCATTGGCTATGTATCTACCAATTTGCAAAGAGGTGATATTCTATTTGCTAGTGGCATTTCATTTCGTTCATTTCAAGAATTTAAGTTATTACCAAATGAACACCATTAGATACAAAATAAATAGATAAATAAATGAATGAATAAAATAATAATAATATTGACATGTAAAAGTTGCAAACGACCCAATCTGACTCGACTGTATTAAAAGGACTATTGTCATAATTTTTCCTTCAGGAAATTTGCATAATTTTCTTTGTAAACAAATAGGAAACACGCCGAATTGTCAAGACACAAATGAATGAATAAGTATACATCATTTATTGAACTTCATGACTATTCATCAAATTCCAATATTATGACTAGGGACCCTCGTAATCATTTTTTTTCTCTACCAGAGTTTACATTGATATAGGTGATTGCCAGTAAATGAATGCAAATTGTTAGCAATTGTATATTAATTGATTAATAAATTATTGGATTAATCAATTACTTTTAAATAGTTATTATGTTCCAATCTTGTGATTATTCAGCCTCATAATCCTTTTACACCATCAGCGTTTATATGATTGCAGTAATTAAATGTACATAATTACTAGATAATGATGTAACAAGAGAATTGCCAATATTTACAATAAATATAAAGAAATATAGACTGGGTGAATGATATTAAATTTTCAAGAAATGTGCATGGAGAAATAGAGATTAAAAAGATATATAAAGAGTTCTTATCTGACCCTTTTTGTTATCAGGGATCATTTATATATGACCTTAACAAAATGAATTATCAAATGTATTCAACAGTATGTTTACAAAGAATGTCAACATCCATTATTACTCTTCAAGTATGACGATACTATTTATGAAAAAAAATAATATCTTCTGGTACCTAACTTTGGAATGCTCTTTCAAGCTTTACGAAATAAACTCTGTTTCAATAGAGCATTCAAAAATGATTTCTATCTCTAGATTTTTATTTTATTTTATTTTAGTTTAGTTTAAATCATTTCATTTTATTTCACTCCATTTTATTCATTTACCTTTATTGTTTAATTTCAGTTTATTTCATTTCATTTAAGTTTATATAATTTTACTTCATTTCATTTTATTCTACTTTCAAATCTAGTTTGATTTGATTTAATTTTATTAATTTATATTGTTTTACTTTATTTAATTTTATTCTATTTTGTTTCATTTTTTCTTTTTTATTGCATTTCATTTGATTTTACTTAACATGTATTTTCCTTTTATTCAATTCAATCTAATTTAATTTTATTTTATCTATTTAGTTTGTTTTATTTTATTCTATTTTTGGTTTTATCTTATTTCATTTTGTTTTCTTTATCTTATATGGTCGTAATAAATACATATAATAAGCAACTGATATAATTATCAACAAAATGAATGTGAATATAACACTCCTGTAATTTAGACTACTGGAGATCTTCCATTCCTTCATATTCAAACCACCTCCCCCCTCCCCCTATATCCCTCTCAATCTCTTCATTTCGCTTCTTTTACTGCCTCTGACCATGCCAAATTGGCCTATACTTTCCCTTCTATCTACTCTTCCCGCTTTGTTTTCTTGATAATTTTTTTGACTGTTTGTCCGTTTTTTTAATAACTTTGCAATGCCCTTTTCCGTTTCTGTATTACTTTTGCCATGTCTCGTTCACTCTAAAAAAAACGAGTGCTGATTTAGTCATTAGAATTTGATTTAGAAAATCAGTACTCGAACTGCAGTCACTATACAATGACATTAAATGCTAAATTAGCACATCATTTTTTAGAGTCTTCTTTTCATTTTTTATTCATTGTTTTTGTAACGTTCCGTTATGTTCCGTTTTGTTTCGTGTCTCCTTTTCACTTGTTTGTCATATCTTGTTATTATCCAGTCTCCTTTGTCTTTTATTTGGCAGAATATGAGAAAAGGCTTTATCAAGGCATTTCGAAGACATTTGTATGATTCTACAAATAACCAAGATGTGATGATTCGTATAATACATATTTACACACACCCACACACATACACACATCCTCCCTCTCACAAACACACATTTATATACGATTTGAAAATATATATATATATATATATATATATATTTGAAGAGTTTAGTTGCAGAAGGGGTTAGGTCCACTTTTTACCATTCCGAGAAAAACCATGTTTTTTATTCTCACTTACTGCAATACCCTTATGAGACACTAAATTGTCATAATGTACTACCCTATCGTGTGAACATAAAATTGGGTATAAAAGCAATCTACATGTCTTCAATTTTTTTTATATATATTCTTTTAAAAAATTATCATCGTGGACCTAACCCCTTTTGCAACTAAACTAATTAATTCAATCTATTTTTATTTCAAAAGTCATTTTTCTTTGCCACATTTAATTCACGTTTTCATGTGAATGTCAAATTTTCGTTGTTTTCATCAGAATGGCTAACAATTTAGAGGTTTTGAGACAGAAAACATTAAAAAAATTATGAACAATGAACCTAACCCCTTTTGACAAATTAGCTTTTCAATATATTTTTTTTTCGAAAGGGGTAAGGTCCACTCCAAAAAAAATATAAATTTTTTGTTCTCCCATATTGCAATATTCTTATGCGAAACGAAATTTTCATGATTATCTACCATGAGAACATAAAATTGGGTATAAAAATAAATCTACCTGTCTTCATATGCTCTGCTGACCATGGTCGTGAACGGACGTGTCTGATTTAGAATTTGCTTGTAATTTTGATTGTGACATTAGTGTCATGGGTGATATTAACTGCGATATTACGAAAAAAACATTTTATGGAAACACCAAGATCTTTGACCAAATTAATACTGTATACTCGCTAAAATTTATAAATGACTCTTCATGTACCAGAATGACAGATTCGTCTTCTACGCTTGTTGACCACATGTTAACTAATAACATGGATAAAGTGAAAGCTCACGGTGTGTTATGTAATGGGATAAGTGATCATTACATTAGTTATTTTATATGGAAATCCCAACAAAAATTCTCGTCTGGTGAAACTTATATAAGGTATAGAAAATCCAGAAATGTTGATTTGGAGTCTTTCAAAAATGACCTTCGTAATCAAAACTGGAGGATAATAAAAGATTTTGATGATATTAATGACGCTGTCAATAAGTGGGAAATAATGCTATTAGAAGTTGTTAATAAACATATGCCCTTAAAATCTAAGCGCATTCGTAAAAAATCTTCTCCTTGGATGAATAATGAGATATTGTCTTTGATGAAAGAAAGAGATAAAGCTAAAAGAAAGGCCAAAACTAAAAACGATAATGATTTATGGAAATTATATCAAACTCTGAAAAATAAGGTCACTTTTGTCATCCGGAAATCTACACGTAAATATTATTGTGACAAATTATCAAATGTAACAAATAGAAATGACTCTTGGAAAATACTAAAATCCGTTATGGGGAAAAACAACAACTCGTCTAATAGCACTTTTCCCAAAGTAATGTCAGATGAAGTGGCTAATGGTTTTAACAATAACTTTGCTAATGTGGCGTTGGAAATTGCTGATGATTCTACAAATGTACACCATGATCATGTAGCGTCCACTCTGCATGAAAACTTTAAATTTTTGCCTGTCTCTGAAAACGATGTCTTGAAAGAGGTTCATAATTTGAAGAATACAAAGTCTGTTGGTCTAGATGGTATTTCAGTATATATAATCAAAGAATCAATTCCAGTTTTAATCGAACCTATTACTTTCTTGATAAATAAATCTTTATGTGATGGTGTTGTACCTAAGAAATGGAAAGTAGCCAAAATTGTCCCTATTCACAAGAAAGGTGATAAGTTTGAATTTAACAACTATAGACCGATATCGATTCTACCCTGTGTGTCTAAATTAATGGAAAAAATTGTGCAAAAGCAATTGCTTCGTTATATTCAAACTCATTCTTTACTTTCTGCTTTTCAATCTGGATTCCGTCCGAAACACTCTACCATTACTGCTCTTGCTAAGGTAACGAATGACTGGTTTCATTCTATGGACAATGGGCAGTATACAGGGGCTATTTTTATTGACCTTCAAAAGGCTTTCGACCTGGTCGATCATGCAATTCTCCTATCCAAACTTAAACATATTGGTATATCTGGTGATGAATTGCATTGGTTCAAAAGTTATTTGACTAATAGAAGAATACGTACATCCATTAATGGAATTTTATCTGAAGAAAGGGTCATTTTTAAGGGAGTACCCCAGGGATCTCTCCTTGGACCCTTACTGTTCATTTTATTTATTGATGATATAATTTCTGTATCTAAAGAGTGCACCGTACACCTTTATGCTGACGACACAGTAATATATTTCTCACATAAAGATATTAGAGTTATCGAACTCGTCCTTAATAAGGAGCTGGAAAGTCTATCTATCTGGATGAACAGGAATAATTTGAAAATAAACTATGATAAAACTGTAAGCATGTTGATTTGAACACCTAAAATGCTTAAAAGGTCACAACATTTACAACTAAAAATTGACTGTCATTTACTGACTCAAGTGAATAGCTTTACGTATCTAGGTGTCTTTGTGGATGAAAACATGAAGTGGGACTATCACGTAAATTATTTATGTAAAAAACTGGGGAGAATGATTGGTTATATTGCACGGCTAAAGCATTTTGTAAATTTGTCAGAATTAAAGTTAATATATAACTCAATAATTTTACCTCATTTTGATTATGGTGACATTATCTATCAATCTGGAAACAAATCTCTACTTGACCAACTTCAAAAAATTCAAAATAGAGCTGGAAGAATAATCTTGAAAATTGACCCCTATTCACACACTTCAACCTCTCAAATTCATTCTATTCTTGGTTGGGACACTATTCAAAAGAGACAGTATACTCACTTGATATTATTCATGTATAAGATTTGTAACAACATGTCCACTGAATATATGAAAAATTTGTTTCATACAAAAGTTACTCCTTACCCTCTTAGAAATGAAAATAATATATGTTTACCCAGACCTAGAACCAATAGTTGTAAAAGATCTTTCTCTTACCGAGCTGCATCTGAATTCAACAGAATCCCTTTGTGCGTGCGTAATGTCACCACTTTCAATTCTTTTAAAAATACATTTTTGAAATATATCTGTGCTAAATGAAATTAAACCACTGATTTGTACCGGGGGGAAGGGGGGGGGGGGTAGGTTTAGTTTATATGATTTTTCTTTGTTTTTAATGATTTCACTTATATGTCTGATGGTCAACTTTCTTTATTTTATGGTAATCATAGCATTTTTGTAAGTAAACTGGCTCCATGGAAGACCAGCAGCAATGCATTATTGCAGCTGAATATGGACTACCAGCCGTATAATTTACTTTATTTTTTTTACCTTTTATTATTGTATCTTAATATTGACCTCATCATCTCATGTTATATGTATTTGTATGTACTTTGTATCGGTTATTTTATATACGGAAATAAAACCAACAAACAAACAAACATATTTTTTAAAACATTCTTTTCCAAAAAAAATATGTGTGGACCTAACCCCTTTTGCAACCAAACTGAAATGGACCTATCCCCTTTTGAAAAAAAGTGATTTCTCTTTGCCATTTTAGATCATTTTTTAATGAGAATTTCAACTTTTGTTTGGTATCATCTTATAGAGCTACTAAAAATCTATACATTGAGACAAAAACAAATCAAATTTGATGTAAAATGGACCTAACCCCTTTTGCAAGTGAGCTCTTCATTTATTTATCTAAGGAACAAGCTATGCTTTTCATACGGTTTCCATTTCATTTTATGATCTGGGTCCGGTTAACACAAGGGTTAGAGGTTGATCATATGCTTGATTTTCAAGACTGATTTAACATTGTTGTCAATGCAATCAATCGTAGAAAAGGAAATGTTATACGATCATTGCTATTAAAGCTTTGTGTTACGGGCCTCTTGTATTATAATTCGTTCTACTTTGCAAATTAGTTGAAAATAAGAAATGAAATAAACATGTTATATTACAATGAAGTCTATTGGTGGTATTGTGATAGCTTAACCGCATGATCAATTTAGATTAAACCTTTTCACTTGATATTTTTGTCTTCGACTCGTTCATTTAATCTTTTATTTCACCTTTTTTGTCTCGTCGCAAATGCTGATTTTCGTGTTTGGTAAAACTTGAAGCCGTAATTTAGAAACTGACTATGCCCGATTAAAGTTGATGAAAATACCATATTTTCGTTGTTTCTTTTTCCTGGAACAAAACTATCTTGAATATGTTTAAAGACCTTCAAGGCAAGTGGGCTGAACAATATATATTTTTTTTATTATACTCGTAAAGAAATTTTCAGAAAATAAATATTCTTCTGCTGAGATTCCTTTTTCGTTTTACCACCTGACCCCGCTTTGTGATCATTAACTCTTAACTGGGGAAATTGTTATGAGCTTTATCAAGTTCATAATCGTTGAATCGGTATTGACATAAGAACAAATACATGTTTACCCAACTCTGTAAAGCACATCACACATATCTGTTGCATTGCCAATAGGAGAATCTCCATAGCATAGTGATCGCGATATTCAAATGCTAATAACTTTCTCATTATTTGTCCGATTTTTCTCAAATTTTCTTTGATCTTATTCTATGATTTTTCTCTTTCCACGCAAGCCCACTTGTTCCAAGGGTTTCATTCCCCTTTAATGACGGTTTCCAGTGACTCATGAAAATTATATACATGTCACCAATCACATAATGCGGGAGCGAAGTGCAAGCAGTATACTTTAAGCACACAATGCAAAATTAACATAATGGGTATATCTAAACAAAGAATATTGATGCCAGGGTGAAGCTCGAAAAAAAAATCATTTTCCGACTTGAAAACTGGATATATAATTTTAGTAATTATCAAAAGGGATATGTATCTGACTAAATAACGTTTGATTTTCTGACTTTTAAACTGCAATTTTTGTAACTATGGGCAGAATATATTTCACTAATAATATTGATGCGATTGCAAAATAGAAACTGAAAATTTTGATTTATCGACTTTTTAAGCTGGAATATTCAGCACCTTTTGACCATGTGCAGAATAGTAGAATGGATATATAACTAAACAACTGATGTGGAGCACTGTGGCACGAGCTAAAAAAAATAAAATCGATTTTCCGACCAGAAAAGTTAATTTTCTTTGATCTAGGCCTACTTTTTGTAACCATGAAGAGAATGCATCGTATCTGACCAAACGATTGAAATGAATCTTGAAATGATTTTATTTTTAAAAATCTATTTGACCTGAAAAGCGAATATTCTGATCACTTTTGAACAGTTTGATACCTAATTTGTGCGAAAGCGAAGCGCGTTCTTAAATATTTTGATTTTCAGACTTTTAAATTGAATAATTTTCAACACTCTTTGTAACCATGGAAATAATTCTTATCTCGCTAAACAACTGATGCAAGCGCGAAGCAGGAGCTGAAAGTTCATGATTTTCTGACTTTTAAACCTGAAAGTTTTATCACTTTCTGTGACTATGAACATAATAGGTTTCTCATCGACTCACGCGAGCGCAAAGTAGGAAAAAAAAAAAAAAAAAAAAAAGATTTTTCTATTTTTCAACTGGAATAATTTAGCACTTTTTAACCATGTACAGAATAGTAGAATAGGTATCTAACTGAACAACTGATGCGAAGTACGAGCAGAAACTTTGGATTTTCCCATTAGAAAAGTTGATGTTCTATAAGGAGGCCTACTTAATTTTGTAACCATGAAGACAATATGTATCTGATCAAACGATTGAAATGAAGCGTGAAATGATTTTTTTATTTATTTTACGACCTGATATTCTGAGCAGTTTTGACAGGATTGATACCCAATTTACAACTTGCCAATATCGGGACTAATAGGGGCACTTAATCAGTGTTTTCTTTTTCAGCAAATAACTGTGACTAAAACTATTAAACGTCTAATCATTCTTCCGAGCGTTTCTACGTCAATACAAACTAAATATATAGCGCTTAAAGGGAAATGAAACCTTTGGTATAAGTAGACTTGTGTCGAAACAGAAAAATCTAAGAAACAGATCAACGAAACTTTGAGAAAAATTGGACAAAGAATGAGAAAGTTATGAGCATTTGAGTATTGTAATCACTATTGCTATGGAGATCCTCCTATCGGCAATGCGACAAGGATGTGTGATGTCACATGTGACCAACTTTCCCTTTGAATGACTATAGATTACCCCCAAAATGTCTCTTTTTGCTTTTTCTTATGGTGATACAAACTCTTTATCCATGATGTATTCTTTAAAAAATCTCTATTACATTTCCTCCTACAGAAAAAACACATGATCTAGTACTGGTAGATGTGATAAAAGAAGTAATTTAAATGAAATATATACTAAAGTAATGGGGAGAGTTTTTCACAAGTGACATCACACATCTTTGTCGCATTGCCAATGTGAGGATCTCCTTAGCATTAGTGATCACATTATTTAAATGCTCATAACCTCTCCTTATTTGTCCGATTTTTCTCAAACTTTCTTTGATCTGTTTCTTTGATTTTTTTTTTTCACACAAGCTATCTTGTTCCAAAGATTTATTCTCCTTTTAGCTCTTTGCGAAACGGATTCAAGACGATTTTCTTTTTGCGGGAAAGGTATGATTGTCTTGTTACTGGTTTCTAAAGAAACTGGCCAAATATCCGTTTTGCTAAACCTTGATTAAGATTGGCCACTGGGCCATGTTACCATAATTATTTCTTTAATGGCAAAGTTGTCTTAATCATATTTTTTTTATTATGAAAAAGGTTTAAGATCTATTAACCAACATTTGTAGGATCAACTGAAAATAAATTAATCAGAAGCAGTCGAAGATAAACCCTTGGGCTTACTTGATGCCCCAGTTACACCAACAAAAAAAGACGCGAAACATAAGAAAGCTCTTAAAAAAAGGTTTAAGAATACTTTGGTCGATTTGAGGGTCCGCAAATAGTGTGACTACAGCATAAATCAATAAATCAAAGTATGAAGTTTATCGCTTATCTTGAAAGTCTGAGAGTCAACGCGTTGATAAGACATTCGCTAGACAAATACTTATGTCGAAAATAACCGTCTAAATCAGTTCTTAACTGTTAAGAACATGATCTTGTCGACAAACTTTACGTATAGGTCTATTGTGTTATCTTCATTGCCTTCATTGCCGACTTACCATAGCTCATCACATGTTGTGCTTCTCATTCACATACATGTAGGCCTATTTTCGTCGTAGTAACAAGTAACAACAGATTCAAGAACTTCATTCTGATCAACCTGAACATAGGTGTCTTTGGGAAAACTAAAATACTTCTGCCCCGAAACTAAATCTCATGAAGACCTGCGGATACCTTGCTGTGTTGTAGAGTATGAGGCAAAGTCGATTCGACGCGTGATACCATACTATGGCCGGTAGGCCTATAACTCAGCAGAATCAAGGTATTTAGAGTGCAGTATTATTGCAAGGTGATCACCAAGAAGCTGAAAGTCCGTTAAAGCAAGGATCAAACATCAATCAACCCGCCGCTGATGAAAACCCATTTCGACTACCAAGAAAATTTCTTTGAAGTTCAAATAAGACCTAACTTCGACTTGTATGATCTGTAGCACTACACTGTTAGAAAATTTATCCATAAAATAAAAGTTCATGCGGCACAGTCTTGAGAACACCTGTAATCTTACCAGATTGCGTAATCTTACATTATACCACGTACTATTACAGGAAATTGGTATTTGGTGTATGGAATCTTACAAATTTTCTTAAATGAAACACCCTTTTCCCTTTTTTAACCGGACCTGTTCTGTTAAATTGCAGAAAAAATTCCTGTGTTATGAATTTACAGAATGATTCTGTTATTGTTTTCTGCTAAATCTTCTTTTTCTATTCTATAAAATCAGGTTCTTTTAACAGTGTAGGTAAAGTCTGATGCATGGTCCCATACGACGTGTATGCAGGTGTGTATTAACCGAATTACGGTCTTCAGAGAGCACTATTAAGTTACGAGGTGATCTCCAAGCAGTTGGCAGTCTACAACAGAGCTCAAGCGTAAAACCGATCAGACAACTGTTTCTGTTAGATTACTAGCTGGAGTCCGATATATGCTGCCATCCATTGGCCTGTATTGATCAACAAAATCAAGACCTTGCAATGCATTTTATTGAGATGATCAACAATCAATTGTAACTTGACTACAACAAATAACACTCAAATATAAAATCAATCTGACCAGAATAGAAACACATTTCTGCAACCGAAATAAGTGAAATGACGTTTACATTAGACCCAAAGACATCGGGCTGTGTTCTAGGGCGCTTGATGAAATATAGTGAGTGACGTCATACAATGGACAGTATGGATCGTCAGAATCAAGATCTTCAGAGTGCAGTATCGCGAGATGATCTTCAAGCGGTTAAAGGTCTATTACAACAAGGTACTGGGGTAAACCATCCAGATAAAAATGGAAACACTCCATTACACATGGCTGCACAACGTGGCAACAATGATATCGTGGAGTTTCTCATTAAACATGGTGGTGATGTAGAGAAGGAGAATGAAGATGGACAAATACCCTTACATCTTGCTGCATCATATGGAAACCTTGAAGCAACAAAGGCGATACTCAGGCGCGGTGGAAATGTGTACAAAGAGGACAACATAGGCAACAGTGCATTACTTAACGGCGTAAATAATGGTCACAAGGATGTAGTCCGATACTTTCTCAGTCAAGGCACCAGTGTGAACATGGTCAATAGTAAAGGAATGACACCCTTGTACATCGCTGCCGGTTGGGACAAGTTTGACATGTTGAAATACTTGATCAGTGAAGGAGCCGATGTACATTGTACACAGGAAAACAATTTATTGCCAATGTCAAACGCTGCATCACTTGGTCATGTAGAGGTAGTTAAGTATCTTGTAAGTCAAGGAGCTGAAGTGAATAGGGTTGATAATAATGGTCACAGTGCATTGCGTGGTTCTGCTTTCAGTGGTCATATTGAGGTTACCAAATATCTGATTAGTCAGGGAGCTGAGGTGAATAAGGGAGATAATGAGGGCTTGACACCTTTACATCTTGCTGCTCATGGAGGTCATATGGAAACATGTGAATATCTGATCAGTCAAGGAGGTGAGGTGAATAGAGGGAAAAATAATGGTTCGACTCCATTACACAGTGCTGCTCAGGAAGGTCATCTTGAAATCACCAGATATTTGATCAGTCAAGGAGCTGAGGTGCATAAAGGGAAAAATAATGGTTCGACTCCATTACACAGTGCTGCTCAGGAAGGTCATCTTGAAATCACCAGATATTTGATCAGTAAAGGAGCTGAGGTGAATAGGGTTAATGATAACGGTCGCAGTGCATTGCGTGAATCTGCTTTCGATGGTCATATTGATGTTACCAAATATCTGATTAGTCAAGGAGCTGAGGTGAACAAGGGAGATAATGAGGGCTGGACTCCATTACACGTTGCTGCTCACGGAGGTCATCTGGATACGTGTGAATATCTGATCAGTCAAGGAGCTGAGGTGAATAAAGGGAAAAATAATGGTTCGACTCCATTACACAGTGCTGCTCAGGAAGGTCATCTTGAAATCACCAGATATCTGATCAGTCAAGGAGCTGAGGTGAATAAAGGGAAAAATAATGGTTCGACTCCATTACACAGTGCTGCTCAGGAAGGTCATCTTGAAATCGCCAGATATTTGATCAGTAAAGGAGCTGAGGTGAATAAGGTTAATGATAACGGTCGCAGTGCATTGCGTGAATCTGCTTTCGATGGTCATATTGATGTTACCAAATATCTGATTAGTCAAGGAGCTGAGGTGAATAAGGGAGATACAGAGGGCTGGACTTCATTACACGTTGCTGCTCACGGAGGTCATCTGGATACATGTGAATATCTGATCAGTCAAGGAGGTGAGGTGAATAAAGGGAAAAATAATGGTTCGACTCCATTACACAGTGCTGCTCAGGAAGGTCATCTTGAAATCACCAGATATCTGATCAGTCAAGGAGCTGAGGTGAATAAAGGGAAAAATAATGGTTCGACTCCATTACACAGTGCTGCTCAGGAAGGTCATCTTGAGATCACCAGATATTTGATCAGTAAAGGAGCTGAGGTGAATAGGGTTAATGATAACGGTCGCAGTGCATTGCGTGAATCTGCTTTCGGTGGTCATATTGATGTTACCAAATATCTGATTAGTCAGGGAGCTCAGGTGAATAAGGGAGATAATGAGGGCTGGACTCCTTTACACGTTGCTGCTCAAGAAAGTCATCTGGATACATGTGAATATCTGATCAGTCAAGGAGCTGAGGTGAATAAAGGGAAAAATAATGGTTCGACTCCATTACACAGTGCTGCTCAGGAAGGTCATCTTGAAATCACCAGATATTTGATCAGTCAAGGAGCTGAGGTGAATAAAGGGGAAAAATATGGTTCGACTCCTTTACACGTTGCTGCTAAGAATGGTCATCTTTATACATGTGAATATCTGATCAGTCAAGGAGCTGAAGTGAATAAAGAAAATAATGTTGGTTGTACTGCATTACACAGTGCTGCTATTAGTGGTCATCTTGAAGTCTCAGAATATCTGATCAGTGAAGGAGCTGAAGTCAATAAAGGAGATAGCTATGGTTTGAACCCTTTGCACTATGCTGCTCAGGAGGGTCATCTTGGTACCTGCGATTATCTACTCAGTCGAGGAGCTGAGGTGAAAAACGGAGAAAGTGATCGCTGGAATCTAATTAGTGCTGCTTCCAACGGTCATGCATTCATTGTCAAGTATCTTCTAAGTCAAGGAGCTGATGTGAATAGGGTTGATAATAACGGTCGCATTGCATTGCGTGAATCTGCTTTCGATGGTCATATTGATGTTACCAAATATCTGATTAGTCAAGGAGCGAAGGTGAATAAGGGAGATAATGAGGGCTGGACTCTTTTGCATCTTGCTGCTCAAGAAGGTCACCTGGATACATGTGAATATCTGATTAGTCAAGGAGCTGGTGCGAATGAGGGAAATAATGATGGCTGGACACCTTTACACAGTGCTGCTCTGAATGGTCATCTTAATGTGACCAAATATTTGATCAGTCAAGGAGCTGGTGTGAATAAAGGAAACAATAATGGTAGGACTGCATTACACAGTGCTGCTCGAAATGGTCATCTGGATACATGTGAATATCTGATTAGTCAAGGAGCTGAAGTGAATAAAGGAATGAATGATGGTGGGACTGCATTACACTGTGCTGCTCAGAATGGTCATATTAATGTGACCAAATATCTGATTAGTCAAGGAGCCGAGGTGAATAGGGTTGATGATAACGGTCGCAGCGCATTGCGTGGTTCTGCTTTCACTGGTCATATTGAAGTCACCCAATATCTGATTAATCAAAGAGCTGAAGTCAATAAGGGCGATAATGAGGGCTGGACTCCTTTACATATTGCTGCTCAAGAAGGTCATCTGGTTACATGTGAATATATGATCAATCAAGGAGCTGATGTCAATAAAGCAGATAATAATGGTTTCACTCCATTGCACAATGCTGCACTTAAAGGTCATCTTGAAGTCATCAGATATCTGATTAGTCAAGAAGCTGAGGTGAATAAGGGAGATAATGAGGGTCTGACTCCAGTACACGTTGCTGCTAAAGAAGGTCATCTGGATACATGTGAATATCTGATTAGTCATGGAGCTGATGTGAATAAAGGAAACAATAATGGTAGGACTGCATTAAACGTTGCTGCTAAAGAAGGTCATCTGGATACATGTGAATATCTGATTAGTCAAGGAGCTGAAGTGAAGAAAGGAATGAATGATGGTGAGACTGCATTACACTGTGCTGCTAAGAATGGTCATCTAAATGTGACCAAATATCTAATTAGTCAAGGAGCTGAAGTGAATAAGGGAGTTACTGAGGGCTGGACTCCTTTGCATATAGCTGCTCAAGAAGGTCACCTGGATACATGTGAATATCTGATTAGTCAAGGAGCTGGTGCAAATGAGGGAGATAATGATGGCTGGACACCTTTACATTGTGCTGCTCTGAATGGTCATCTTAATGTGACCAAATATTTGATCAGTCAAGGAGCTGATGTGAATAAAGGAACGAATGATGATTGTACTGCATTACACAGTGCTGCACAAAATGGTCATCTGGATACATGTGAATATCTGATTAGTCAAGGAGCTGAAGTGAATAAGGGAGCTACTGAGGGCTGGACTCCTTTGCATCGTGCTGCACTTAATGGTCATCTGGATACATGTGAATATATGATTAGTCAAGGAGCTGAAGTGAACAAGGGAGCTACTGAGGGCTGGACTCCTTTGCACATTGCTGCTCAAGAAGGTCACCTGGTTACATGTGAATATCTGATTAGTCAAGGAGCTGAAGTGAATAAGGGAGCTACTGAGGGCTGGACTCCTTTGCATATTGCTGCTCAAGAAGGCCACCTGGATACATGTGAATATTTGATTAGTCAAGGAGCTGGTGCGAATGAGGGAAATAATGATGGCTGGACACCTGTAAATAGAGCTGCTCTGAATGGTGATCTTAATGTGACCAAATATTTGATCAGTCAAGGAGCTGATGTGAATAAAGGAACGAATGATGATTGTACTGCATTACACAGTGCTGCACAGAATGGTCATCTGGATACATGTGAATATCTGATTAGTCAAGGAGCTGAAGTGAATAAGGGAGCTACTGAGGGCTGGACTCCTTTGAATATTGCTGCTCAAGAAGGTCATCTGGATACATGTGAATATCTGATTAGTCAAGGAGCTGATGCGAATGAGGGAGATAATGATGGCTGGACACCTTTACATAGTGCTGCTGAGAATGGTCATCTGGATACATGTGAATATCTGATTAGTCAAGGAGCTGATGCGAATGAGGGAGATAATGATGGCTGGACACCTTTACATAGTGCTGCTGAGAATGGTGATCTTAATGTGACCAAATATTTGATCAGTCAAGGAGCTGATGTCAATGAAGAATATTTGAAGGGTTGTACTCCTTTACACTATGCTGCTAAAGGGGCTCATCTTGACACCTGCAATTATCTTCTCAGCCATGGAGCTGAAGTGAAAAACGAAGACAGTGACGGTTGGACTCTATATAGTGCTTCTTCCTGTGGTCATACATTCATAGCCAAATATCTGATCAGTCAAGGTGCTGAGGTTAATAAGGGATATAGTGACGGATGCACTCCATTACATGTTGCTGCTCAAGAAGGTCATCTTGACATGTGCGATTATCTGATCAGTGAAGGAGCTGAGGTTGGCAAGGGAGATGGCGATGGTTGGACCCTCTGTAGTGCTGCTCTAAACGGTCACCAATTCATCACCAAATATTTGATCAATCAAGGAGCTAAGGTGAATGATAGATATAGCAATGGTCGAACTGCTTTACACATTGCTGCTCAGAATGACCATCTTGAAGTCACCAAGTGTCTCATAAGTTATGAGGCAGATGTCAATACGACCGATAATCAGGCATGGATCCCCTTGCACGTTGCTGTTGAAGGCGGTCACTTTGATATATGCGAGCATCTGATTGGCCAAGGAGCTGAAGTTAATTATGCTGATAACAAGGGCTGCACAGCTTTACACCTCGCTGTTGAAAGTGGCAATCTCGATATCACCAAGCATTTGCTTTGTCAAGGAGCTATGGTTAACAAAGATAATAACCAGGGTGATACACCATTACACATTGCCGTTAAACAAGGTTTCTTCGAGTTTGTTCAAGTTCTACTTTCAGGAGGAGCGTGTTGCTTTTCTGATGACAAGGATGACCAGACGCCATTACATCACGCATTGACTCTTGGGTTCAAAGATATCACCGATCTACTCATTGCTGATTGGAATACAAAGGTATTAATATTATCGTTATTACCATAATCATCATCATGGATAGTATAACTATTATTTGGCAGTAGTTGTAGAGTATAGTATTATAGTATCGTTTAATATTCAATTCAACTCCAGTTGACCACAAAGACTATACAGGCTACAGAATTGTACAATAACGGATACAATAATAATGATGAAAAAGTAGGATACAATAATGCATTATTCGAATTATAGCAATGTGTTTGAAGGTAATATAAATTTTTAAGGCTTGTCGAGAAAACTGCTCTAGAGAAAATTTGAAGTAAATTAGATTAGAAAGTAGAATATAATTCTTTGATTATATCTTTATCCATATTGATACAATGTAATATTTGTGTGTGGCATATCAACAGAAAGGAAAGAAAAAAATCTACTTTTATCTATGCTCTTTGATATGATTACACATATTAAGATAATTCGGTGATGTTGGTTACATATCAATTGAAAAAAACGCATTCCATATTTCAATTCATTTAGAGCAATCTACCGATTCTTCAGATTGCTGTCCTCCGCGGTGATGCATCCCTAGTAGAGAAATTAATCTCTTATGGATGTGATCTCAACAATCAATCAACTGATGGTCAGACGTGTCTACATAAAGCCATTAAGTTATGCTACATGACTGAGAGGACTGTGAAGGAAACTGACACATTAAAAAAGGTGACGTTGGCATGCATATTTTGGAACAAATTACAGGAGTAAATGTAGAGTAAAAGTTTTTTTTTATTCTTGTTTCTTCTCCCCTCTTTTTCACCGATTGAAAACCGATGCAGCAGTGTTGATCTTGCCATCCGGTAACACACCCTTTCCCTTTGCGCATACATTCGTAATTCCGAAGTTTCGTTATTCCGAAGGTTCGGTTATTCCGAAGGTTCGTATTTACGAAGGTTCGTAATTCCGAATGTTCGTAATTCAGAAGGTTCGTTAATCCGAAAACGAAAAAAGGTTCGTAATTCCGAAGGTTAGTTAGTCCGAAAACGAAACGAGGTTCGTAATTCCGAAGGTTCGTTAATCCGAAAACGAAAAAAGGTTCGTAATTCCGAAGATTCGTTAATCCGAAAACGAACCTTCGGAACAACGAACCTTATTTCGTTTTCGGATTAAGGAACCTTCGGAATAATGAACCTTATTTCGTTTTCGGATTAACGAACCTTCGGAACATCGAACCTTATTTCGTTTTCGGATTATCGAACATCGGAAAAACGAACCTTCGGAATAACGCCACAAATGTTCGGATTAACGAACCCTTTTACGTTTTCAGATTAACGAACATCGAGGTATAGGCAATTTACGTGTTTCGGAATTACGAACCTTCGGAATAAAGAACCTTCGGAATTACGAAGTGTAACCTTCACTTTGATATTATTAATGTATTCACCCACGAATTCCCTATTGTGCCACTACACAGTGGTTTGAAATTAACGTAAGAGAAGCATATGCATACCTCAGCAAAAGCTTATAACAAACTGTTTTTTGTTTATGCATATCTAATCAAATGATGAAAGTATAATAACATTACCTGGCGTACTACTGAAAATTATTCTTAACAATTTCATGGTTTCAAGATGGAATAATCGGTTCTAGGACAACTACCCCCTGGACAATCACCCCCCGGACAACTACCCCCCGGACAATTACCCCCCGAGGACAATTACCCCCTGAGGACAACTACCCCCCGAGGACAATTACCCCCGGACAATTACCCCCCGGACAACTACCCCCCGGACAATTACCCCCCGGACAATTACCCCCGGACAATTACCCCCCGGAAAATTACCCCCCGAACAACTACCCTCGGACAATTACCCCCCGTAAAATTACCCCCCGTAAAATTACCCCCCGGACAATTACCCCCCCCGACAATTACCCCCCGGACAACTACCCCGGACAACTACCCCCTGGACAACTACCCCCCCCCCCGACAATTTCCTTCAGAAAATCCCCCCTTCTCTCCAGCATCAATGTTAGAAATAAGCGGGACCCATTGTAAGTTTTGGTCGGTGGCACAGGTTTCCGAAATATTTTCTACTTTACCTTACGTTAATAACTTTTTATTTCTCTTTTATATTGCTCTTTCTCCTGTTCTCTCACTTTCTTCTTTTATCTTTTTTTGTTTTTATTTAGCGGCGCCTTCTGCATCATGAAAAATGGGGGGATGGGGGGGGGGGGCTTGCACCCGAAACCTCCCGTTTGGCTATGCATATATACATCAGAAAATATGTAAACTGGCCCTCATTCTAAGTTTTCATAGAACAATTGAACACGATTAGTCATAATAATCACAAATGTTGAAGATCTCTGATTCCAACTGATCTGATTTTTTAAAATATTTATTTTGGGTTTAATTTCAGGAAAGAAATCAGGCAAATAGATAAAACGTAAAAAATACACCTTCATAGGTAGAAATATTGAAAGTCGATAACGCAACTATCAACACTAACACTGTCAAGTAGACCTATAAATCTGTTATTTTAAAACAGTTCAACTAACAAGAAGCTAAGAATTATGAAACAATTGGTGCACATTCCAGATTAAGATGTGGCTTTATAACTTAATACAGAAAGCTAAAAAACTTTATGCAAAGATGATACACACAAGAACACCTTGTAATTTACAAGGTGATTTTGTGTGTATTATTATTGGGTGAAAGCAATTAAACATTAAAGAAGGAAATTAAGTACCAAATTTACTAAATTGTAAACAATATATATGACATAATCAAATACAGTGTTTTTATACAAATTGGCAATCGTGATAGTATACAATTCGTTTACGGTGCATTTTAAGGACGGTTTGTAAGAATTTATAAAGAAGTAGGCCTATGCAAATCAAATAATGCGACCGAGCAGCGTGAGCTGAAAATATTAAAATTTAGACCATAAAATTGACATTTTACAGAGCACTTGAAAAATCGATTTGTAAATTTAAAAATAATGAAAGCTCGAAATGAAATATGTTTTGTATATTGACTTCGAAACTTGATATTTTAAGCTCCATATCAGCCTATATTGAGCAAGATATTAATCTCATCGAAAAAGCAATGCGAGCGCGAAGCGCGAGCGGAAAATACTTGATATTCCGGTATGAAAATGGTGAATTTGAGCACTATCTAAAGCATTGTGTAGGGAAATTGTGAAGTGGATGTGGAAAGCACTTAATAAATGATGCGAGTATGAAGCGGGAGCTGATATCTTCATTATTATTTTGACCTAGGACCTGGACATTCTAGGTCTAAGGACATTTTGTCATCATATGAAAATGATAACAACTTTCTTATTCCTCTTCCTGAGCGCTATATGAATCATATGAAATTGTAATATTGTCGATATTCTTTTCTGAAAAGGGACAATTTAGTCATTAAGAATTCATGAAAATTTTATCATCATATTTATTAATGTAATAAGCCTAAATGAGTGAGTAAAATGTGTTGACACTGAGGCCTGAAAACTGGATATTTTAAGCACTTTTGTAATCATGAATAGGATTTGTGAGTTGATATATTTTTTACAAAAATGCGAGCGCAAATAGTGAGACGAAATTTTTGGTAAACTGTCATAAAAGGGGGGTTTTAAGTAGTTTGTTATATAATTTGGCAAATCAAATAATGCGAGCGCATAGCGAAAGCTGCAAGTTATATTCACACCATAAAACGGACATTAAACAGAGCACTTAAAAATCAGTTTGTAAATCAAACAAAATAATGAATAATGTCCGAGCTGAAATATGCTTTGTAATATCGACTTCAAAACTTGATATTTTAAGCTAC
Organism: Lytechinus pictus; assembly: GCF_037042905.1. Classification (NCBI taxonomy): domain Eukaryota; kingdom Metazoa; phylum Echinodermata; class Echinoidea; order Temnopleuroida; family Toxopneustidae; genus Lytechinus; species Lytechinus pictus. Next base: position 6,156,539 of record NC_087250.1, read on the forward strand.
ATATCAGCCTATTTAGCAAGATGTGTATCTCATCGAACAGGCTATGCGAGCGCGAGCAAAAAACATTAATATAGTGACATGAAATATATTTTTTTATCATTTTTAAGTCATCCCCTGACCTTTTTTTTTACTCGTCTCCCTCCTCTTATTTTACCTCTTATTTTTTCTCCTTTCTTTCCCCTTTTTTTTTTTTCTTTCTTTCCCCCTTTTTTTCATTTTTTTGCTCTGCCGATAGGGGGGGGGGGCGGGCCCCTCGGCCCCCTGGATCCGCCTATGGATGGTGCTCAATTTTACAGCTTTCTTACGGCGTACGTTTGATTCCAAGATACTCGAGAATGCCTTGAGTACTTCTTACGTCAAACGTACGGCCGACGTATGACTCTGTGCACTCCCCTTGTCTAGGGGGTAATTGTCCGGGGGGGTAGTTGTCCGGGGGTAATTGTCCTGGCGGTAATTGTCCGGGGGGTAGTTGTCCGGGGGGGGGGGAATTGTCCGGGGGGTAATTGTCCGGGGGTAGTTGTCCGGGGGGTAATTGTCCGGGGGGTAATTGTCCTCGGGGGGTAGTTGTCCTCAGGGGGTAATTGTCCGGGGGGTAATTGTCCGGGGGGTAATTGTTCTCGGGGGTAATTGTCCAGGGGGTAGTTGTCCGGGGGGTGATTGTCCAGGGGGTAGTTGTCCTGATACCGGAATAATCACTTTATGTGCTTTGCTGACATAGTTGATTCTGAATAAAAGCTGGACATATTTCCAAGGTCACTTGCAAATCTCTAGATCAAGACCTGAGGAAGAAAGTTTACATCAACAACCTTAGGAATGGCTAAGTAATTCATCTGCACAGAAAGAGCATTCTCTTGACTTTTGTTTGAACCTAGCCCAGACAGGAAATTGAGTTTCGTGGTATTCTGTTACAGATATCCAATGAATACTACAATGGTGTTTTACCTTCTGAGAAGGCTTTGGTGTTCTATCTTCTTGACAATGGAGCCAGATTAGATATAAGGGACGATACAGGCAATCTACCAATCCACTATGCTAAGGATCCAGTAATCAATCAGATGATCTTGCTAAGGTTGTATACTTTGATAGGCACTGGGTTTTAATCTATTGAACTGATAGTTAAATGTTTTAATATAAATTCTGAGATGTATTATGAGGGTCAGTGAAAATGTACTTTGGGCTTTCTATTGATATCAATTTGATTTTTTTTTCGTGAAAATATCAATACGGACTTCTTTCAGCTTCCACAAATCCACTAGGGGCCCACTTTCATTTCGAAATCTATACGGTATCCAAATCTCAGCAAATTGTTAATTTTCTTTTACAGAAGTTGAAGCATTGTCGTTTTTAAGATTTGTAAATTTGATAATTTAATGAAATGAATCAACTGATTACAATAGATGAAGTTAGTTAGATCGATCCTAAAGTATACATGAATGTTATTCATCTTATTGGAAATTGCCAGTGACGTTGTAATAAATTCAATTCATCTTATTTTTTAGGTCACCTATAGAGGATATCGAATATTCAGGAGGTAAGATTTGACATTTCAGACATCTATTTTTGTTCCTCATTAAATCATTAACCACCTAAATTTTGCATTGAAATTTGTTTTTTGTCACCATGACAAATCTTTCCATCTCCAGCGATTACAAATGTTCTTTACAATTTGTTTCTTCAGATTATTGTCGATTTCAAGTTAGTAAAGGTGTTGATACTAGTCCCAAACGTGAACACATGAAAAGGACAAAGTTCATTATAAAACAATTGTATCTAAAATTGGTCCAACAATAAATATTGATGCTTGCAGAGCTATAATTCATCGTATTTATTGCGGATATTTTTGTTTTTATAGGTAATTTTTATCTATATTGTTAACATCTAATTTGATATTGCAATGGCATTTTATCATCTTTTAAAATTAAACAATAGATGCACGACCAAGCCGTGGTAATATTTCTGTGGAAGTTGAGTCAACTATCGACCGAAAAATTGATCTAGAAGACCATGGCGTGTCAATCTTTATTCCTCCTGGCGCTATTCGTCATGATCACACGGGACTGATCACCCTCACTCTCTTGCGAGAGCCACCAATTGTCAACCTTCAAGAAGATGAATCAGTGGCTTGCTATGGAATCAGATGTGATCCTCCACATATGATTTTCCAGCATCCTGTTAAGATCAGGATACCTCACTGTTCAGTGGTCATTAATCCAGATCAAATGAACCCAGACATCGTTTCTCGTGTATGGGATTCAGTAAAGGGTAATATGTTATAATTTTATGTATTACATTCCATGCATAATGTCAGCATGTTGAATATTATTTGTCTCAGTCATCCCTGGTCACCCTTTTTTTTAACAACCGTCAAATCATTTTCATTATAATTATCAAAATCACGACGAGAATCTCCCGCCAACTCAACTTACATCCTTAACCTTTTTTTGTCCCTTCATAAATCTAGACCTACCAGTAACTTCGCGAAGAAGAACATCCAACTCATCTGACGAGCCACCATACTGCAAAGTGTACAAGAGACACCTCGAGCTGTATGTCTCCCAATGTGCTGATTGGTGGGTACTTATTCCTCTAGAACAACAGGTGATCCGACAGAAACTTCTATGCTCTCCATACATCCCTGACAGGATAGAGAGAGGACAGGATGTTGACATTCATCTTCATGTTCATGCCAACCTACCAGGGATGGAAGAGGTAAGGGACATCAGTTGCATAGGAGAGATGGTTTTGAAGTGTATTGTCAGTGTGTGTGAGGGTGAATCGGAGGGTGTGCGAGAGGGTGTGTGTGTGTGTGAGAGAGAGAGAGAGTGTGAACGAGGGAATGTTCATGTCAGTGTGACAGAAGGAATAACGGTCAATAAAAAAAAACGTTTGCTCTCGGAATTCGAAAAAGTCAATCTGTGCTTATTGCTCGACTGTCCGGGGTAGGGGAACAATAGATGAACAACGGTTATTTCCTCGAAAATAAACCAGTTTAAGGTCTGTGTGCTTCAGTGTTTGCTAACGTATCGCCAACTCAAGGTGATAGGACTAAGAATATAATATTCCTCCCATTTTTATTAACTGGTCCCATGTAATCTTATTTGAAATAGCAATTGCTTGAGATATAGGGAGGTGTACCCCCTTGCTTTTTCGGAAATGCCATTATATTATTATTCTTCTAAAATATGAGACAAATTTCCTCTTTGGGTCAAATTATTTAATGTATTTTTCAAGGAAATCAGAAAATTACGTTGAATATGGAATAATGAAATGATTAGGCAATTTCCTAGACCAACGGCGTATATAGAAGATTGACAACAGTTCAGATTGTTTATCAAAGGCCGGCATTATATTTCAGTCTAATGTGTAACTTTATTGGCCAATCACTTATTGTCTTCCTATTATCCCTATTTCTTATATCAAATGGTATTTTGAGTCCGATGTCTCTAGACTTATCGCATAATACACAAGTATTCAGTGAGTCTATAACTCTTTATTTCACAGGAAATTAAAAGGCAGGAGGAAAAACGGTTGTACAGGAAGGCTCATCCTTCAGTTCCAATCAACATTGCGACAAAATCGAGTGATGTTAGTGTGGCGTCCTTTCGTGATGATGGAAATGAAAGCAGCAGAGTAAGCAATTAGAAGGGATTTTCTTTGTCGAAGTGTTAATAGGTTGGTGATACACATACACCGAAAGTGAACTAAAGCCGGCTTATGTGTATCACCTTCTTTTTTGAAAGTCGGTCCTTTGGATGTGGTTTGAAGCCGACATCAGTCCTATTGGATGTGTATCACCCCAAGTGGACTCAGACTGGTTTGACCGTCGGACTTTGCTTGACCAACATTGTAAAATTTTGATATGAATATTCATAAGACTTGTGTCACATAAATAGTCGATGTGAAGCCGGTTTATTTCTACCTGGGAGAACATTGGCGAACAGAAACGTAGTGGGAAAAAATAAATTATTGTTCATTATAAAGTTATATTATAATTATGTTATGTTATATTACATTAAAAAAACATTTTGTCATAACTTTATGAAACACCATTTGCTCGGGGCCAATGTCTTCATTGTTCCTGATGCACACATTGTCTATTTAACGAGATTTATAATCCTGTTGTGCTAAAACCTCCCGTTTTCAAGTCAATATACATCAAATGTATTTCATCGCACTTCGAACAATGATTGTTTTATGTAGTGACATATGCTTCTTTATCTTGACTACTTAAAGTGATTGCCCCATTTTCAGTTCTTAATATAAAACATTTCCTGTCCGTGCTTACGTTCGCATTAGTGGATTGGTGAGAAAAGTCTGCTCTTCATGAATTCCTGAAATCAGTCCTTAAAATATGTCCCTTTTTCTTATCTGAATATCAAAATTTGCGCTAGCATCATTTGGTGAGTGAAATACGTATGGTCTTCGTAAATTCCTACAAACAAGCCTAACAATGCCCCTTTTCAGGTCTGAACTTCCGAAATATTTGATCAGTGAGATGCGTATGATAATCAAGATTACAATGACTACAAGAAGTGCTTCATGTCTTTAGATATAATTCTAACAAAATAAGCACGCGCTTGGCACTCGCGTTAAATGAATATCGTGAGATATGTGTACTCTTTATGGATTCCTTAAAAAATAGTCCTTAAAATATACCTGTTTGGGGTCAATATATACACAAATGTTTTTTTAGCGAGACAGTTGCGTATCATGATTACAAAAACTTGCTTATTATGAAATTTCAGCTTGCACTTCGCGCTCGCATTATGTGATCAGTAAGAAACATATCCGTTTAATGGTACTGTCCTTAAAATGTCTTTCTTAGGTCAGTATACTGGCAACTGAGAGCGCTTTGCGCGCTCACTAAGTGACTCAGAATTTTTGCTGGTGCCCCCCAATGCCGTGACCCACGGTACGCCACTGGGTGTTATAATATTCATCATCATAGCTGTTATCTAATCGTTGCAAATTTGAAAATCATGGTAGGCACAAGAGACCTTGCTTCCTTTGCGCTGCACTTTTTTATGTTTTCATTGTTGAACCACACGTGTAAAAATCGAGCAAAGAACCAATTATTTTTTTAAGGAAAGGATCGAGGCAACAACCCCTCAAGAAGTTTCCAACCAGTATGTCCTTGTACAAATCCATGTGTTTTTCTTAATACTTTGATTGAATTAAGACTTCATTCTGATAACAAACTACAGGTTCTTCTCTTAAAAGACATTCAAAGCAAACTGAAACACATGATCGTTCTACCAATGACATCACGTGATGAGGATCAAGATTTCCCGGTTACTATCATGATAACGCAGAGTGGAAAAAACGATATTTCAATATCTCTTGCCTTTGTCATCAGATGTTCAGGTAAAATGCATACTGTCTGCTTTATGATAATTGATTGTTTTCGACATGTAATTGTTTCTAGTCTATGATGAAGACTGATAAAACCTGGAAAACCACAGGTACGGTCAATAGCCCAGCCTTTAACATTAAATCTTAGAACATTGCTAAACTTTCAATAAAATAAAGGGAATCTCATTATCTATGATGAAGACTACATAAAATAAACCTGGAAAACGTGATAGTATGAAATCAAGCCACAGGTACGGCCATTAGTTCAGTCTTTGGCATTGAATCTTAGAACATTGCTAGACTTTCAATAAAATAATGAGAATCTGAATAATCCGCAAAGAGCTTGGTGTCGTGACGTCGTACACATCTATTACACACAATCATTATCATGTTTTAACAGAAATATGACGCAGTATACTGTTTATATGTATGTCCTTTACCACAATTAACTGCAAAATAAAATCAGTTTCTGTTTGTTTATGTATTCAATATTCGAAATATATGATTCGTTTTAACATGTGAATCAGGTTACCCAACCAACCTTATTAAAAAAATGAAATCTCAATCTTGTGTCTGGTGTTACCGTGCTGACGACGCAATACGCCAATAGTGTATTTTTTTTAATTATCGTCCTAGTGACCAAGTTCTATAATATTTGAATTCATATTTATTTCGACAGGTGAACCTGGGACCGAGCATTCATTACAACCTTTCTCTTTCGCCCCGTAAGTTATACGTTTAACATTTGTTATCTTCATACACCTCACTGCAAAACCTAAAGAAAATGGTGAATGTTAAATCATAGATTCGATATCTATTTCATTGATGAACGAAAACCGGCTTCAGATGTGCCTTCGTATCCATATATTTATTAAACTATTTGCTATGCAATTAATGTCTACCTTGGCTGGTGGGGCTCACCGTCATGGAAGTGCCAAAGATGCCCCCACTGCACATAAAAAACCAACTAAGAACTGATTTACATTTGACCTACAGTACAATTTTTTATTTCATATATCGTGTTTTTAGGGTAGCTGACGAAGTCTCAAGGAGTGACCTCCAGGATATTGATGTCCAGTCCATTGCTGACAAGATGACGGTAGATCAGTACTATGATTTAGGAGTTGCTCTTGGGTTCCGAATTCAACAGTTAGACGTGATGGAACACAATCGGTCCCGAGACAGGCAGCAGGCCTTCTTTGACATGCTAAATAAATGGCGACAAACGCAACCCTCTGGTCAAGAAGCAAAGGAAATCTTGCTTTCACTCATGAAATCCTTGGAGTCATCTATCAAAGATCTAGAATTAGGTTTGCTCTCTATTAACTTAGTAATATGTCATTTTATTTTTCGTTCAATATTTGTGGAAATTTTGAAAATGCACGAATTCAATAAAAAAAAATCATTCAACACTCGTTATTGCTTATCACATTATGTTCATATTTTTCTACATCTTGTTTATATATTATGATAAACATATGAATTTAAATCTTGAATTTGTAATCTTCGTTTCTTACTACGTTACAGATCGGATAACGCATGGCAAAATCCCTGTCACGTACTCATCAATAAAGCGCTAAACAGTGCGTCCCACAAAAACCGAAACCGAGATTTATCGATGATTTATCATAACTTAATCACAAATACGATAGACAAATGACCTATCATTGTAAAGCTTATAATCTCCTCTGTCATCTGAAATTACTTAGATTATTTCTCATTCACATATGAATGAGCAAAAACAATTTGAAGAGGGGATACCAAAAAGTCATTTGGCGGGCTGTATCTTGGTTTCAAAAAGAAAATCACATTAAAAAATAATTCAATATCTGCTCTTTTATTTGATACCTCAATCACAGAAAATGGTCGAAAAATAAGAAAGTTATGGTTATTTGAAATAAGGCTTGAATTTCAATAATTTCATAAAATCATGGACCTACCAGAGGTTCTACAGGCTAGCGTTCAAATTCACTTGACACTCCGTTTTGTTGACGATCAGCCATGCATTAAGTCTTTTGTTAACCATGCGATATAATAGCTTCTGTCGGAAAACGGTGAAAACACGTTTATTTATTGAAATTATTGCAATACAAGCATTGTTTCGAGGGAACATAACTTTTTTTACTTCGTGACCATTTTTTGTGATTAAGGTATCAAATAAAAGAGCAGATATTGAACTTTTTAGGCATGTGATTTTCTTTTTGAGATTCAGATACCCCCGCAAAATGAGTTTTTGGTATCCTTTGTTCAAATTGTTTTTGCTAACTCATGCGTGAATGCGGAATAATCTAAGTAATATCAGATGAAAGAGGAGATTCTAAGCTTTACATTGGTAGGTCATTTGTCTATTGCATTTGTGATTAAGTTATGATAAATCATCGCTTACTCTCGGTTTCGTTTTTTTTTTCTGGGACGCACTGTATAATTCAATACCTCTGCTCTAACAAAATCCACCAATGCCCAAATTCAATTTCAGAGACATACCAGGCACGTTTGACGTTGGAACAAAATTATTTTATCACACTATGCCTAGTAACCACAAATGAATCAAACCTCTAACCCTTCCAATTTTTTTCCAACATGTACCTTCTTATTTGGATTCATCTACATCTAGAAGATATCTCCTCTGTTAGGTGAGTCAATGATGATTTGGTCTAGTCTTGTTGCTACAACCATTTGATAATACTGTCATTCGATCGATGGAGAGAATCGCAAATAAAACAATCGATGTAGCTTTGCCATCAAAGAACAAATGAAAATTAGTTTTACAATGAAAACAAAGACACTTTGGATATTATGTTACGGCATTAATAAAGAGGAAATTTGATATATCAGGAACATAAACGAAAATGGTACCTGATAGAGATATATACAAGATATACAAGATACAAGATATTTATTTTGTCTTCGCAAACATGATTACAAATGCCCGTATTCTGAAGTCGAGTTTAACTTAAACTCAGGTTTAAAGTTGTGGTTTATGTATGGATAGCCAATTGTTACATAAATCACTAACGGTAGAGATATCGTATTTCAAATCATTCATAATTGTCTAGGAAGTATACATAAATATTTATTTGTCTTCATCATCGATTAATCAGGAAAGAGCACAGTAAACATAAGAAATATACAACTTCATAGAAATTTTGACACTTTTGGCTTTCCATAATTTTAGCAAAGACTTAGACCATGGTCTAAGTTAAACCTGACTTCAGAATATGGGCCAAAGAAATTTGTTTTCCACTGGTGTAACATTACACTAGACATGCATGAACTGAATAAAACATATAAGTTACTCAGGTTTGAAGCAGATACAATCAAACATTTTACAAAACTTTGAGTCGTCCAGAATACTTATCATAATTATTATTAACATTATTATTAATATTATTGTTATCATTATTATTATTATCACTACTATTACTTTTATATTATTATTAACATGAAACTTTCCGGGATATCAGTACATCAGTGTCATCATTTCGCTGGGAACAGAAGTTTATTTAGCGTTGAGCTTGTGATGAATTTGTGTACATACCACAATCACATGTGCATTTAATGTTTTTTATTAGATTTTTTGATGTATTCTTCTTGAAAAAAAATATTCCCTTCACCTTCAACAGTGAAATCTCGGACAAGTTTCTTGTCGAATTCTCCCGGAAGATCAAAGGAAACACGTTCTTTGTGATCGGACAAAAGCTTGGTCTAACCAAAAGAGAGCTTGACCACATTCAGCATTGGAACATGTTTAATAGGAGAGATGCTAATGTTCAAATGCTTTCTAAGTGGAAAGCATCCCAAACTTCAGAAGATGAAGCTGTGAAGGTATTGAAACGTGTTTGGCAGTCTGTCCAGTCAGCTAGAACGGTGAAGAATGAAGAAGGCAAGATAAACAAAGATTTGATAGCTTAATGTTAAACAATACTCTAAAAATACCTTAAGACAATATTGACTCTGGAAAAGAATTATAATACTACGTGGATTCAATTCAAACAATATAATGTACCCAATGGCTATAAAGGAATACCATTATTTAGTTTTTATTCACATTTCTGGTAATCATGCATTTATATTCCTTTTCAGATGAAGATGTTTCACATCAACCAAAGCCAATTCATGTGAAAAGGACCATTTCAGAAGAAACTCATAGTGAGCCTGAGATCTTCGAGTCGATTTTCAATATAGGTGTAGGTAAGAATAGCTTTATGATTGTAGCTATTAATACTGGCATCGCTGTAAGTGTTACAATTATGATTTATTATTATCATTATCTTTTTAGTTGTTTAAATATTGCATTAGCAACCAAAAAATAAAAATAATAAATACAGAAAAAAAATCATAATTAGAAATATAAAAAACAAAACGACTTGAACAAAATGTTCAAGCCTAACCGTACTATTAATGCAAAAATTATATTGTTAGAATTCAACAGAATAATGGAAAAATACACGCAAAAGTTTAAGTGATGGTAACGAGAAAGAATATAATTCATCCAATTGAGAAAAAAAATATGACAAAAAAGGATAATTGGAAAAAAACCTCACTTTTTATAATAATAATATACAAAGTCATATTTTAGCATAACCAGGACAATAAAACATCTATAGTACATTAATTGTATAATGTGAAGAAAAACAATCTTGCGGCCATTTGAAATGAGTTAAAAAAGGACCATCCCCGTAAACGTCCTTGCTTTGATTTTGAGCGTCACATGTTGTCATAAATGTATTTACACGAACAATGACACACCAATATTGAATTCAATTCAAGTGAACTTATTTTTTTTTTCCAATTAACATTTCATAATTTGTTCATATAAATTATACATATACAAATACATGCGAATGGTTCGTCTGACATGTCTGAACATAGCCCAAAGATTAAACGAATTTAATCAAATATCCTTGTCGGTGTACTTTCTGACACAACTTTACGTGAATTGAAATTACATGCATAATCATAGATGACAGTTCAAGTAGAAGCTCAGAGACGCAAAACTCAGAGTATCTTGAGGACCTCCAGCTACATGGTGGGCAACCAGAAGAAGAAGATATTAGTCCAGGATAGGCCCCATAGAGAATTGACCAAACCTTGTTTTTTTATATATACAATATTTTTTGATGGTTTCTTGTCAATTCGAGGGTGCTGATTACGAATCTGGATGATGCCACTCGTGTAACCTTGAGCATTTTCCGCAATTTGGCAAAATCCAATATGGCCGCCAAAATATGCAAATTACCCATGAAAATCATAAAATTGTCCGCCCATTGGCTATGAAATGCATGAAATTGTGTGGCAGGAGTGAAATACTCTCTGAAAAAATAATTTTTGACAAAATATTTATTTTCCTGATATTCAAAATGGCCGCCATATGCCATTCTATACTCTATTATGTACAATATGAATAGGGAAAACTAATTTTCACACAAATGAGCACTAAACTGCAAAAATCGCGATGTATGAACGAAGTAATATATGCAAATCATCATTACTAACGAGATATATCATTTATCATGTCATATATGAGAACATTGCTGTATTTTGATGTCTAAAATAGCCACCACTGGCCCAAAGAGTATTATGTACAATGGCAATCATAATATGGCCGGGGCCAAAAAAATGACAAGAGTGAGCACTAAAATGCATATTATTAAGATAAACGAGTGGAATACTGACTAAAAACATAATTGTTAAAATGCCATTTATGTGATAAATGCTGTATTTTGAAATTCAAAATGGCTGCCATAGGCCCTATATTTATCATGTACATTGCGAATGGAGAAACTAATTTTCACACGAGTAAGAAAAATAAAATGCATGTAATTGTGATCTACGAGTAAAATATTGTCTGACAACATGTTTTATTGCAAGACATATAATTTCTTTTGTCATGCATGAGATAAATGCTGTATTATGAAATTCAAAATGGCCCCTGTAGGCCCTAACAGTATTATCTACAATGTGAACGGGGACATATAATTTTGTAAGAATTTGGATTTGCTTGACTATGACAGTCAGACCGCAGGTCCCTATGCTAATGAGCAAAAAGGCCAGATTCATCCAAATCATCTCGTGGCTGAATCCTCATCCTTGCAAAATCTCGTGATTCGTGAGATTTTCTTTCTCTAAGAATTTACCTGCTTTAACCTCAAGTTAAATGAAATACTATTGCACCATCAGACAGAGTAAAAGTTACTCTTTCATATTGGTCATTTATTTTGTATACAATATTTTGTTAAATAAGTAAATTTCTGGCCTGAAATTGTGCCTCAAAACTGAATTTTCTTCCTCTGTTTTCTTTTGCAAATTGTGCAAAACTTTTTATTTTGAGCCTCAATGAAATCTATATCACCATAAAGCTGAACTTCTGTACTTTCTCACAATGCCACTCTTGATATGCGGCACCTTTTAATCGGGTCAAGATCACACTTTTCCCACCAAGGTACAAGACGAGATTTCTGAAATTTTGTACTTGCATGAAATCCAGAGTTCTGATTGGCTGGATAAGGTTCACAGAACAACAGGCGCGGGGTATTTGAGGAGATTACCACATGGGAAGTGTGACCTTCCCACGAACCCAGGCACTGGAACCGTTGGAATTTGCCATTGTGTGGTCTTTTTGACCAATCAGAGTGCAGTATACTTGTTTTCAAGCTGCTTTATGTACTTGGCAAATGAAAAGTGTGATCTTGACCCGATTAAACCAATTCTTATTTTGAAACCTATATCATTTCAAAGCATACATATTCAGCTTTATCATGATATAAACATCATTTGGGCTCAAACAAAAATAAAGTGTGAAAATAGCAGCTTTTGTCAGGTGAAAATATTTATTTTGTAGCATATTTTAGATCAAAATTTTAACCTATATTACAAAATCTTTGAATAAATCCAAACACATGACCTGAAAGAATGATTCTTCTTCTTTACAATGGTACCAAATTCATGAAATTCGATGCATAATTAGAGCAGCAATGACCGAATGAAAAGAGGTGTTTTGGTCCGCATCAAGCTCATTAAATATGCAAAACATCTCAAGTCATGAATATCACTTGGATGAAAGAAGCCACTTTCTTGGGACCTGCAGTCTGACTGATGACATCTATATAATCCTGTTGTATGAGTAAAATGTTATTTGAAAACACATTTTTTATATAAATTATGGCATTTCTTCTGCCATATAGTTGATAAATATTGTATTTTGACATTCAAAATAAGTAACCATGTCTACAAGCCGTAACTAAATTATGTAACATGCGAACAGGGAAACTAATTTTCACAAGAGTGAGAATCATAAAATGCATATAACTGTGATGTACGAGTAAAAATATTGTCTTAAACATGATTTCTAACTAAATACATCACATATTGGTCGTGGAGGTAATAAATGCTGTACTTTGAAATTCAAAATGGCTGCCATAAGTCCTAAAAGTATTGTGTACATTGTAACATGGGACATATGATTTTGACAGAATTTTGCTTTGTTAGACTCTAGATATTGCACATAATTGTGAATTGTGATCTAAGGGTGAATTATTGTCTAAAACGATGGTTTCTAACGAGATATATCATAATGCTGTGTAATTTTTGTGATAAGTGCTGCATTTCTTAAATTGAAAATGGCCAACAAAGGCCCTTATCGTATAATATACAATTTGAGTGGAGACAAATAATGTTCACAAAATGGGCATATGGGCAGCCATTTTGAATATTGAAATACAGTATTTATCAACTAAATTATATAAGATATGATATATTTTGTTATAAATCATGTTTTCAGACAATATTTCACTCATACATCACCATTTGGCCAAACAAAGCCAAATTCTGTTGAAATGATTTGTTCCCTTTCACATTGTGCATAATACCGCAAGGGCCTGTAGCGGCCATATTTTGACTTTAAAATAACAGTATTTATCAAACTGGCAGAATAAATGATATATCTTAATAGAAATTATGCTTTCAGACAATGTTTTACTCATATATCACTATTACGTACATTTATGGTGCTCACTCCTGTGAATATTGGTTTCCCACTTTGCATTGTACATAATACAGTCAATGTCTATGGCGGCCATTTTGAAAGTCAAAATACAGTATTTAACACAAACCTGAAACCTGAATGATATATTTCGTTAGAAAATACGTTTTTAGACAGCATCTCATTAATTTATCACATATATATATGCATTTCAGTGCTCACTCTTGTGATTTCTTTGCTCCTCTTTCTCATTGTGCATAATACTTTTAGGGCCTTTGGCAGCCATTTTGAATATCAAAATACAACATTCATCACATACATGGCTTACTAATAATATATTTCGTTAACAATTAAGTTTTTAGTCAGTATATTCCACTCGTTTAATCTTCATAATAAGCATTTTAGTGATCACTCTTGTGAATTTTTTGGCCCCCATTGCCATTGTACGCAATACTGTTTGGGCCAGTGGCGGCTATTTTAGATATCAAAATACAGCAATGTTCCCATATATGACATAATAAATGATATATCTCGTTATTAATGATGATTTGCATATATTACTTCGTTCATACATCGCGATTTTTTTGCAGTTTAGTGCCCATTTTTGTGAAAATTAGTTTTCCCTATTCATATTGTACATAATAGAGTATAGAATGGCATATGGCGGCCATTTTGAATATCAGGAAAATAAATATTTTGTCAACAATTATTTTTTCAGAGAGTATTTCACTCCTGTCACATAATTTCATGCATTTCATAGCCAATGTGCATACAATTTTATGATTTTCATGGGCAATTTGCATATTTTGGCGGCCATATTGGATTTTGCCAATTTGCGGAAAATGCTCAAGGTTACACGAGTGGCATCATTCAGATTCGTAATCAGCACCCTCGAATTGACAAGAAACCATAAAAAAATATTGTATATATGAAAAAACAAGGTTATGCCTCTTCTATCCTGGACTATATGAGGATCATCGCTCTTCAAGTTACAAATCTACCGTTGGCACGTGATCTCGGGAAAGCCCTTCGTGTTGGTGATGATATCATTGTTGGATTCATTGACTTATCGAGCCCTTCAGTGATTCGTGATGCGACATTGCAGGTCATCGATAGTTGGTTGGGAAATTTGAAAGAGGAAGAAAGGGAAGAAAAGCTCACTCGGCTTCTCTCAGAGTACAACATCCTAAATGCCAAAGCAGGTATGTTGAATTATAAGAGTAGTTATATAACATTTAATTACAGTTGAAACAAAATTGTTCCACAGATGGAGTATAGTATACTTTGAGTTAAAGATCCTGACCGGTGTAAAAACAATCATTTATCAAAATAAAGGTAATGATTCATACAATACAAATATACCAAAAATATTACATATATCTCCTTCCAATAGTTAAAAATATTAAATAAAAGTCAAAGAACCTGCTCTTCCAAAGTACGCTTCGATTGAGCACCCCCACGTCGCCTGGCAATGATGACGTCACGTTGTGTCAGGAAGGTTGTGATTCCATAGGTTTGTGTACAAAAGCAATGGGTATTTTTTCCATTTCCATGTTATGAATCCATTTTTTTTTCGTTTTCAGATGAAAATGGCACTCAAAATTATTCACTGTTCAAATTGTTGTAAACCTACAACTATTCACTACCTTTTTTTGTGATTTCTTTGTTTGGCTCTTATTGGGCCTAAATTGCTATGTCAGGAAAAGTTGTTATACATAATCTAAATGCAGATAGAATTGAAATCTGCGCCAAATAAGCAGGAAATAGAATATGGCAAAAACTAGTTCAAAACTGTAGATTTCATAAATTCAAGCTTGTGGGTAAAACTATATGTGATATCCCTCTGTGATAGAAGTGAAGAGAATGAAATGCGTTATCAGGAAAGCAAAAAATCACCCAGTTTTTCTGTGTACAAACCTAAGGAATCACGACGCTTCTTACACAACGTGACGTCACGGTCTCGAGGCAGGTGAAAAGCACAATAAAGCCTATTTTCTAAGCGGGGTTCGAAGCCCGATAATTGGAATATTCTTAAGCAAAATACTCAGCTGGGAAGCGGTGAAAGTGCATAAAGCATAACTTGCTGTATTTAGTAGCTTATAAGCTTTCGATTGGTATATAATTTATCAATTTCATTTTCGGGTCCGGTCTGGATCTTTAAAGCGTCAAAGTACCGTAGTTCTTATTTACTTCCCGTCTTGAGATTTAATCTCACCCCAAGCGTTACTATTCTACGCATCTAATTCTCTATATACGCTCGAGTGAAAACGAAACACATCGTTTCCAGTTGAATGTCTCCTCCCGATTCTAGGTCACTGACAGAGATCATTGACATGTTGACATGCTTGAACTACCTTCCATTTCTATTGTTAATTAATGCACATGCCTTACCCGTTGCTATGCTAGACAAATGTCAGTCAAGCTCTTTATACATGTAACAATGTTACGTAATTGCGACCAGTTTACTCTGTAATTCAAATGAACTTATCTTCTAATGCCTACATTTCTTCTCCTTCTCCATCTACTGTATGTTTCTTTTCTACTCTTAACTTTCTTAATTATATGCAATTACGTATGATGTCATTACAGTACGTAACTTGTTATTTATTTGAATCTGGCGACCCCAACTCAAGCTCTGCTTTCCGGGTTTTCGCCTCCTTCAAAATTGTGTCAAAATATATACTGTATTCGTTATTATGTCAACTATTATTTTGTATCTGTTTGAAGGAAATAAATGTGATTTTCAATCAATCAATATTCTTAACCATTTTTTTTTTCACTCAAACAATTTTGGATAGATGAAAGCTTTAAGGACCTAACGATTTATTCCTGAAATCCTTGAAAGATTGACAGCTATTCTACTTTTATTATGCGTTATTGAAAAGCGCTAACAGTCTTGGCTCCATGTCAAAAGTCCATGCAGCGTTCTTTGTCGCTTTTACCGCATCTGGGTTTTAGCCGCAGCTTTCCCTTGTCATCAAGGGAACGGCCGACATCAAAGGCCCATTCATACCACAGTTCTTTTGTTCGGCTTTCATGCCGATCTTGTTTTCTGTTGACAGACCGAAATATATATATTCTAAACAGCTTCATAACGAATACGCAGCGCGATAAGTAATTGAACATAATGATGACAAATATCAAAGTGATAATACTAATAATCCACTTCTTAATATAGATTAATACATTACGAAGACGTCTCTAAGGAATTTACATACACAGTATATGTGGATCATCTTCCCCCAAATGAAATGTACATACTTTTCTACTCCATAGGGTGTATTTCAACAAGCGTTTCCAATTGTAGGACCATTATTTTTTATATATGTATCATTTATTACGCTTTAATGTAAATATCATATATTTTCTCTCTTTTCGATCAATCGACCAATCAGTTATTAATTCCAACAATAAGATGGTAGATTAATTCACGCGCGTTTTCAATACACATACATCAAAGTCACGTAAAACCATTACAGATATTTTGCTAGCAAAAAAACGCACCTTTTTTACAGGTTGCAAGGAAATCTCCAAAATCCCACACTCCACTGGAGAACTACTGCAGTTGTGCCAGCGAATAGACGTAAAAGCCTCTATTCTCCTGGAGATCATAATTGGTGTGGGGACGTTTCCTGCTCACGTGATCCGCCGTATTGCTCTGAAGATGTTAAAAGAATGGCTTATCCAGGGCGGAACTAGAGAGAGACTCTTGGAAGTTGCTCAGGCTTTTCGTTTCAACGATGCCGCGCTCAAGATCGCAGAAGGTATATATTGTGAAAATTATTTGTAACATAATATAATTAAATAGGTATGAAGTGATATTGTCAATAAACAACAGAATGGGCGACGAATAAATGCTCTCCGAAATGGCAATTTACAGAGAAAAGAGAAGCAGCACTCTTCTGGTTTCGACGGCGTTTCTTAAGGCTACTGAAATAATTGGACACCTTTGTCATTACTTTGCGGTGCAGAACAGAGACGTTTCCGCAAGCAAAGCTGTTTTGAGTTATATTGATCTTATCCAAGTTAAATTTAAAGTCTAATCTAATATTACCATTATTCAATTTTAGTCATTCGTATTTTAGCGCATAGTTTCTTTAACTTGGTTATTGTTTTGATCTGCATTTTCACGTATACAGGACGAACATCACATTGACATCTTAATGTCAACAAGTCTATCATTTTGTACTTATAGGCTCAGTTCCTTGCCCAATATAACGAAATCATGGAGAAGTGTTCAGTTATGATGATTTTGACGCTAAATTGCCAATTCGTTTACTGCCAACTCGTCCACTCACCACATGGTCTACTTTCATTTAGTCAAATGCCATTTCGTCTATTAACATTTTATCTAACAACCATGTGGTATAATCGTCTGATTACCATTTCGTCCATGACCAATTCGTATCATAACCAGATGGTCTAATATCCATTAATTTTGCACAATAAACACAGACTCAAATTAGACCAAATGGTTTATGGACTAATGGCTATTTGACCTACTGGTTATTAGACGAAATTGTGAGTGGACGAATTGGCAATTAGATCATATGGATAATGTACGAACTGATGGTAGACGAAATGATAGTAGACAAGTTGGAAATTGGACGAATTGCCATTAGACAAATTGGAAATAAACCGATTTCGACTTTACGAAATAGGCCGAGTAAATCGAGATCGAGTAAATTTGCAATCCATATATTAATACAGTGTTTTATGTATTGCCATCTTCTTAATGCAATATTATCATGATTTTCATATCTCCGTGATAGCCATGGAATCTTGCTTCCCTCCTTTCATCTCTTATGGGATCATGGATCATAGGGGAGTGAAACTGTTCCTGGATAAACTTGGCATCACTGTAACTATCCCTGAAGGAGCCATACCGAAAGGGATGAGATCCGTGGCAACACTTCAAGTTCGAACGCAGGACAGTCCTAGAATACCTTTGCAACAGCGTGAAGTCCTCATTACTCCTGTCATCGAGACTTCTCTCACACAAGAACTGATAAAGCCAGCTATGGTGGTAGTACAGCTTTGCATCAATCCCAATGTTCGTAGAGATGACTCTCCCACCATCCTTTACACCAAAACAGAACAAGGTATCTACTTCTGCTCATTCACAGATGTGAAAGGCGTCAATGATTCTAAAATGCGTCAACGTATTGGAAGATCTTTCCATTGGCATAATTGGCGAGGCATCGTGCGCCTAAAACATAAAAATGTCTCAGTGGTTCGATTACGTCTGTATTAACTTTGGCTACGCCTATATTATGCGCGTACCAGTAAACAACCACCTTTACTTAGGACCTCTACTGGCATCTCTCAATGTCTTAAACAACTATCATAACAATGAAATAAATCATATATCTTTTAATGTGTATTTTTTGACACTTTGGCTTAAAAAAGGAAATGGAAGTTTGAGTACTAAACGACAAAAAGCAATGGAAAGTGGCTTTTGGGAGGGAAAGCACGCTTTGGAATTTGGAATAAATTGACGGGGCTTTTAACTATCATCTGGGCCGCCTTCAAACCGAAATTAAGAACTTATTGGAAAAAAATTTACTTTTGACATCCTAATGAGTAATTTTGAACTTTTTTCCTTTGCAATTCGAAGGTTTCTTCAGTTTTAGAAGCCTGACAAACCCCACATCAGAAATCTCAAGAAATGAGATCACTTTTCACACGCGGCATCTACAAGTGTTTGCCCTGTCATCAAACAATCTCCAGGGACTTCAGTTGAGATGTGCAATTTTCCAACCAGTAATCATGGATCCTACACGGAATCCAACTCTTCGCATTTACATACTGCATCCTTGTATGAACTATGTACAGGTATATACAATATTACATACAGTGAATCTGTTGCGGAAATATTGAAAGATGTTCAAGAAAGCCTTTAAGGAAGGCGGCCGTTATATTTGAAACTGAAAGACCGGGCCAAAGCGAGGACTCTATAGCAAACTTGATTGATTTTTTCTATCCATTTTTTAACACTAATGTTGCATCTTTGCTGTAGGCCTATTTTTTATTTCCTTTTCTCTATACTTGGTTCTTCTTTTCCTTAATTCTTCGATCATATTAAGGATCTGTAAAATCGCAAGGTTTACCAATAAAACAAATTGTTAATGTATATCCTCAAAAAAGATCAGTTCCATGGTATCATCATTCTTTTTTTTTTTTTGGGGGGGGGGGGAGGGGGCGATTCCAAAAGCTGAAAATAGATTTTAAGGAAGCACCTTGCACACGATTTTTTTTTCAGGATATAGTGAGAGCAGAAAAGTGTTCGTCTATAGCCTACTGTCAAGTCATGGAAGAGTTAAAGTTCTCTATAGATTCATCAACAAGAGACCTAAGAATCGTTTGCCGCATCGGAACTGCAAGGATCAAAAGAATGGTGATAATTTTGTCAATATGATTATAATGATATTGGTTGAATGATTTTTGAGCGGTTTATTTTCTTAACAATTACACAATATACATGTAGTTAATGCAATTAAATTGACTATGAATTAGAGATACTGTAAACAAACTTGTCGGGGTCCAAAGTTTGAAATAAAGACTACAATATTTTCATGTATCTTTTGACCACTACTTCAACTGTCAAATGCTCGCACCATCCCGGGGGCCGCGGAAGGGCGTTAAAGATAGGGGATGGGGCTCAACAATTTGATGGGCATTTTCATTTTCCTATACATCCTTCATCACTATCTGCACCACCTTCATCACAATCATTATTATGTCATAATCACCATCGCCATCATTATCACCATAGTCCCCACCATCACCATACTCCCACCATAACCACCACCACCATCATCTTCATCATTATCATCATCATCATCATCAAAATCATCATCATCATCATCATCATCACCACCATCCTCATAATCATCATCATTATCATCATCATTATCATCATCATCATCATCATAATCATCATCATCATCATCATCACCACCATCCTCATAATCATAATCACAATCATCATCATCATCACCACCATCCTCATAATCATCATCATTATCATCATCATCATCCATCATCGTCACCATCATTATCATCACCATAACTTATGAATATCACTTTCATCATCACCACCGTTAATCATTATAACCATCTTTGTCATCGTCATCATCATCATTATCATCCATTAGTACCACTATCATCATCATCATCATCATCATCATAATGATCATTATTGGTATTGTTATCATCATCTTAGTTTTTTGAAATCTGAAAGAAGTTAAGTTCTGTCTTTCCTCTTAATATTGCATTTTTTTTTCGTAATAGCCACTTCTCCTAATTTATATCTCATGTTCAAATTTGTACTACCCACCTTCCTTTTCCTCTAACCAAGATGCCCATTAAGAGTGTACTAAGCGGAAGAATCACCCATGTAGACCTCGAGCTTCAGTTTACTCCCAAGGAGAAAGGAAAGAAGAAAGTCGAGATGACCATTCTGGAAGTGTCAAGGATATATGCTGAAAGCAACTTCGAGACCTCAATAGAAGGTAAACACATGAAATAAAACAAAATCAGCATGATTTACACGTGATTCTTTTGTGCAGATTAGTAAAAAAATAATTCTTAGCAATCAAATTCAGTTAGTTGATCCAACCTTCTTCTAAGTGACACCTTTCGAGATAGATTGTAAACGCTATACATTATTGGAAATACTATTTTGTCACCTCTCCCTTTTCCCTTCTGTAGAAAAGCAATTATTATAATTATTGTATCTAACGTTTACCTTATATTCAATTACGATTGATGACTAAGTTGTTACGTGATTATAAATATAATGTTATGTAATAGGTGGTGATTTTTTTTTATTCAGCGTCAATTTTCCTTATGCTTTTAAAGGGCAAAACTTGGTTTTTTTTTCGCTTCTTTTATTCATGTCTTTGCTCTAGGCCCATGCCTTTACTGACAAAAACCATATTTATTGTGTTGGTATTACAGAAGGAAATACGAGGGATTTAAAACTAGATATTGGGTAGCTTAATGATTATCTCTGCAATGTTTATGTCTGAAATGTGTAAAACCATTTACAGCTCTATATTTTATTTTTCTCCTATGTCTGATACAGATGAACCAGATTATACGCGAGATCAAAAAGACTCGTAAGTATAGAACTGATGCTTTATTTCAATCAATGATAGACCCAAATTGATAATGATGATAATAATGATAATATTATTAATAATGATTATAATAATAATGATAGTAATAATATAAATGCTAGTAATAATAATAATATTAATACTATGTTTTTCATATAACAGCCGGGGAAGGGTTCCTTGAGCTATGTGGGTGTGTTTGGAATATATATATATAATTTTATGTATGTATGTATGTATTATATATTTCCATTATATATATATATATATATATACATTTCCAAATCTGGCACATTGGTCAGATACATTAAAAAGGGAATTGTTTTTGCTGGGATTTTGCTTGATTCCGCATGCATAAATATGAGCAACTAGTATAAGTTCAAGCAATTTCTAGATGATGGTTAGCATAAAGCGAACATTTTATTTGTGCGTTTAAGAACTTGCTTAGGTTTTTTCAAGCTCCGTCAGAGTAGCTTGAGGGTGTGCTTGGTCAGGATGTTTGCGTTTTTAATTATTTTTATGTACCTGAGAGAGAACCCCAATGTGTACACTGCAAAAACTCCGGTGTTGATTTAACACCAGCCCGGAATCTATATATGTCCACACCAGAGTATTGAAAGAACACCAGTTTGGAATCAAACCGATGTTGCTTTAATACAAACTGGTGTTGTATAAACACCTATCTGGTGTTCGAACAAAAACGAAACTGGTGTTGTTTAACACTTCTCTGATGTGGACATATATAGATTCCGGGATGGTGTTAAATCAACACCAGAGTTTTTGACCAAAATTGTCTATGAGTAACTACGAACTGGTCTATTGCTTTCTAAAGGCGGGAAATGGTTCAAGCACTAGCAAAGGGTTATGAATATAAGATAAAGCAATTTGTGAATCATGATCTGCTGCTTGGCTTGCAATTGCATGTGCTTAAAGAAATATTTTATTGCTGGCAAGCAATTGCTAATTTGTATGCATCTGGCCCATTCTGGATCAAACAAAATAATGAATGTCCTTCGAGAAAGAGAAGGAATTAATTTATCGGACAATTCTTTTTTTATACATATAGCACCCACACACCCGTTCAAATCCCCAGCGTACACATTTACAGAAATGTAAAGATGATAACTGTATTCGGAATAATTTTTGCTTTTGCTCATCACCTCCCTCTCTCTATTTCAAGTATAAATATTCTAGAAGCTTAACCAAGCTATATGCCCCCTCGACATTTTACGCGATAAATATTTATCTTAAAAAAAAACCCAACAAGTTTCGTGTATTGAATCAAATTCACGACGTCCGGGTACGCCGTTCTCAAAACACAAAATAAAGTGCATGTCCAACCCAAATTTCCTCAAAAACGTGTCGAGGTCAAGATTTAGTACTTTTGAATATTTATTTGAATATTAACAGCTAAACGTACGCATTAATTATCATTAGATCCTATTATTCAAAATTAATTTCGAGGAGTTCAAAAAAGGATTTAAGAGAAACATTGTACCATTCCTTCGGTACTGCAATAATTAATTGGAGGGAATCGGTAAAATTCAGTCGTGCTTCTACCACACAATAATTATGTCCTACCTATCAAAAGTAAAGATCAAGTTCACTTAATGTTACTAAAATAAGGGTAATGTGTTGTTGTACATACTATTCCATTTACTTGTAGACACGGTCATTTGCAGTATGTACCCGACAGCATTCTAAAGATCTTGGCAGAAGAAATCCGATCACCGAAAGAATTAAAGTCCCTTGGCTACCAGCTTGGATTCTCTCCATCAGCTAGCAAGAAATACCTCATCCGACCGGAGTTATCCATGGAGGTGCTTCGTGATTGGAGGCGCCGGGTTCGACCAAGTCAACAGATTGACGAGCTTCATGCAGCCTTAAAAAATGCTGGGCTTGAACAGACAGCAGAGATCTTCTTACCTGAACGTTAGTAGGCAATTCTAATTTATAGATTTCTAACACACAGTCAACAATTTATATGAAACATATGCTACATTAATCCAATTTTGATTTTAACCTATTCCATCCTTATGTCTATCACAGTTTATTTAGAATCCTGCGATGATTCGCAAAAAGCATTAACGTTGTAAAGAGTTGACACGATATTTGCTCCTGTGACAATTGCTCTGGGATAAATTTTGTAGGGTTAAGGTAGTAGGGTTGCAATAGGGTTTAATGTAAGTTTAGAGTTAGGGTAGGGTAAAGTGTTAAACACAAGGTTAAAGTTGGTCATTTGCTTGGTGTGTGGAATGTAGAGCGGAGGAATATCATTGTCGCCAGAGCAAAGGCCAAGGAACAAATTTGAACCATGAATTCAATATTTTTTTATCGCACACAAGGACACTTTTAACACTTACATTTCCATTGCCGTGTGGTTTATATAAGAGTGACATCTCCCCCCCCCCAAAAAAAAAAAAAAAAAAAAACTGAGGTATTTTTCTTTTGTTTTTCCTTTTTTTGGTTCCCAACAACAATGTTGTTACAGTGATCACGACGTCGAAGGCGCACTTTGCACTTACCCTAAATTCATGGGAGTCAAAGAAGTAACAGATTTCCCCCACGAGATCGATATAGAGAGTTGAACGAGATTGATGTAGAGAGCTGAGGTACTGACAACTGTATGATGGAACGCCTACGGAATTCTTTGTGTCTTCAATTTGAAACATTCACAAAATAATCTCGTACATTATATACGCTTTTTTATTGTAGTACAGTGGTGATATTTACTTGCAAGTATTAGTTTAAAATAGTGGATAATATTACACAGAACATGAATATATCACATTTCAATAAGATGATATGAAAACGGATTTCTGATTAATCAAATAATCTGAGCATTCCTCAATTCGTTGTATGCATACTACCCTTGGATAAACGAATACAATGATGTACTGCTTTTTCTTCCAACCAACCATGTTTTTTTTTAATTTCTAGTCGTATACCACATATGCCATCATACTACATGTATTTTCACGTTATATTGATATTGTCGTACAACCTACATTAAGTATTATTTTGTTTATCTGGCAACATCATAGCCGATATTTCTCTTTATTTCGTAGGTCGATCCTAAATCGTCCTTCTTGTGTGTGTTTCTTATATATCTTCTTCCTGTATTGAAATAACTAATACCTAATATTTGTTTTGTATGCTTTCATGTTGATAATACATTATCACCAACATTTCAGACACTAAATAGGGTTATAGAAAACCTGTCCCTTTTGCATTTGAACATTATATGTAATGTGATATATTGTACATGTATATAGCCCCAAAGTTATCTAGTAATTTCTAGCATTCTCTCTTTCCAGTAAGCCTATTTGATACTGCGATGCAGTTATATTCCATGATATAAAGTTTAACATTTACACAGATTAGACCTACATTTATTTGCATTCTGTAGTTTGTACCCCAACCCTCCCTTATGTGTAGATAACAGTAGATTCGAGTCCATATGTCATGTATGTACAACTTTTTTTAAGTCTACAGTCTACATATTGTCTATGGTGAATTTATATTGCAGTCTTTGTCATCTTACTTTACATTGTATCATAATTATCATGGTTATGATACACAGATTATGAAGGCCGATATGATTATTTTATTCATGATTTTTTTTACACTGAGCCTAGGGTTATTTCCAGCGGCCCGTAACACAAAGCTTAGCAATGATCGTAGAGAAACTTTTCTACGATTGATTCCATTGATTACAATACAAAATCAATCGTGAAAATCAAGCTTACGATTAATCGCTAACCTTTGTGTTACGGGACCCAGATCGTTCGCAGTTGTTTTGTTCGAGTCCGTATGTTCAACCTTATTGCAGTCAACAGTTGCTTTGTTGAATTCATATAACTCACTTTGTTTTATAATGTACACATTTTTTAAGGGAGATATGATTCTTTTATTATTCATTACTTTTTACAATCATTTTAGATTTAGTATATCTGTAGTTTGTTTATAATCAAATGGATCTTTATTAGGCGAGCACCATGAGAGTCTGTTGACCTTTCATATTAATACACACACATGTTATGATCATTAAAGCGCGATATTAAGTTTGCCGTGTTAGCTATAATAATTGCAACTAAAGTGCAGTTTACTTTAATTTGTAGATTGTGTTGATATCTCTATCGTGTATATATGCAAATTAATCTTTACTAGGCGAGCACTATTAGAGTCTTCGGATGTTATAGTTACACACAAATGTTATCATCATTAAAGCGCGATATTCAGTTTGTTTCCCGATTCCATTGTGATCTAGCCATGTTAGGTATGAGAATTGCAACTTAAGTATAGTTTACTTTAATTTGTAGATTTTTTTTAATATCTCTATCTTGTATATATTCAAATGAATCTTTACTAGCCAAGCACCATTAGACATGTTAGAGTTAAGGATCTTATATATAGATACACACCAATGTTATCACTTAAGCGCGATATTAAGTTTGTTTCCAGATTTCATCATGACTTCGCCATGTTAGCTATAAGAATTGCAACTAAAGTGTAGTTTACTTTAATTTGTAGATTATGTTTATATCTCTATCGTGTATATATAAAAATGAATCTTTACTAGGCAAGCACTATTAGAGTTTAAGGATCTTATTTATAGACACACACAAATGTAATTATCATCAAAGCGCGATATTCAGTTTGTTTCCCGATTTCACCAGTTCACTGTGATCTAGCCATGTTTGCTATGAGAATTGCAACTTAAGTATAGTTTACTTTAATTTGTAGATTTTGTATAACTGCAATGTGTTTATGTATGTGATTGAGTGAATATTTACTAGCCGAGCACCATGAGAGTACTATATAAATACACACCATTGCTACTATCATTAAAGCGCGATATTATTTTTATTTATTTACACTTATATGCAAATGCGTACGCAGTACATACTTGATGTATATTCAAACTCATGCTAAATACAAAGGTTAATACGTAACAACGACAAAGAGTTATTTAAAAAGGCCCTTTTATTGATTATCGTATTGCTGATCTTAATTTTCAACAAGTTGGCATTAATTGAAATATTGAGTGGATGATGATTTACTATCACTTTAAACAAGATTTTGCGTCCCTGGCACAGGTGACACCAAATTAAAAATAATAGTAATGATTTTGAAATTAATAATAATAATAATAATATTATTATTATTATTGTCATTGGCAACCAACCAACTGTGCCCTTTCGCTCCCCTATGTAATATAGGCCAACACGGAAGGAATGCAAGGAGTAGTGCAAAATTGCCAAATCTTATACAAGCCTACTCCCAAATGTTAAAAACTTAAGCATGTTAAGCATAGATTAACTTAAGATTGATTTGTAGATTTTGTTGATATCTGCTGCGCGTTTGTATACAGGAAAATATTTAATAGGATAGCACCATGTGCACTTTTTGATCAGAATACAGGTATAGGCCCTATGTATATATATATATATATATACACCTTTTTAAATCATTATTATTAAGCACCCTATATAGCTCAAAGCAAACGCTAATTGTAAATACACTGTACATATCTAATGTGTCTTCATAAACTTTAAGTTAGTATATAGATATCAACGACATTTTTAAAGCACCGTTTACAGTCTTAATCAAATTAAGCATGTTGGCACTTATTGATTTAAATAGTACATGATGATTTACTTTAATGTCAATTAAGATTATTAAACCAGCCTCCTTTGTTTTTTACTATAATATATAGGCCAATCTCAACTTTGCGTTACTATCTTTGCGTTATATATCATGTTATCATGATTGTAATATACATAATGTACAGTGTAGGGAGATATAAATGTGTTATTCATGACTGTTTACATATATCGCAACTAAAGCTTTCATTTCATTGGAATAATTGAAAACCAGCCTCCTTTGTTTTTACTATATATAGGCCAATCTCAAGTTTGCGTTACTATCTTTGCGTTATATATCATGTTATCATGATTGTAATATACATAATGTACAGTGTAGGGAGATATAATTGTGTTCTTCATGACTGTTTACATATATCGCAACTAAAGCTTTCATTTCATTGGAATAATTGGAAACCAGCCTCCTTTGTTTTTACTATATATAGGCCAATCTCAAGTTTGCTTTACTGTCTTTGCGTTATATATCATGTTATCATGATTGTAATGTATATAATGTAGGGAGATATAATTGTGTTATTCACGACTGTTTACATATATCCCAACTAAAGCTTTCATTTTATTGGAATAATTGGAAACCAGCCTCCTTTGTTTTTACTATATATAGGCCAATCTCAAGTTTGCGTTACTATCTTTGCGTTATATATCATGTTATCATGATTGTAATATACATAATGTACAGTGTAGGGAGATATAATTGTGTTCTTCATGACTGTTTACATATATCGCAACTAAAGCTTTCATTTCATTGGAATAATTGGAAACCAGCCTCCTTTGTTTTTACTATATATAGGCCAATCTCAAGTTTGCTTTACTGTCTTTGCGTTATATATCATGTTATCATGATTGTAATGTATATAATGTAGGGAGATATAATTGTGTTATTCACGACTGTTTACATATATCCCAACTAAAGCTTTCATTTTATTGGAATAATTGGAAACCAGCCTCCTTTGTTTTTACTATATATAGGCCAATCTCAAGTTTGCGTTACTATCTTTGCGTTATATATCATGTTATCATGATTGTAATATACATAATGTACAGTGTAGGGAGATATAATTGTGTTCTTCATGACTGTTTACATATATCGCAACTAAAGCTTTCATTTCATTGGAATAATTGGAAACCAGCCTCCTTTGTTTTTACTATATATAGGCCAATCTCAAGTTTGCTTTACTGTCTTTGCGTTATATATCATGTTATCATGATTGTAATGTATATAATGTAGGGAGATATAATTGTGTTATTCACGACTGTTTACATATATCCCAACTAAAGCTTTCATTTTATTGGAATAATTGGAAACCAGCCTCCTTTGTTTTTACTATATATAGGCCAATCTCAAGTTTGCATTACTGTCTTTGCGTTATATATCATGTTATCATGATTGTAATGTATATAATGTTGGGAGATATAATTGTGTTATTCACGACTGTTTACATATATCCCAACTAAAGCTTTCATTTTATTGGAATAATTGGAAACCAGCCTCCTTTGTTTTTACTATATATAGGCCAATCTCAAGTTTGCTTTACTGTCTTTGCGTTATATATCATGTTATCATGATTGTAATGTATATAATGTAGGGAGATATAATTGTGTTATTCACGACTGTTTACATATATCCCAACTAAAGCTTTCATTTTATTGGAATAATTGGAAACCAGCCTCCTTTGTTTTTACTATATATAGGCCAATCTCAAGTTTGCATTACTGTCTTTGCGTTATATAGCATGCTATCATGATTGTGATATATATAATGTAGGGAGATATAATTGTGTTATTCACGACTGTTTACATATATCCCAACTAAAGCTTTCATTTTATTGGAATAATTGGAAACCAGCCTCCTTTGCTTTTACTATATATAGGCCAATCTCAAGTTTGCGTTACTGTCTTTGCGTTATATAGCATGCTATCATGATTGTAATATATATAATGTCGGGATATGTGATTGTGTTTTCCACGACTGTTTACATATATCCCAACTAAAGCTTTAATTTCATTGGAATAATTGGAACCCAGCCTCCTTTGTTTTTACTATATATAGGCCAATCTCAAGTTTGCGTTACTGTATTTGCGTTATATAGCATGCTATCATGATTGTAATGTATATAATGTAGGGAGATTTAATTGTGTTATTCGCGACTGCTTACATATATCAACTAAAGCTTTCATTTCATTGGAATAATTGAAAACCAGCCTTCTTGGTTTTTACTATATATAGGCCAATCTCAAGTTTGCGTTACTGTCTTTGCGTTATATAGCATGTTATCATGATTGAAATATATATAATGTAGGGAGATATAATTGTGTTATTCACGACTGTTTACATATATCCCAACTAAAGCTTTCATTTTATTGGAATAATTGGAAACCAGCCTCCTTTGTTTTTAATATATATAGGCCAATCTCAAGTTTGCGTTACTCTCTTTGCGTTATATAGCATGCTATCATGATTGTAATGTATATAATGTAGGGAGATTTAATTGTGTTATTCACGACTGCTTACATATATCAACTAAAGCTTTCATTTCATTGCAATAATTGAAAACAAGCCTTCTTGGTTTTTACTATATATAGGCCAATCTCAAGTTTGCGTTACTGTCTTTGCGTTATATAGCATGCTATCATGATTGTAATATATATAATGTCGGGATATGTGATTGTGTTTTCCACGACTGTTTACATATATCCCAACTAAAGCTTTAATTTCATTGGAATAATTGGAACCCAGCCTCCTTTGTTTTTACTATATATAGGCCAATCTCAAGTTTGCGTTACTGTATTTGCGTTATATAGCATGCTATCATGATTGTAATGTATATAATGTAGGGAGATTTAATTGTGTTATTCGCGACTGCTTACATATATCAACTAAAGCTTTCATTTCATTGGAATAATTGAAAACCAGCCTTCTTGGTTTTTACTATATATAGGCCAATCTCAAGTTTGCGTTACTGTCTTTGCGTTATATAGCATGTTATCATGATTGAAATATATATAATGTAGGGAGATATAATTGTGTTATTCACGACTGTTTACATATATCCCAACTAAAGCTTTCATTTTATTGGAATAATTGGAAACCAGCCTCCTTTGTTTTTAATATATATAGGCCAATCTCAAGTTTGCGTTACTCTCTTTGCGTTATATAGCATGCTATCATGATTGTAATGTATATAATGTAGGGAGATTTAATTGTGTTATTCACGACTGCTTACATATATCAACTAAAGCTTTCATTTCATTGCAATAATTGAAAACAAGCCTTCTTGGTTTTTACTATATATAGGCCAATCTCAAGTTTGCGTTACTGTATTTGCGTTATCTAGCATGCTATCATGATTGTAATATATATAATGTAGGCAGATATAATTGTGTTATTCATGACTGCTTACAAATATATAAACTAAAGCTTGAAACGTTTGTCTGTCTGTTCGGTATGTTGTAGCTAGGGATTCTCAGAAGTCATGCTATTTTATTAGTTGTTACACTGTTTATATTACAAATAGTCGCATTGCATAAATTAGGCTAGGTTTGATATTTACATTTCTTTTCTATTTGTCATTTGTTTACACGCAAGAGAAACGTCACTGGATTAGCTTCATAGTGTTTGGAGGTTATATACGTATATACATTATTCAGTGCGCACAGTAATAATTTTCTAATTCATACTCCGTACATATTTGATATATTAAAATAGCGAAAGAAACTAATAAAAAAAAATTGCTGTACATAGGTGTGTTAAACTTTTAAAACAGCATGTTAACAGTTATTGCTCTTTGTTTAATATGATGACTTCCAGATTTAAAGACTTATTACTTTTAGCAACTTGGGACCTTTCGCAATCCTCACGGACGCTAATATTAGGGTCCCCTAACACAAAAGTTAACGCTTAATCATACACTTGATTTTTAAGATTGAATGTGCATTATAATCAATAGAATCAAACGTAGAAAACTGCTCTACAATCAATGCTAAACTTTGTGTTACAGGGGGGTTACAGGCCCTACAGATCTGCTTTTCGTGTGCAAAATCCTTTTCTGCGACACTCGCACCATACATAGCATGTATATTACGACTGATGGTTTGAGATATTCGAAATGAAGACCTAAAATAGATTATGACATGGATAAGAAAGTGGTTTTTCAAACAAATCGAGTACATATTGAGTGAGGAAAAACTTACTGAATGAAGGCTTAGATATAGATCATTACAGTCCATCGAATCGATATTACATTTAATGTGGATTATTGGTGTATCACTGGCAATTGATTTCATGGGTCAGATCAACCTCTCCAGCCGAACATTTCGCGTGAGTTGATATGTGCACACCATTATGTAATACATTTGAACTCGTTTCTTTTTGTTTCTTTTGTTTCTTTTGTTTATTCCTTCTACACAAACGATATGCCTCTCGCACACGATGTAATGGGCATTATGTTTTACTTCCCCCAGAAATGGGGATTAGATTCAAATTCCGGGGGGACCACTTCCATTAATGAGTGGATACCAGGCACGACCATGGGGTTTCGAAAAATACCCTAAACAAGCTGGGAAGTAATTCTTTTCCAGATTATGAAAATGCATCTCTTAACAAGAATTTGGCTTGTGAAACCCTACAAGTATTGGATATCCCTTTTTTGTCAGCATTTTAAACATCGTTTTGACACCCTTATAACGTTACATAGGCCTATACGTAACGTACCTGCCCACTCTGTCCCCTTTTACGCGTGGTCGCTCCTGTGATCCACTAATCAATGGAAGTGGGCCCCCCGGGCGGCCTCTCGAGCTCTAGGAGGAGTCAAATGTGGCTTTGGAAAGTCGTCCTCAATGAGATGTATCGCTGTTACCATAGTAGCAACCAAAATTTTGCACACGAAACGCATATTGAATGTTTCCGTCGCAGATGCGAAACGAAAAAAAAATCTCATGTCACACAATTTGCATTGCAGGACGACCATGATGACGGGCCCAAAAAGTCTCTTCCAAAATCAACTAACGTCGTAAATAAGCGTGCGCGTCCTCAAACGAAAGGTCCGGAATATAGACAAGGGAGATGCAGATTCATATAACACTTTTGTAGTGTCCCTTTACCGTTGTACACAACGAACGTAGAGGGCGGTAACACACGGCAGTGTAGCTGCCCTCTGCGTTCGTTGGTTATACCTTTCCGTGAATCCCTGAGGAGAAATAACCCATCCATTTTTTTGGTGGTACCGGAATATCAAAACAGAAAACCACATCAAGGAGATACCCAGTAATAGCAAAGTTAAAACCATAACTATTGCTTTAGCTCCGATTGGTACAAAGTGTTCTTATGTATGAATGATCGTGGAAAACCTGTTTCTAAAATTGTTTAACATAATGGTACAAGTTTAAGAGATATCTTGACCAGGAATGTAACAAACCTAAAAATGTATTCTTTTTAATGTTTCTTGCGTTTTTATGATTACATAAAGACATTTGACAGTAACAACTACCATATTTTTTTCACATCGAGATGTCTTTATGGGCTGTATTCAAAATAACATGATTTAGTAGTTAAGTATACTCTATCGAATGAATGACACTAATGTTATATGATGTTATTGCCACAATGACAGGCAAAATGCTTTCAAGAGATTGCGTAGACCTGTCCGGAATGAACCCTTTAGTATGAAACAGGTGTTAACCTCTTTAAAGTTCGTTTGTACCGCATTATTGGAGTATACCCATCGTAGGTTTTCATTACTATCTTTATCATTATGATTGTAATATACATAATTTAGGCAGATATTATTATTTTATTAATGACTGATTACAAATATCCCGAATAAGTTTAGTTAATATGTCAAACTGAACCTTGGAACGTTTGTCCATCAAGTCCTCAGTATGTTGTAGCTTGGGATTCTAAGAAGTAATGCTAAAATACTGTATTATGTATAATAATCAAATGGTATCTTTGCATAATTTAGACTGAATCTAGTTTTTACTCTTTTTTATATTTGTTATTTCATTTCTTCTTATACTAGAGAAACATTACTGGTTTAGGTCCATTATCATGATTGTACTGCTACATGTATGTTAAGAATGTATCATAAAACTAATTTTAATGTAATTCGTATTTTATACAAGATCATTTAAGAGAATGATGTTCATCAAAAAAGTTCTTGGACATTTATAAAAGTTAAAATATTCCATATCGATATTTGATTAAAGGCAAATTATTGTATGTCAACATGATCAGACACTATTCCTCTTTCAGTGTGACATGACATTTTCATGTGACCAGTCATGCATGGTATGATTTATAAAATTTGTATAATCTGTTCCAAACATGTACTGTATCTAAGCACTTGCCCTGATCCAGATGAGGCATGGCGCCTTGCTACTGTTCAAAACTCATATACACCGGACAAAGGAATTTAATTTTAGGTGTCAGAAATGTTTATCTGACGGTCATTCGGATCGGGGTCACCCTCTAGTCTAGTGGTTAAGCCACCGGCGTTCTAAACTAGGGGCCTGGGTTCGCTTCCTTGCAGATACATGTTTCGATCCACTAATTTTACCGAAGGGTATATAGCTCTGGGGAACCTTGATTTAACCTCAGCCTACAATTGTTCGGTTAAGTAGTTTCTTTCACAACATATATGTGAGTGTGTGTGTGTGAGAGTGTGTGTGTGTGTGTGTGAAGTTAAACATGTACAACAGCTTTGGCAGCTATTTTTTATTTAAATATTTTGAGAAAGAAATGGATGAAGAGAACAATGGTAGGCGTAGCTTAAATCAAGCTTCCCCAGAGCTATCTACCCTTTGGAAAAATTGGTGATGCCGAAAAAAATGTCTCTGCCGGGAATCGAACCCGGTCCCCCAGCTTTGAACGCCGGTGCCTTAACCACTAGACCACAGAGACGGGTTAGTGGCAAGGGCGACCCCAATCCGATTGACCGTCAGATAGACAGATTGTCTACACCATACCAATTATAATTTTCTTTGTCGGGTGAAGGTGTGTTTTGAACAATGACAAGCCGCCATGCCTGAGCTGGATCAAAGCTATTGCTTTGATACAGTACACGTATGGGAGAAAGTATACAAATGTGTGAAGTTATACATTTACAACAGCTACTCTTTTTCATTTAAATATTTTGTGAAAGAAATTGATATAGAGAACAATGGTAGGCGTAGCTTAATTCAAGGTTCCCTAGAGCTATCTACCCTTTGGAAAACTTGGTGATGTCAAAAAAATGTATCTGCCGGGAATCGAACCCGGGCCCCCAGCTTTGAGCGCCGGTGCCTTAAACACTAGACCACAGAGACGGGTTAGTGGCTAGGGCGACCCCGATCCGATTGACCGTGAATGTGTTAATGTGTGAAGTTATACATGTACAACAGTTTTGGAAACTCTTTTTTATTTAAATATTTTGTGAAAGAAATGGATGAAGAGAACAATGGTAGGCGTAGCTTAAATCAATGTTCCCCATAGCTATCTACCCTCTTTGTTCTTTGTTCTCTTCATCCATTTCTTTCACACAATATTTAAATAAAAGAGTTGCCAAAACTGTAGTACATGCATAACTTCACATATATATATATATTTATAAATATATATCTTTGTGCGTGTGTGTGAGAGGGTGTTAGGGTGTGTTTGCAAGTGTGTGACTTTAAAAGGAAGAGGCTGCTTGATATTGCAATATTTTGTCCATTTCCTTTATAAGGCCAAGCTTTCGCCCAGTTCCTCAGGGCTTGAAAGGAGAATGTGAGGGGTTTGGTAGGTGCTGTTTAAATGGTGGTGTCTGGTGCGGCGAATGCAAATTCATGAATTAAACAGGCACTACACTTTACACAACACCTACCAAACCCTTCCCATCAGTCTTTATACAAAAACACGTTGCCAGCAAACTGGAATAATAGGTAATAGGACTTGTATGTAAGGTTTTGGTATTTTCAGGAAACAAAACGATGCAAGAACAAAACCTAGGTCTCTATTTAAAGTGCTTAGTTATTCATTGCTCATAAACTCTGATACTTGTATCCTATTATTTCGAATTTTGGATGGAATCTTGCTTTTATCGTTAATAATAATAGTATATAGCATTTAGAGTACGACTTCTAACTAGTTACCAATTTATAGGCGCAGAGAAAATTTTTGGGGCCTACACAGGAGGGTTCTTATTAGAAATATGAAAAAGACAACAGATATGTCTCAAGTTTGGTTTTTAATGACTCTATAGACTTGGCATTGTGTATTGTTGAAGAGAATGCATTCCATAAAGTGGGAACACTATCAGCAAAACCTTTTTCACCGAAAGAGCATTTTACTCTACGAGCTCGTAACAATCCAGTTCCCGAATATCTTAAATCCTTAGAGGGTACATATTCCGATATACGAAATAATACGGAGCGCATACCATTAATAATTTTCCATGTAAATAACAAAATCTTGAATTTTATTCGCTCCATTAAACCCCCATTCCACAGAGAGCAAGACCTATGAAAGACTGCTGTAAGACCATGGAATTTGCTTGATCTTTCAAAGGTCTTTAAACGATATTTCAAACGTCTCTGAGTTCTTTCACGATTCCTGATGAATCTTTTAGAGGTCTTTGAGGTCTCCATGATCTCCAAAACTTTTTGAAACGGCTCAAAACAGTCTTTCAGCAGTCTTGCAGGAAAATAGTATTTTGATGGTCTTTCAGCAGTCTTTCAGTGGTCTTTCGGTGAACTTTTTTTAAATTATTATTACTCTTTCCATAATCTTTCGTTAGCCTCTCAAGATTCTTGCGGGCATAACTGTAAGACTCATGAGAGATCATTGAAAGATCATTGAAAGACCATGCAAAGTCCATCGAAATAATTTTGAAAGATCACTTGCATAAAAGATGAAAGACCATTGAAAGATGTCTATATTTCATTTCATTTCGTTTATTTCCATTTTCAACAAATACAGTTTGCATTGTACGTTTTGACATATAAATAACATAACATATTTCAAGTATTCTTGTACAAAAATTAAATTGAAGATTACGTATCAGGTTGGAAATGAAGGAGGCTGCTAAAAAGCAGAGCTTGTGGAGTGCAGCCTCCTAATAAATAATCTTGCAGTTACATAGCATATAAAAATTAAAATAATGACTTGAGCATGAACCAGTTAAATTAAAAGGAAATAGGGGAAA
The DNA here is from genome assembly GCF_037042905.1 of Lytechinus pictus. Taxonomy (NCBI): domain Eukaryota; kingdom Metazoa; phylum Echinodermata; class Echinoidea; order Temnopleuroida; family Toxopneustidae; genus Lytechinus; species Lytechinus pictus. Next base: position 6,192,816 of record NC_087250.1, read on the forward strand.
TTAAAATAGAAAAAGAAATAAGAGAGATTAAAGGTCTCCAGAATCCAGCCCCAGCACTCACAGACGGACCTCGTCGATCAACAGTAAAACGAAAGAGATGGAAAAAAGTACGTGACATGATAATCATGTTCGATTAAACAAAAAAAAGTACAAGAATTTGAGTGATGAAGAGTTAAATTCAATGGTTATCTTGGAGACATTTTTTGAAGTTATATTTGAAAGAATTAAGGCTTGGTGATTCTTGATGTTATTATTGATTTTGCAAGGATGGTCCGGGGTAGTAGTACATGAAATTCATCTGATTGACGTGTGGGATATTTGTGAAGAGTTTTGTTTTTGTAAAATGAAGAATTAAATATGGGTGGTAACATATTATTGTTTAACTGATACATGAATTGACCTATGTTATATTGGTACAGTGTTTTTATTTTTAGAATGTTATTGTAAAAAACAACTCATCTGTGTGAGCTCTCCAGGACAAGTTGAAAATAACACGCAATGCCTTCTTTTGTAAAAGCAATATTCTATCTAGGTAGGTTGAGTGCGTATTTCACCAAACAATTGCTCCATAATTTAAATATGGTAAAATTAATGTTGAATAAAGCATTTTTAGAGAGGAAGTTGGAAGAAAAAACTTAACTTTGTTGATAACACCAATATTGCGTGAAATTGTACGACATATAAAGTCAATGTGTGTTTTCCAAGATAATTTGTTGTCTATTATGAGACCTAAAAATGTTGTTGTAGTAACAACTTCAATGTCTATATTGTCCAATTTGATATTAAATGGCAATTGTTCTAAAGAATTGCTAAAAAGCATGCATTTCGTTTTTTGTACATTAATTGACAATTTGTTAGCCCTAATCCATTGTACCAATTTATCCAGTTCAGTGTTCAGTACAATAATTAAAATATCGGGGTTAGAATGAGAGTAGAGTACATTTGAATCATCTGCAAAAAGGACATAAGATAATATTTCAGAGGAGTTCTGGATGTCATTTATATAGATTATAAAAAAGAGGGCCCAGGTGGCTACCTTGGGGAACACCCCAGTTAACATTATGTAGAGACGAATTTTGTTCGTTTATGCTAACGAATTGTTAACGATTTACGAGGTTGTTTCTGAACCACTCCAAGGCCTTCCCGCGAACTCCGTAATTTTCAAGTTTGTAGAGCAGTATTTCATGATTTATAGTGTCAAAGGCCGTGGAGAGGTCCAGAAAAACACCTATTGTATGTTCAAAGTTGTCAATAGCTTTTGTGATTTTGTCACTTAAAGAGAGAGTGGCATGAGATGTACTATGTTTTTGCCGGAATCCAAATTGAAAGTCAGAAATTATATTATATTTATTCAAAATTTTTAATAGATCACCCTTTCCATAACTTTAGACAGAGTAGGTAATAAAGCTATCGGTCTATAGTTACATACATCAATCTGTTCTCCTTTTTTTTGCACTGGTATTATCTTTGATATTTTCATATTGTCAGGCACGACGCCATTACTTAAAGAAAGGTTGAATGTGTATACTAATGGATCAACAATATATTCTATAACATTCTTTAATAAAATGTTATCAATACCATCGTGACCACAGCTTTTTTTTTTTTTTTTAGTTGTTCACTACAACACTATGACTTGTCTAAGCCCAGTAAGACAAGAAGTACCAACTACTTTTTGGAGTTCTTCGAGGGGTCTTTCTAAGCCATTCCACAGGGCATTAATATGATTTATTTTTTTATGACCATACATTATATATTGCAGATGCGTTTAATGGAATAGATAAAGGAACCGAGGATATTTGCAGTGAACAAGAAGCAAATTCCAGTTCTTTACGTGAACAAGGAGTAGTACATGAGGGAATGGGGGAACCGGAAGATTGGGAGGTCATCAACTATTCGGAGTCAGGTATGGGAACATAAATTGATACCGTATTAATGAAGAAAAGGGCAATGACAGATGGAATGGCAGGATTTGAAATAGTAATGGATTTTACGGGAAATAATGAAAATACGCAATAAAAATGTATTTGTAAAGAGATCAAATCAAATTTCACGTTGAAAATCGAAAATAAATGACTTAACAAAACACCTTTGCGGAAAGTCGGCAATATCATTTAGGGGGGAAAATTGCAATCAATTTCATTGTTACATGTCTCATTTATTTTATCAACGCATTCCATTCATCGTAGACGCAGAGGATAATGTTCTCAACATCGACGTGCATGGAGGCGCACCGAGTAATACGGAACTAGAATATGTTGCTCTTCCCATTAACAAATTCTCTTTGGCGTTACACCTCGGTAAAGCCCTTCGTGTAAATGCTAATGACATCATAGTTCTAAGTGCCCATTCCAACCTTGTGCCAATGGAAAGACTTGCAAGCCAACTCCTCAACAAGTGGTACTCACGCTTAGGAAGAAATGAGAAAGAAGAGAGAATGGCCAACCTTCTTCAAGGATATACAATAAGAAACCCTGAGAGCCGTGGAGGTTTGATATTATATTTCTTTCTTGTTCTACAAATTCTATGGAAATTTTCATAAGTTTGGATCAGGTTTTTTAATACCGTTTTGGAAGATGTGAGTTTGAAAAAGGAGGGCGAATTAAACAATAACTCTTCAAACTGAAAGTTTACTCCGCTTTGTTTGAATATGAAACTTTAAAATCTTTAGCAATTAGCTCTTCTACACGGGGTCAGCTTCGAAGTCTTTTAATATCCGATTGGCGTTATTTTTTTTTCTTATTTAAATGAATACAGCGGTAAAGCAAGCCTACTCACAGTACCAGTGTTAATTTCATTCCAACTCTCTAACACATTTTTTCAAGTACTATGAGGCTGCTTCCGGAGGAGATGAGACGTATATATTTCAGCGTTACACTTATTGATCTTCACCGACTCCCAATTAAAAGAAAATCTATATATTTGATAATTTTTCACTTGTTATTTTTGAAACAACGTTGCTGTTGCATACAAACGGATTAATATAAAATACAGAAAATAAAATAGTCTAAACTATTGTATTGTCTGTATACATGTATATCTTTATTAGGTATTGGTGAAATCGCGAGAAAAATATGTAAAACTGAACATCTCATCGACCTCTTTCAACGACTTGATCTATCAGCTGTTGATATTCTGAACGTGATGTCTTCATATTTGACGTTTAAACCTGACTTAATACCTCAAATGGTTCTACAAATGCTTCAGAGGTGGGTCTTACAAGGAGGTACAAGGCTGAGATTGATTGAGATTGTCCAAGCTTTCCATTTCAACAATGCTGCAGAACATATAGCAACTGGTGCGTATAAGAAGACATGCTATATAAGTACAAGGGGATTAAATCGGCCGCTCTTGTGGATTTTTTAAAAAATCTTTGAAGGGAATTATCCTCACAGTCACGTCTGGGGATTATTCTTTAAAAAACAACATAAATATCCAACTATCTCATAAACATTCAAATTGAACAGTATGCATAGGTAACTAGATTATTACATGCAATCACCAAGCACGAGCAGAAATTTTTAATCGACGTTCGATCTGGCCTAATCGAAAAGGGACCTATTAAGGACCCTTTTTCAGTAAGCTCTGAAGGCGATACATATTTCATCAATAAAATAATGCGAGCTGAAAATCATTGACATTCCGAACTTTAAAATGGACATATGTAATTATGAAAGAGGCAGAATATATAATTACATAATTGATGCAAGTGCGAAGCGCGTGCTAAAAATATATATTTCAGACTTAAAAGCGGGACACCCTATTTGTGTTTTGTATATCATGAAAAGGATGGGTGATTGGGTATATTCCTACATTAATAATGCGAGTGCGAATCTCGAGAAGATAAGTGTTGATATTTTGATCTGAAACTGGATAATTTAAGCACGTATGAAATAATGAACAAAATGCGTATATCAATAAACATGCGTTCACGTATTTTAAATTTAAACCTAGAATTTGGGCACTCCGAATACATTGTTTTTATCATGAAGATCAAAGTGCGAGCTAGAAGCCTGAACTGAAAATATTTGATATTCCTATGTATGTATATTGACTTCAGAATTCGATGTCCATATCCATATCTGCTTCAGCCTATTGAACAAGATGTGAATCTCATCAAACAGGCAATGCGAGCGCAAAGCGCGAACGAAAATTTGATAATTGTATTTGCTTTTATTTTCCAAGTTCCCCCCCGACCTAATTTACTTCACTCGCCTTCCTCTTCTTATCCTCTTATTTCTTTCCCTTCGCTTTTCCTTCTCTCTTTCCCCATCTTCCCTTTTTTCTTTCTTCCCCCCTTTTTTGGCTCCACCAATATAGGGGGATAGGGTACCATGCCCCTGGGGCCCACTGGATCAACCTATGAATACGTTACAAGTTTTCCTTTTGAAAATTGAAGTGTCGTGGATATTTAAGTGTGATACTGCTATCCATCAATCGCCTATTTAAAAAAAATCTCTACCATCTATTAAAGATAAAATAATCTGATCTGCATAGGAAATGCATCATGTTTAATTCATATTTTTATTGATGTAATTTGCAAGGTTATGAAATCTAAAGGTTTTTGTTTATTTGCAGTTTAACCGCCCTTTCTACCTTTTTGCGTATCAAATGCAACGCCTTGCACGAAACTACTCTAACTCCTCCCCCCCCCCCTTCCTTCAATAGGCCTATCACATTGTTGAGGCCATGTTTCTGTGTCTTCCTTTTACAGCAATTTCGCAACATCCAGGTTTCCAGGACCCGTTCACGCATGGCGTAATTGATCAGAATGGCGGAGAACTAAAATTAGATGAACCTGGCATCAAAGTAACCATTCCTGCAGAAGCAATCCCAAGAGGAATGGGATCAGTCGTTACTCTTACCGTTCCTAGTCAAAGTTCACCTGTGTTTCCTCTGGGTGCTGGCGAGGTTCTCCTGACACCGATCATCAAGTGTTCCTTCTCACAAGAGCTTCTCAAGCCTGCCACTGTAGATGTGCCACACTGCATCATCCCAGGTCAATATCAGCAGAAGATGGATAACATACGCGTGAAGCTTTATTCTAAAATAGGACCAGGTACTGTATTTTTTTATACGATGTGTCTAATTTCAAAGTTTAACTGTAGCTTTTGTTTTCATTTAGGTGTCAACATTCAAACTTAACCATTTTATTTTTCATTAGAACTCAAGATGCATGAAAAAAATGTCATAACGGTAGTGCATCCCAATGTTTCACAGTATGTGAAAACGTATAGGCCTAATGCTGCATAATTCGTAAAAAAACTGATATAGAGAGAAAATTACAATATTAAGCAGTGTGTCCCCAACATGACATATGTTCTACAATATGTTGCTTAAGTGTGTATTGTGTGTGTGTTTGCGTGTGTGCGTATGTGTATGTGTCAGGGTGTACGAGGAAAATACTTGATGAAATGGAGGAGGAAAATACTTGATGAAATGGAGGAGAAAAAGTCTAAATTGAACAGATTGTTTGATTATAGCCGACAAGGTGTAAAAATCCGATCAAGAGCTTTTTGGTTTGAGGAAGGAGAACAAAAAACACAATATTTTGAACAGTTATTAAAATCAAACAAACGGAAAAGTGTAATAAAAGAAATATATGATCAAAGTGAACAGACTATAAAAGATAGGAGTGAAATATTGAAGAAGATAAAGTCATTTTACGAAAAATTATATTCATTGAATGAAGTAATTGTAAATGAAAACTCTTTTTTCCTGAAGGATATTCCTAAATTATCCAAAGAAAGTCGAGATATTTGTGAAGGTAAAATTACTATTCAGGATTGTTTAAGTGTTTTGAAAGAAATGAAATTTAATAAAACCCCTGGAAACGACGGTTTTACTGTTGAATTTTATTACACCTTTTGGAATTTATTGGGGGGATTTTTGGTGGAAGTGTTAAATGAAGTGTATAATAGGGGATTATTAGCAACTTCACAAAGGCAGGGAGTGATTACACTATTAGAAAAGGAAGGCAAAAACCCTTTATACATTCAAAACTATAGACCAATCACGCTTTTAAATGTTGATTACAAGATCTTATCAAAGGTACTAGCAAAAAGATTGAAAAAGGTTCTGAATGAGATAATTCATATTGATCAAATAGGGTATGTTGAAAATAGGAACATTGGAGATGGTGTGAGATTAATCGATGATATTTTATTTCAGTCCTCTTTTGGAAATATTGGATATTTGATTACGGTGGACTTTGAAAAGGCTTTTGATTCTGTTTCCCATAATTTTCTTTTTCAGACTCTTAAATTATTTGGATTTGGCCAGTCTTTCTGTTCTTGGGTTCGTGTTTTATATACAGATATAACTAGTTGTATTATGAATGGAGGTTATTCCACTGGTTATTTTGATATAAAACGAGGGGTAAGACAGGGGGACCCCATTTCTCCTTATCTGTTTTTGCTCTGTATAGAAACACTAGCTTTGGCAATAAGAAGAGACGCTCTAGTTGAAGGAATTCAGTTTGGATCTCATGAAATTAAGCAAATATTGTATGCCGATGATATCACTCTGTTTGTTAAAAATAGCAATTCTGTTAAACGGCTTAAATATCTTTTGGAAGAATTCGAAAAAGTGAGCGGTCTGAAGATAAACAAAGGGAAAACAAACTTTTTTTGGATGGGAAAAGATCAAGACAGACCTCAAACTCCGCTATTTGGAAATTTGGTTCAGCAAATTAAAATCTTAGGCGTTTATTTCTCTCTAAATGTAATAATAAAAGAAGATCTAAACTTCAAAGAGATACTAAGCAAAATAAAAAGACTTTTGGGATGGTGGAAACAAAGGGATCTAACCCTAATGGGTAAAATACAATTGTTGAAAAGTTATGCATTATCAAAATTAAATTACGTCTCGTCACTTTTAGTTGTTCCTAAGTGGTTGTTCGTTGAGGTGGAACGGATCACTTTTGAGTTTTTATGGTCAGGTAAAGACCGTATAAAGAGAAACATTATGTATCAGGATTACTCACACGGTGGGTTAAGAATGATGAATTTTAAGTTGTTCATAAAGGCCCAACGTCTAATGTGGCTGAAACGTCTATTATACGGGGAACGCAATGCTGGGTGGAAATTGTATTTTGATTTCTGTTTTAGATCACTCGGTGGGAGACTGTTATTTCTATGCGATTTTGATATTTGCAAATTAACACAGACAATGCCACAATTTTATTCTGAAATGCTGAAGGCTTGGCAAGATATGAGAAAATATAGATATACAAAAGAGGAAGTAAACCCGATTATATTTAATAATAAGAATGTATGTGTAAGAGGTAAAATGATTTTTGATATTGATCTTTATAATAAGGGAATATACACTGTAGATCATATTTTTGATAACGGGGTTGTGAGACCTGTGGCTTATTTTCAAAATCTTGGGGTAACCGCAGATGAACTGCTCCACATTATTGATATAGTACATGCTATTCCAATTACTTGGAAAAATGCCTATAGCTCTATTAAATTTATAAAAATTGACGATGAGAACTTCAATGTTAATTTGAATATCAGTAAGCTGGAAACTACTTTTGAGGTGATTAAATCAAAAATGATTTATAGTTGTTTTGTTGAAAATTTATGGGAAACTTATAATTTAACATTGAAAGATAAAAACATTAATTTGAATTTTACAGATGTTGAAATGTGTAATAGGCTTGCCCAAACCAGGAGCATAACTTTGATTAGGAAACAAAGAGAATTCCAGTTCTTACTTTTACACGGGGCGATTTATACCAAAGAACAGTTATTGAAATTTGGGTATGTTAAGGACAGTTTATGCTCTTTTTGTGGCAGAGAAACCGAATCATACATTCATATTTTTCTAAATTGTTCCAAGGTAAAACCTTTATGGGAATTTTTCATTAAATATTTATGTATGTCTGAATTAAGAGATTTAGAATGGAGAGATATACATTTGGGATTATCTGGAAGTACGAATAGAAATAATTGTGTAAACTGTATAATCTTTTTCATCAAGTATGCCATTTTCCAATCCAGAACTAATGGTCAGGTTCCTTCCTGCCATAAAATACAAAAATATATTGCGGAACGTAGGGAGGAAGAAAAATGCTTAGCTATAAAATCGGGCAAATTGAGTTTGCATGTAAAGAAATGGGAAGAACTGAAGGTGAATGAGGCAGTGAATGCAAACAGGTGTGAAGCGTCTGCTGGTGCTGTGAGTATGTAATGGTATGTCCGCGTGTGAATGCGAGTGTGCAATGGTATATGTCCGCGTGTGAATGTGAGTGCTTGCTGCCAGGGATGGGGGGGGGGGGGGGGTTTCCTATCTCCATGGTTAGCAAAATATATGTTTGAGTAGATCCAAAAAGAAAGAATATTTTGTTTGGGGTGTGGAAAAGGTTTTGTTTGTTTTATTTTGTTGATGTTGTGTTTTGTTTTGTTTTCGTGTGTGCTTTATATACAAAATCTTTATTCAGATTATTGTATACTTTCTAAGAATAAACATAGAGACTTTTTTTTTTCTGTATTGTCTTACAAAAGTTGGAGGAATGAATATACATGTATAAGTACTTTTTTTTTATTATGGGATAACCTCTTCACTTAAAAAAGTCTGTACTTTTGATTTTTCATCATACAATACGGTATTATTATACAGTAAATACATGTGAAATTACGAGGTTTTTGTTATTGGTATTATGGGTTATGATAATATTTGTTCGAAAAATTTATATCAAGATGTATATTATTTCATATGTTATATTGCTGTATAAGTGTACTTCACTTTAATTTGCATACATGTATTTGATTTATTACCCTTGTACATGAAAAATGTAATAGTATCTGAATAAAGGCTAAAAAAGCAAGAGAAAAAAAGAAAAAAAGTACGTGTGGTGTGTTCGTAGGTAAGTGTGTGTTGTGTAAAATAATGTATAGAGTCGGTGTGCACTCGTGTATGGATAACAGTAGAGGAGTCGATTCTCGGTGATGTCCCCCCTATTTGTTGGCAACCTGCAGAAAAGGTGTCATTTTTTTATCTAGAACGCTTAAAAACGGAAAGAAAAGTAAGGATTTATCATGCACATACGGCCTCGTTACTGCCGGCCCTCCTTACCCCCATACTGCCATAAGCTACTTGCAGTGGCACTGTATTCCGCTGGTTCTGTTGGTACGCAAACCACACTACAGCATCTGCGCGCCCATCAAAGATATTCTCCTACACATGGGTTTCATCAGCTTGTTCATTATTTAAGCTATGCTTAAATAATCCAGTTTAATATCAGAATATTATTTTTTTTCAGTTTTATGTAATCAGGATGGCCTCATCAGTTAACAAACTGCTGTCCCTTGAGTGCCCTGAGATAAAAAGCAATATGTATAATATTTACAAATAATGAATACATAAATCAAAATGGCATACACTAAAACAAATATATAAGAAACATTAAAAATACAATCCAATAAAAGATCAACTTTAAATTTCAAGAAAAAGACAAAGGAAAAAGAAAAGGCTATTAGAAACTGCTGCATACGATTTAACGGTAAAAGGATGGATTACTGATGACAGAGTAACGTTCATTTGATTGGTAATAATTTGAGTAGCGATTAAAATGTTTGCCAAATTAGAATATGAATCAATAACACAATGTGACTCCTCTTGCTTTGCAAGGCCTATCAATGTTTCATTTGTTAAATGGGGGCACGGAATGAATTGGGGGGCGTTAATCTTTCCTAAGATTATTCCATTCTGTGGTCCCGATGTACTGAAAAGTCCTCTTGCCACTCTTATTATGTAGAGGAGCACTGTTTACCTGAAGGGAGGCAGTGGACATGGATCTAATTCTTATATCATAATTAGGTTTAATAAACCGTTCACTTAAATATGGGGAGAAATACAATTAAGACATTTAAATACTTCACACATTCGGTGGTAATGCCGTCTGGAAAAGAGATGTTTCCATTTTAGAACGGAAAATAAATCACAAATGTGAGTTCGCGGATGGGCCCCTAAGATATTTCCATTTTGGAACGGAAAATCACTGATACCGTGTTTACACTTAATCGGCATTTGAATCGGCTCGCGGTTCTGAACCGCGAGCCGATTCAGCATCGGCTTTTTCATAGCGTGTAAACGCGAGCAACTTGAATCGGCTCGCGGTTCAGAACCGGCAATTTGCACCACCAAAGTAGTAGGTTCTGAACCGCGAGCCGATGCAGAATCGGCTTTTTACTACGTGTAAACAGAAAGCCGATTCTGCACCGGCAATTTGTGCGCATTTCAATTACTTTACCATTGTGACGTAATTGTAAGCGCACTGATCCAGCGTCGTCTTTATTGTGACGTATATTGTAGGTATGCGTACCATTTCAGGTTTTTGCATCGGCTCGCGGTTCTGAACCGCGAGCTGTAACAACGTGTAAACGCAATCCAAATGCCGATTCTGCATCGGCATTTGGTTCAGAACCAATTGCCGATTAAGTGTAAACGCGGTATAAATCGGTTTGCGCGCGCGCGTGTGCGTGTTTGTGTGTGTGGCAGGGGGGGGGGGGTGGGTGGGTGGGGTGGGTGCATGTAGTGGAGGTGTCGTGGAGGTGTCGTGGCCGAGTGCTCTAAGGCACCTGGGCCCGTATTCCATAAACGAGATAAGCTTTTTGCTTAAGTCTTAGCAATTTGTCTTAGCATTTTGCTTGTCTAAGAAATCTTCCCTAACGATATTCTATAAACTTTAAGACATTTGTCTCAAGTCAGACGATATGGCTAAGCCAAAGTCTCAAAGTCAAATTCTATGACCTTCTAAACTGCTACAGGGGTGACTGCAACAAAATAGCAAAAATGTCATTGAAGTTGTTTTTTCTTAACAAGTTTGATTTTATTGAAACTAATTACAACTATTGTAGTAAAAGAAGAGCATTCATCACCCATATATGGTAAGAATTCTTTATTCAGATTATTCTATATTTTGTTAATTACCAAAACATTTCAATCCCAAACCGAGTGACTTGCACAGTTTTTTATGTATCAGTCCCATTCATTACTTTTCATGTATTGTTTGTCAAAATCTAAATGGAATAGGGTAGATTCCTCTCGACATCTTTATTCTACTTCAGTTGAAGTAGACCTAGGGTCTAAGGGAAAACATTTGTAACTTTTGAGACTAGTCTTGGGTCTAACATTAGGCCTAGATCTAGCCTAGGCCCAAGATCTACAACTAATATCCGTCTGTTTGGAGGAGAATTGAACATTGTTTTTACTTTTTACTTTCCTGAAGGCTGAAGCAAAACGTAACTTTGTTAGTCTAGTGCCGTAGTGGAGCAACTGAGACTGAAGCTACATATAGGCCTAGATCTAACGATAGACCTATATTAGTATTGGTCTAGGCCTAGAACATGCAGGACTTAGCCTGGCTTAGCCTTAAGACAGGGATAGATCTATCTAGATCTACATGTAGGTCTAGAATAGATCTGACTTAGGCCTAGACCAAAAGCTTCAGTCTCCGACTGTATTTTGGTTGTTCCGCTATTTTAGTATTACGAGTACGACACTAAACAGTCTAACGTTAAGTTGACCTAGTCTCACCAATGTGATATGACAGTAAATGTCAGAAACTTTTAAATAAATCCCCAGAAACGACGGTTATTCCTGTCAACAGTGCTAGATATATCGCTATGCATTGCTTGCCAACTATGCCTAAAGTTAGATCTAGTCCTAGTAGTAGTCTAGACATCTATCTAGATCTACTCCTGCTTTAGGTCCATCTGTTTGTTTGGAGTTTTTATTTTATACATTTTGAGGACTTGTTTAGATCTAGGTTTCCAGGACTAGAAAACAGGCCTAAACCTAGACCAACACTGGCAACAGCTCAGTCTAGACTAGGGCCTAGATTTATATAGAATTTAGATCTAGGGCCTAGGCGGCCTAGCCTGTGCTTTCTTCTATTCATTCTAGATTTTATTTCTAGCCTATCCGGTAGCCCTAACGTTAGGACTTGCTGATCTAGTCTACTGTTTGATCTAGAAATCTCTAACCTAGGCCTAGATCTAGACTAAATGACTTACTCACTTAGACTAAAAGTTAGACCCTATCTAGATCTAGAACTATACCAATCTAGGTGTACATAGGGTCATAGTAATAGGTCTAGATCTAGAGACTTGTAGACTCTATCTCAATGTAGATTCTAGATCTAAAAATAGTAAATGTAGGCTAGATCTAGTCTAGTTCTACTCATCTAACGTTAGGCCTGAGAAAGGAAGTAGGCTAGGGATCTAGCATTGGATTATTTCTAGGACTAAAGAATCTTGATCTAGGCTTAGATCTAAACTAGGGGCTGTAGTTCGAAATCTTGAGGTCTAGCCCCCCCCCCCCAAAAAAAAAAAAAAAAAAAAAAAAAAACTAGAACTAAGCCCTCAGCTACATGTAGTTCTCTATGTAGCCAAACAAAAGTTAGCATTGACCATTGTCTTAATCTTTTTTGGCGTATACATGTAGTTATCATACAAACACATATTTTGATGAATGAGAAAATGTGTCTTGCAGATTATTTTAGCTCAAAACCTACATTTCATGGACATATAGGCCAATGTCATAAAATGAAGAAGTAGTTCAATACACATCATGCTGTTTACACATTTATTGATCTGATATGCTGTTACCATGGCAACACATTTTCAAATATATGTCTTGCAGATCTACACCTCAAAATCAATGTGTGAGCCAACTTTTCTAAGAATTGGTAAAACTAATAAAGGGATTCAAACCACAAGATTTTCACCTAATTTCTTTATAAATATAATATGTTGTTACCATAGCAACACGAATTCTGATACAGGCAAAAGTATATCTTAGACATCTTCAACTCAGGACTATTGTGTTCGCCAACATTTTAGGAGAATTGACCAGTTGAAAACTGATAAAGTAATTCAAATTACAAGATTTTCATCTAGTTTTTGTTATTTTATTTGTTGCCATGGCAACGCAATTTTTTATAAAGGCATAAAATATACTTTGCACATCTTCGCATCAAGACTAACGTTTGTGCCACATTTCATGAGAATTGATTAAAAACTGAAGAAGTCGTTGGAACTGCAAGATTTTTACATAATTTTTGCCCTAATATACCGTTACCATGGCAACACAATTTCCGACACATGCGAAAATGTGTCTTGCACATCTTTACCTCAAGACTTATGTCTGTGGCAAACATCATGAGAAGTGGTTGAAATATTGTAAACTTGTTAAAACCACAAATTTTTCACCTAATTTTCGTTATTTAATAAGTTGTTACCATGGCAACGTAATTTTTGTATATAGGCATAAAATATGTTTTGCACATCTTCACATCAAGACTAATGTTTGTGCCACATTTCATGAGAATTGGTTAAAAACTGAGGAAGTAGTTGGAATAGCAAGATTTATACATAATTTTTGCCATAATATACTGTTACCATGGCAACACAATTTCCGACACATGCAAAATTGTGTCTTGCACATCTTTTCCTCAAATCCAATGTGTGAGCCAACTTTCATGAGAATTGGTAGAAAACCGATGAAGTAATTTAAATTTTAAATTTTGGCCATAATATACTGTTACCATGGCAACACAATTTCTGAAAAAGCAAAAAAAAAATTTTTACACCTCCTTACCTTAAGACCAATGTGTGTTCCAAATTTCATTAAAATCGGTTAAAAACTGAGGAAGTAGCTCGAAATGCAATATAGGTATAAATTCTTTAAAAAAATTGGCCATGATTTGTTGGATTTAAACGTTGTCTTAAAGCAATTAAGACAACTCACAACTGTCTTAAAGTTAGGGCAAAATTCTTAGCCATGTAGAATTTATGAAATACAGACTCTGCATATTTAAGAAAAGTTACTTAGCCATTCATCCTAAATCTGTCTTAGTCGCGCAAAAATTCTTAGCCAAATTCTTAGACAAAATTCTTAGCCAATTCTTTATGGAATACGCGTTTTGGCTAAGAATTTTGTCTTAGACAGAAAACTAAGACAAAATGCTTAGATTTTTGACTTAAGCATGCTTATCTCGTTTATGGAATACGGGCCCAGTAAGACAAAATTCTTAGCCAAAACGCGTATTCCATAAAGAATTGGCTAAGAATTTTGTCTAAGAATTTGGCTAAGAATTTTTGCGCGACTAAGACAGATTTAGGATGAATGGCTAAGTAACTTTTCTTAAATATGCAGAGTCTGTATTTCATAAATTCTACATGGCTAAGAATTTTGCCCTAACTTTAAGACAGTTGTGAGTTGTCTTAATTGCTTTAAGACAACGTTTAAATCCAACAAATCATGGCCAATTTTTTTTTTTGAATTTATACCTATATTGCATTTCGAGCTACTTCCTCAGTTTTTAACCAATTTTCATGAAATTTGGAACACACATTGGTCTTAAGTTAAGGAGGTGTAAGATTTTTTTTTTTGCTTTTTCAGAAATTGTGTTGCCATGGTAACAGTATATTATGGCCAAAATTTAAAATTTAAATTACTTCATCGGTTTTCTACCAATTCTCATGAAAGTTGGCTCACACATTGGATTTGAAGAAAAGATGTGCAAGACACAATTTTGCATGTGTCGGAAATTGTGTTGCCATGGTAACAGTATATTATGGCAAAAATTATGTATAAATATTGCTATTCCAACTACTTCCTCAGTTTTTAACCAATTCTCATGAAATGTGGCACAAACATTAGTCTTGATGTGAAGATGTGCAAAACATATTTTATGCCTTTATACAAAAATTGCGTTGCCATGGTAACAACATATTAAATAACGAAAATTAGGTGAAAAATTTGTGGTTTTAACAAGTTTACAATATTTCAACCACTTCTCATGATGTTTGCCACAGACATAAGTCTTGAGGTAAAGATGTGCAAGACACATTTTCGCATGTGTCGGAAATTGTGTTGCCATGGTAACGGTATATTAGGGCAAAAATTATGTAAAAATCTTGCAGTTCCAACGACTTCTTCAGTTTTTAATCAATTCTCATGAAATGTGGCACAAACGTTAGTCTTGATGTGAAGATGTGCAAAGTATATTTTATGCCTTTAAAAAAAATTGCGTTGCCATGGAAACAAATAAAATAACAAAAATTAGATGAAAATCTTGTGATTTGAATTACTTTATCAGTTTTCAACTGGTCAATTCTCCTAAAATGTTGGCGCACACAATAGTCTTGAGTTGAAGATGTCTAAGATATACTTTTGCCTGTATCAGAATTCGTGTTGCTATGGTAACATATTATATAACGAAAATAAGGTGAAAATCTTGTAGTTCGAACTCCTTCATCTTTTTTCAACCAATGCTCATGAAATTTGGCACACACAATAGTCTTGAGTTGTAGATGTGCAAGACTATTTTTGTCTGTATCAGAAATCGTGTTGCCAAGGTAACAACATATTATATAAAGAAATTAGGTGAAAATCTTGTGGTTTGAATCCCTTTATTAGTTTTACCAATTCTTATTAAAGTTGGCTCACACATTGATTTTGAGGTGTAGATCTGCAAGACATATATTGGAAAATGTGTTGCCATGGTAACAGCATATCAGATCAATAAATGTGTAAACAGCATGATGTGTATTGAACTACTTCTTTATTTTATGACATTGGCCTATATGTCCATGAAATGTAGGTGTTGAGCTAAAATAATCTGCAAGACACATTTTCTCATTTATCAAAATATGTGTTTGTATGATAACTACATGTATACGCCAAAAAAAGATTAAGACAATGGTCAATGCTAACTTTTGTTTGGCTACATAGAGAACTACATGTAGCTGAGGGCTTAGTTCTAGTTTTTTTTTATTATTTTTTTTGGGGGGGGGGGCTAGACCTCAAAATTTCGAACTACAGCCCCTAGTTTAAATCTAAGCCTAGATCAAGATCCTTTAGTCCTAGAAAAAATCCAATGCTAGATCCCTAGCCTACTTCCTTTCTCAGGCCTAACGTTAGATGATCCGGAGTAGAACTAGACTAGATCTAGCCTACATTTACTATTTTTAGATCTAGAATCTACATTGAGATAGAGTCTACACATCTCTAGATCTAGACCTATTACTATGACCCTATGTACACCTAGAGGCTAGATTGGTATAGTTCTAGATCTAGATAGGGTCTAACTTTTAGTATAAGTGAGTAAGTCATTTAGTCTAGATCTAGGCCTAGGTTAGAGATTTCTAGATCAAACAGTAGACTAGATCAGCCAGTCCTAACGTTAGGGCTACCGGATAGGCTAGAAATAGAATCTAGAATGAATAGAAGAAAGCACAGGCTAGGCCGCCTAGGCCCTAGATCTAAATTCTTATATAAATCTAGGCCCTAGTCTAGACTGAGCTGTTGCCAGTGTTGGTCTAGGTTTAGGCCTGTTTTCTAGTCCTGGAAACCTAGATCTAAACAAGTCCTCAAAATGTATAAAATAAAAACTTCAAACAAACAGATGGACCTAAAGCAGGAGTAGATCTAGATAGATGTCTAGACTACTACTAGGACTAGATCTAACTTTAGGCATACTTGGCAAGCATTGCATAGCGATAGATCTAGCACTGTTGACAGGAATAACCGTCGTTTCTGGGGATTTATTTAAAATTTTCTGACATTTACTGTCATACCACATTGGTGAGACTAGGCCAACGTAACGTTAGACTGTTTAGTGTTGTACTCGTAATAGCGGAACAACCAAAATACAGTCGGAGACTGAAGCTTTTTGTCTAAGTCAGATCTATTCTAGATCTAGATAGATCTATCCCTGTCTTAAGGCTAAGCCAGGCTAAGTCCTGCATGTTCTAGGCCTAGACCAATACTAATATAGGTCTATCGTTAGATCTAGGCCTATGTAGCTTCAGTCTCAGTTGCTCCACTACTACGCCTACGGCACTAGACTAACAAAGTTACGTTTTGCTTCAGCCTTCAGGAAAGTAAAAAGTAAAAACAATGTTCAATTCTCCTCCAAACAGACGGATATTTATTATTAGTTGAAGATCTTGGGCCTAGGCTAGATCTAGGCCTAATGTTAGACTCAAGACTAGTCTCAAAAGTTACAAATGTTTTCCCTTAGACCCTAGGTCTACTTCAACTGAAGTAGAATAAAGATGTCGAGAGGAATCTATTCCATTTAGATTTTGACAAACAATACATGAAAAGTAATGAATGGGACTGATACATAAAAAACTGTGCAAGTCACTCGGTTTGGGATTGAAATGTTTTGGTAATTAACAAAATATAGATAATCTTAATAAAAAATTCTTACCATATATGGGTGATGAATGCTCTTCTTTTACTACAATAGTTGTAATTAGTTTCAATAAAATCAAACTTGTTAAGAAAAAACAACTTCAATGACATTTTTGCTATTTTGTTGCAGTCACCCCTGCAGCAGTTTAGAAGGTCATAGAATTTGACTTTGAGACTTTGGCTTAGCCATATCGTCTGACTTGAGACAAATGTCTTAAAGTTTATAGAATATCGTTAGGGAAGATTTCTTAGACAAGCAAAATGCTAAGACAAATTGCTAAGACTTAAGCAAAAAGCTTTTCTCGTTTATGGAATACGGGCCCTGGCTATACATGGAAATTCCGGGGTTCGATCCCGGCCGCGGCACCTATGCCCGTGAGCAAGGCATTTAGTCTACAACGCTCTTTTATCCCGCTATCAAATAAATGGAAATGCTATATGCTTTATTGGTAAAAAAAAAAAAAAAAGTGTATGGGGGGGTGTGCGTGTGTGTGTGTGTGTGTGTGTGTAGGGTTGACTTAGATGGGTTGACTTCATGTTAGGTAGGGGTATCTTTGTAAGAGGTGTTTTTTTTTTCACTTAAAAGAAATACGTTTTACTTACTTATTTTTAAGATCATTTTCATATCATGGAATCTTTATACAAGAAAATAATAAACCAACTCTCACTCCGAAGGGCTTACGCTCATGAAATCATCATTATTAAATCATTAAAAGTACAAATAAAAGTGACTACATATTTTCTTTTTTCGGGTGTTAATTATCGTTGCACTCGGTTAGGAGAATTCGGTTACAGGACCTTGCTTCCTGAATCATCAAGAGATTTTGAGATCTCAGAAGACAGGATTACCTTCTCAACACGCCATCTTCAACACTTCGCTTTGTCTTCAAACAATATCCATGGAGTTCAATTCACTTGTGAGGTATCGCAACCTCTTTTCATGAGCAACTCCCAACAACCCACCATACGAGTCCGCATAGCACATCCTTACAACAGAGACAATGTGGTATGTACATGCAGGTCTTATAACATGATCAATTGTGTTATTTATTGCATAAGGAACACAAATTGTATTCATGCTTATATGAATCAATATTGGTTAGGTCCTTACTGATTTGGGGTTACAGGCTTGTTAATAAATGCTTGGTGTGTGAGCAACAAGATTTGCAAAGTAAGCATTCCATGTCTTGTCCATATAGGCTGGATTTTTGTCGTTATCATAATTCTGTTTAACTACATCTGGAATTTAATATGCTTTAGTATTGAGTCGTATGATACAAGAGCAAGGCTCTTTGACTTCCTTTGTGCTTTGTATTTCGATGTATAGTAACAATAATTTCAAATCTATTATCATATAACGATTGTTTTTTTAGAAGTTAGGAGAAAGAAACGAAAGTAGCTCAGAGCCATTCTATCACGTGACTACAGTGATCAAATTCAATCTGAAATCATCTGAAGATGGCATCAAGCTTTCCTGTCTATCCGACCGAGAAAAGACTCAAGAGACTGTAAGCCTCTAAAACAGATAAATTGTTCGTGATTTGTTTTTTCTGTTTTTAAATTTTCGTCAGAAATCGAAAGTCTGTTTTAATTTACTTGTATAAGGCAAATTTACCTGAATTTGTTCCTGTTCAAGATTTGACAAGAAAACACAATGACAAAGCTACATCGAGATAAAACAAATCTGAAAAAAGAGTGCCAACGATCATTGTACTTTTCAAAATTTCATTAATTCAAGATCTCGAGACAAATTGCTGCACTAATTCCAAATTCCCACCCTGACATTTCGTATGAAAATAAAATGTAATTCAATTCATATTAAGACATTTTTTAAAAAGAAAAAAATCACGGTCTTTGGATAACAAGTGACAGTATATAACAGGGGCAATTGCTTAAGGAGATTGGCACCGCTAGCCGTTGCAAAAAAAATGTTTACCTCGCACTGAAATGGTCAAGCTTCTGTTTGTAAATATACATAATCATAACATATTGATTAGGATTAAAACTAAATGGTAACGTTGCAAAAAAATTGTAATAAATTACATCACTTATTCATGATTTCATACTTGAGATTATGATGTCATTGTCATTTTTTTTGTCTTAAGGTTGATGTTCGCTGTCTTCTGTCTGGGGGTAATAGTACTACAGATTTTTGACTACCGCCCTCTGCCGATCAGAAGAGTATTTGTGTTTGCATCGAGCAAGGTTTATTTAATTTGGCAGAACAGCAAGTACACATTTGTAGATAAGGTATATATGGATGCATCATCATTTGAAATAGAGAGGGATCATAATGTGGTCTGTCTCTGACAGATCACCCCTTAATTTCGTCAGATTGTTCTTTATTACTTTTTTAGCTCCAATGTTTGTCGCCAAGTTTACTCAAAATCTGGCAAAAATATTGGCAGCAATATTTATCCATTATATCAAAACCTATCTATCTTTCTGTCCGTCTATCTAATAATCTATATTTTTTCTAACTATCTCTATGGCTATCTTATATATATCTCTTTAAATACGTCTATCTATTTACCTTTCGATCTAATATCTATTTTTATCTCTTTAATAATTGTGTATGTTTATCGACATAAATCTATCTTTCTCTCTATGTTCTATCAATCTATCCACCTATTTTTCATCTATCCACCCATCCATTTTCATGTATCTATCTATCCATCTATTTATTTATCTAACTATCTTATATCTATCTGTTTAAATATGTTTATCTTTCTATCTATCTTTTGTATATGTATCTGTGTATAATATATCTATCTATTTATCTATCTATCTATATCTCTATCTATCTATCTATCTATCTATCTATCTATCTATCTATCTATCTATCTATCTATCTATCTGTCTGTCTATTTATAATATATATGTCTGTCTTCTATTAACTTACCAACCTATCATTTATCCATCCATCCATCCGTCTATCTAATTATCTGTCTTACATGTATATGTTGAAATATGTATGTCTATCTGTCTGACTGTCTATTCATCTTCAAATGCCCGTTTCTCTATCTACGACAGACCACTTTATTCGTCCGCATGACGAATTAAAATCTAGTTCAAAATATCTTTTTTTACCGTCCCAACTAGAAAAATATTTTAATCATGTGCCCAAGTGAAAGTATATGATTAGTATAAATAATCACTGTTTGGAAGTTTTATTGTATGACATATTAGGCGGATTTACCTGATTTAATTCCTGACGAGAATTTCATAATAAAAACACATATAATGGCTGCATCATGATAAAAATAGACTTATATAATTTTATGAAATCTGAAATAATATTTGAAATGTATTACCTAAAAACAAAGAGTGAAAACAATTTGAAATCATTTACAAGGCATGTGGGGTTATCAACTTTTCTTTATTTTTATTCTGAACAGTGGAACCTGATTACGAACAAGCTCACATGTAAGAGACGTTGATCTTTCCAACCAATCAGAATAAAACGTGATCACATTACTTACAAAATCCTAAAAAAAGACAAAGTCAATATGTGTTGATAAAACGAACTACATGGAACATTCTTGTCTTTGGAAACAAAAAGTTTGACAACTGATTGACATAAGATGACACTGTAAACACATCTCATGAAGTTGGACATTTGTAGTGATTCATAAACTGGATAAATTTTTGTTTCCAACATATTTTATGACTTGTTTGCGAATTTGATATATAAATGGAAGATATCTTGAGTAATATTGTGGAGCGTAATTGTGGCCCAGTGGATTAGGCTCCGGACTTTGAAACAGAGGGTCGTTGGTTCGAATCCCAGCCATTGCGTAATTTCCTTCGGCAAGAAATGTATCCACATTGTGCTGCACTCGACCCAGGTGAGGTGAATGGGTACCCGGTAGAATTTATTTCTTGAATGCTTTAGCGCCTATATGGCGGCTCAGCTACAGCCGAGGTAATAATATATCACGTATATTTTCTGCGCCTTGAGCACATAATCAAATTGTAATCAAATTTTGAAATTTAAGAAATACTCTATATCATTATTATTATTACTACTGTACCTCCTCTCTGTGCAGGCTGTACTGTTCATCTACATCCAAATTTGATTTGGATGGCGGGCTTGTAAAGTGACATGGGGCTAAAGAATATTGGAAAGAAGGACCTCTGCCAATAATTTCTTTAATGTACACAATACATTGGTACTCTTTATTGCAGAAGAGGCCGAATGAGGTTCGTCTCGACCAAGGTACTACACGAGTTAACTGGCTTAATCTGTAAAACAAAGAATGTTCGTCAACTTGGCTTCTCCTATTCAACGGTGGAAAGATACCTCGTCAGAGCAGACTCCTCGGCCAGAAATGTCTGAAGATCAGGTCTTAAAGAGATGCTCCAAGACTGGAGAAAGCGTATCCGACCTAGTGAACAGCTTACCAAACTTCGCCTTGCTTTGGAGGCCGCGGGGCTAGGACGTGAATCGGAAGTCATCTTCCACGGAAATTAGAATGTAGTCAATCGTCATGGGCCAAACTGAAATATCTAGGTTTTCGAACGACGGGAATGTGTCAGCTTGATTAATGTACCAAAATCATAAAATCCTCTTAGAAAAATTAGAGTATTATATAATAGGGATTGCAGTGGTTCCAGCGTTACCTCTCAAACCGATCACAAGTATTGTCTTACAAGGATAAAATATCCAGACATGGAGCTATTTTATAGGTCCATGATCCAGATATAGATGTATTACATGAGCGTCCCACAAGGATCAGTCCTTGTCCCCAACATGTTTTTATGATACACTAATGACTTAACTGATTATTTTCAGTTTAGACGTTGTGCTGACAATTCAAATATTTCCATACTTTCCCCATAAATAAAAAAGGAAATTGATATGAATGATATAGAGTAATAATTGAAGGAAGTACAAAAGTCGTGCATATTAAATACATTGACGATTATTTTTTTAAGAAAATAAATCATATGATCATTAAAGGACCAAGACAGTCAGTTTATTATTTTATATATTTCATTATTTATTCATTTATTTTCCACTCGTGGGCTGGATGACCTTCTTCAGCCACAGGCTGTTCTTCTGAACATACAATAGTAAACACAAATACACACATAGAATATAACATAAATAAACAACAAAAGTCATACATGCGTGTAATTAAAGACTACAAACAAGTACGACAAAAATGTACAATATACTATATAATAGTTGGATGGGAGGGTGAAATTAAAGGTATGTTAATATGCATATGGAACAATAATAGTGGCATATTTGTAGGAATTCAAATTGCATGATTGATGAAACACTAATGTGGAATGATCAAATTCAAAGTATTGATAAAGCATTAGGTGCAAAATTAGGTGTGTCTTTCAAATTAAGATATTATGTTCCGAGACATGTTCGTATACATACTTTATGGAATTGAAGTTTGGGGAGGCTGCAAAAGCTACCTTAAGTGTATATTTTTGGCATACAACATGGCAATGAGAGCGATTACATTTTCACCACTAAAAGCAAGTTCTATGCGACTATTTGCTAGTCTGAATGCATCATATGTTTTTGATCCGCATAAACTTGCTGTATAAGCAATAGTTTGTCATTAACACTAGGGAAATTTACTGACTGACTGGAATACTCGCCAGGGAGTGGAGGATGTGCACACATTGTGTGCGGGAATGACTGATTGAATCCGATGACCGGGGTAATAATATATCTGTAAAGCGCTTAGACATGTCGTTCCGATGGATTAAGCGCTATATAAAAGCGGATTATTATCATTACCCTACTCTTTAACCAAACACTATGAAAGGATAAGTCATATTTATAGAACTAGAGGCAAAGAATATTTCATGCCTATAATTCCAAAATGCACAAAATATGGTACATTTTCAATTTATTTTGTTGGAACAAAACTCTGGAACAGTTTACCTTAAAGAATTCCAGAGGAAAGAACAAGACTTTCATTTCTGGGGAAAATTGAGGAAACACTTGTTAAATGAAGTGTAGTTTTGTGTAATTGTCTACTAAAATGTATTTCAATGTGATGTTTTTCGAGCATGCATAACACATTTTTTGGTCGTTTTTTTATTTGTTTATTTTCATGCTAAGATCAAATCAACTACTTAATATATATAGCTTTTCATGCAATATAACATACTTCAGTGAAATGTGCGATTTATGGCTGTAAGTGCTTTAAAATTTTGTTTGTATTCATGTAATGTAAATTTCATGTCACCGTAATCAGATGTACATATGTAAATATGTTGTTAATAAAATGTCAATAATTGTGATGCAGATTTTACATGCCTACATAACCTCTGTAAATACCAATTTAATTATTCATTCCGAGTGTCTTACTACTTGTAATTCATTCATCTTGCATCGGTGACCCACCTCCCGCAGTCTTTGTTTGAAAAGTGTAATTTCCGTCTTTTATCCTTCTCTAGGTTTACGTATTAAACTATGTACGTATATGTTTTAAAACTATTGTTTTTATCTGCGTTTGCTTGTTTTAAATGCAGATGTTTGATTACAATATACTTTATTAGCTGTTACAAAGGTGATATGTGCTTAGCAAACCACACAGCCACACCTCTTTCCCATTGTTTCGATATTTCAATATCACAGTTCATAAGATTTATCATAATTGTATTTGTGAACATTATTTGTATTGTAGACAAACATGTATGTACTGATGATGTGGAAGAGGTTCATCGTGGTGAAGGATTGAGTAGAAGAAATAACGAGTTGTCTCACGATGTAGCAAACGTAGTGTGAAAGCGACGTTTCGTCTGCAAGCTGCTAGACTTCGTCAGGCAATGAGCAAAGACGCTACTGCGCACGGGTTATATAGCGTCGGGAGCTATTGTCTGGCTCCACTCGGGCGTGAGCCGCGCTGTGATTGGCCGAAGCCGCTGGCCAATCACGCTGGCCAATAACCGTGAGACAACTGGTTATTTCTTCTACTCAATCATGTATGTACTGTTTTTTTGGTTATAACGAGAATGAAAATAAATGAACTTGGACTTGTATAGAAAATACTTTCATCCTCGTAAATCACAAATGAATCAATAATAAACCGATATGAAAATCAAATGAAATGCCACATCTCTTCAAGGTTTAAGTGCTGTGGGCTCAAACAAATGATGGGTGAGTTGCATAGCATCTGACTAATGAACTCACCAAGGCACATACCAAAGACTTTAAAGGGGAATCCAGCCTTGGTCATAATATGTTGTGTTTGAATGAAGAAAAACAAATAAAACAGAATGGTGAAAGTTTGAAAGAAACCGGACAAGCAATACGACAGTTATGGCTGTTTTAAAATTGAGATCTCTAAGACTAGGTAGATTTCAAATTGGCAACTGGGTAAGTAAACTATGTTTTACAACACTGTAAATATCAACTAGGTTTTTTATGGTCAGACTCAAACTTCACCTATCTCTCACCGCAAGCCACATTTATGTACATATGATGTTTATCTACATTACCAAACATTTTACAGTTTCCCCTAATGTTATGGAAAAAATAAAGTTAATAGCAAAGATATATATTTGTCCATTGATAGTGATTCAAACTTGACCATTGAGTTTTAGAGTTAGCTATAAACATTTGCCTTTTCTCACCGTGAGTAAATTTTGTATGAGATAGTTTTGTACAATACATTGTGACACTTACCATAACCTTAGGAGGGGGGGGGGGGGCACAGGACAGTTGCCCCTCCCAAAAAAAAATTGAAAGCGTACATTTTGACTGAAAATGTGTACAAACGTATGCAGTGTGCATAATATATATATTCGGTAAAAACATGGACCTCCTACTATGTCCATGGTAAAACCCATCATTCCTATTCATTACTAGAAATGAATATTTATATTTTGTTTGATCGATCAATTACAGTAAGACAAGGCCCACTCGTTGACCACTGGTCAATGCTACCCGAAGAGTCGGTGAAGTGTGTTTATTTGTTATATGTGTTATTATGTAAGAAAAATGATTTGTATCAATATTTATGTCATTTCTGTTGGAAATAAATCTGAATCTGAATTTGTGTTTGCCTCCGGCTGTGTAGGATAATGCTTAAGTCACATTTCCCCTACGATGTCTGCACGGTGATTCTAAAATAGCCGTTTTCCGGAAGAAAAAAAACTACATCAAGGAAGCTGGGATTAAAAAAAAACATAATAAAAAACGGCTGTTTTAGACTCGCCGTATGGCGACCGTAGGCGAACTGTGACTAGACCATTGAAAGGTATATTATACAATATTCTTTTTTAGCGATAGTTAATTGGTACATAATAGGTATACAGTGGTGACCCGTGAAAAAAAATGCATGTTCGTAATTAAAAGTCATATAATAGAAACGAAACCAAGTTTGGGTAATTTTGTACAAACGTGTTATTACCAATTCGATTTTAAACAGACGAGTATTAACTTTAAGCCTCATAAATAAAATGTAAATGTATTAAAGGTATAGTCGCACGATGTTCCACTTTGTATTTCTGATTGGTAAATGTATTTTACTTTTTATTGGTTACTGTACATATCTTGCAATAACTGTACAAAGAAAATGTGAAGTAAAATCTTTAAATTGCAATACATTGAACAGTGTCAATATAACGTATGCATAGAAAATTAGAAATACAAATTATGAATAATACGTCAAGCTGCAATTTAGTTTCCTCAGAAGAATTTATCTCTGTTTTATTATTTACATTTTTACGAAATGCAATAACCACGATAATTGGAAGTTTGGAAAATTTATTGCCAAATCATATTTATCTTTATTTGGATGAAGTATACAACGTGACTGATAACATTCGACACATATTTTGTGTTAGGTTATACAGTCTGTGATAATCATCATTTCAGCAGTATCGTTTATGTTTTTATTACGTGGTACTAGTAATCAAAACACGGGGGAAAACAATACAAAACGATATGAACTATTACAATCCAATGATAAACTTTGCATTTAAGATGCTTATATAGAAAAGTGCTTAGAAACTGTATTGTATTAAGCGCTATATAAAAGCTCCATATTATTATTATTATTGTTATTATATAGTCTGGTAAAAATATTGTATGATAATTATTAAGAACAAAAGAATAACAATGATAATTTCATATTATGTACTTTATACCTAAAAAAATCCTAGAAAGTCGTAATGAAGGAGAAGAAATGGCCTAAATATTAAAAAGCTTGTATAGCTGCTGAATCCAAATGTATTTGACATCAATTGAAATGAATGGCAAAGGATGTAATATATCCTCTCACACAACATAGGCCTAAATATTTTAAGCGCATGCCTCAACGAATCTTTGCTATAATGTAAATTAGAGATGAATATCACAAAATGAGACAACATTACAAAGTTAATAATTGAAGAAGCTCAGAAAACATTGATTGGTTTATAGTTTTCACTTTTTCAGTTAATGTAATAAATGAAGTTTTAAATTGATTTGTATTGTTAAATACATACATATTTTTTAATATATATTTAATCCCCCTTTCCTTTTTTTTTAATTTTTTTTTTTTTTTTTTTTTTTGGGGGGGTTAAGTGTGGAATATTTGTCAATAAGTCGTTTGCATAAAATTGTTATGACATTCCAGCTTTGCGTAGACCATATCGGTATTTGATAAACAGACCAAAAGGCTATAAGACGAATATACTATAGACCAAATAGCCATTAAACAAATCAACAATTTGAACAAACAGTAATTGAACGAAATCATTGTCATGGCCCTTGAATTTGGCTGGGCCTGTTACTGTTGTGTGTGTGTGTGTGTGTTAGGAATCGGCAAAACCTTTCAAAAGAATTGTAATGATAATTTCGTAATCGATTATAACTAATTTGTCTATAATCAACCTTACTTTAAAAGATTATCGTGGTCATGTTGGGCGGTTGAATTTTTTAATTGCTTTCTATTTGGCTTTGGTAATGGTAAAATATTTTTTCAACGAATTAAAAAGTTTTTTTCTTGATGGGGAAAAATGATAAAGAGTATTTATCACTGAGAAAAAAAATGATATTTTAATCGCTCATACTGATAGTGTTTATCAATATACTGATTACATTGTCAGTGTTTAACAACGAGGATTAGAATCCGACGACGTTGAAATGATTGGCATGATTTACGATGCACTTCCGGTCAGCAGGAAATTAAATATGAAAAAAGATAGAGACACAACTCCTGATGAATCCTACATAACCTTTTTTCAGGTAGAAATATTGCATTAATAAATGCTATTGCATAAAAAAATCATACATTTCTTTACCAGAAAGCAATAACGCCTGGAGAATTCACAAGACTAAAATGCAAGTATCGTGTTCAGATAAAGACAGAGAATATAAAGATAAGAACAAGGTAATGCACATTAAGTAGCCAACTTAGAGAGTACATATTTAAATCAATACACGGAATCATTCATTTGCAATTATTTGGGAAAGTTGATTATGATCTGCGTGGTTACTGTAAAAAAGAAGAAAAAAAGAGTCTTAGCGTTATTTATTTTCTTTTAGTGTGAAAAGACAAAATCAGCATGGAGTGATTGCGAGTATATTTTCGAATTTGTTTCATCAAACTTACTTGGGACGATATTTTTTTTTTTTTTTTGGGGGGGGGATAAAATTAGCAGATCAAGAAAAAAAATTATTAACTACTTTATAATCCCTGTGAAGTGTTTGGATTTCAATGGTAGAGAAAAAAATCAGAAATATATTTGAATGAAATTAAACATAAATTTAAAGACAGAAAATTGGCATCAAACTAAAGTGTCCATATATTTCATTCTTACTACTCAGAAGAGGAAAAAAAAAGAAGGGTTTACCGCCCTCACGCGAGTAGAATGTAAAATAAGGTATCGGTGAAGGGCATCTACCAATATTTATGAATCAGATCCAACCGTTATAAATTCAAAGATCATGAACAGATGAATTATGGTATTATAAAAATAAAATATAAAAGATTACTGCGAGCGCGAAACACGTGTTGGATATCTTGAGATTTAAACCTTAATCCACATGAATATGTGATAAAATCAACTTTTCTCATTGCTATTCAACTACCCATTTCTTAAAGACCCTGACCGGTGTAAAAACAATCATATATCAAAATTAAGGTAATGATTCATACAATACAAATATACCAAAAATATTACATATATCTCCTTCCAATAGTTAAAAATATTAAATAAAATTCAAAGAAACTGCTCCTCCAAAGTACGCTTCTATTGAGCACCCCCACGTCGCCTGGAAATGATGACGTCACGTTGTGTCAGGAGGGTTGTGATTCCATAGGTTTGTGTACAAAAGCATTGGGTATCTTCTTCCATTCCCATGTTATGAATCCATTTTTTTTTCGTTTTCAGATGAAAATGGCACTCAAAATTATTCACTGTTCAAATTGTTGTAAACCTACAACTATTCACTACCTTTTTTGTGATTTCTTTGTTTGGCTCTTATTGGGCCTAAATTGCTATGTCAGGAAAAGTTGTTATACATAATCTAAATGCAGATAGAATTGAAATCTGCGCCAAATAAGCAGGAAATAAAATATGGCAAAAACTAGTTCAAAACTGCAGATTTCATAAATTCAAGCTTGTGGGTAAAAATATATGTGATATCCCTCTGTGATAGAAGTGAAGAGAATGAAATGCGTTATCTGGAAAGCAAAAAAATCACCCAGTTTTTCTGTGTACAAACCTATGAAATCACGACGATTCTTACACAACGTGACGTCACGGTCTCGAGGCAGGTGAAAAGCACAATAAAGCCTATTTTCTAAGCGGGGTTCGAAACCCGATAATTGGAATATTCTTAAGCAAAATACTCAGCTGGGAAGCGGTGAAAATGCATAAAGCTTACCTTGGTGTATTTAGTAGCTTATAAGCTTTCGATTGGTATATAATTTATCAATTTCATTTTCGGGTCCGGTCTGGATCTTTAAATTTTAGATATCGACCATTTTTAACATTACAATCAAGACCATTATTTGCTTGTACAAAAATCTCAGTCAATACATTTATTTAACTTCATGACTATTCATCCTATTCCAATATTATGACTAGGGACCCTCTTTATCACCTTTTTTCTCTATCAGAGCTTACATTGATATAGGTGATTGTCAGTAAATGAAGCTAAATGGTTAGAATTGTACATTAATTGATTAATCAATTATTGGATTAATAAATTACTTTTGCATAGTTATTCTGTTTCAATCTTGTGATTATTGAGCCTCGTGATCCTTTTTCTCCATCAGCGTTTATATTAATACACGTGATTGCAGTCATTAATTGTACATTGTGACTAGAAATGATGCATCAAGAGAATTGCTAATATTCACAATAAATTTAAAGAAATATAGACTGGATGAATAATATTGAATTATTTGTGTATGACCTTAACAAAAATGAATTATCAAATGTATTCAACAATATGTCTTTTTATCATTCCTCTCCTAGAACGACGACAATATTTATGAAAAAAAAAACCGTTCATATATTCTGGTATCAAACTTTGGAATGCTCTTTCAAGCTTTACGAAATAAACCAACATATCTGATAGTTTTAATAGAGCATTCGAACAGAATCTCGTTTCTGTAGACTTTTATTATATATATTTATTTTGTTTTTTATTCATTTATTTATATTGTTTTATTCAATTTTATTTCACTTTTGTTTAGTTGATCTTACTTCATTTCATTTCATTGTATTTTACTTTATTCAATTTGATTTAATTTGATATAATTCGATTTGAATCATTCATATTGTTTTACTTTGCAATTAGTTGGAAATATAAAATGAAATAAACGTGTTATATTATAATGAAGTCTATTAGTGGTATTGTGATAGCTTAACCACATGATCAATTTGGTTTAAACCTTTCTCATTTGCTATTTTTGTGTTTGTCCCGTTCATTTACTCGTTTATTTCCCTTTCTGTCTTGCCACTAATGCTGCTTTTCGTGTTTGGTATAATCTAAGCCGTAATTCAGAGACTGACCAAGCACTATTAAAGTTTATGGAAACGTTTTTTTCTAGTTGTTTCTTTTTCTCTGGAACATTATTATCTTCGTTGAACATGTTGAAAGACCCTCAAAGGACAGGTGGGCTGAACATTTTTTTTTACTCGTGCAGAAGTGTGAAAATAAATAGCATTAACATGCTTTTTGCACGTCATTTACCCTTCCAATAAAAAAAATTGACCCTCAAAAGACAATTTACAAGTCAATAACATTTCAGAAAAAAAAATCTTCTGCTGAGATTACTTTTTTCGTTTTACCACCTGACCCAGCTTTGTGATCATTAACTCTTAACTGGGGAAATTGTTATGAGCTTTATCGAGTTCATAACCATTAAATTGGTATTGATATAAGAATAAATACATGTTTACCCAACTCTGTAAAGCACGCGATCTGCCATTGTGTGCTAAAAGATCTTTCTATCAAGTTTAAGTAGACCAAGTCATGGTAAAACGAAAGCTCTGAGCCTTTTGTAAACTGCATAATGTGTCACGAGGGTGTACTTTCCCAGTTTCGATGTGTGTGTGGGGGGAGGGGTGTTACGAAGTTGCACGTCCAAAAAAGAGGATAAACTTCTCTTGAAAATAAAAGGTCAAAGAAAAAAAATCATCTCGGCAAGGGGCGGTTGACTTTATTCTAAACTAATTGAACATCCCTCCCGCGCGCCCGTCTCTTTCTGGGAAACTTTTAAAATCAAAACACAAAAACAAACAAACAAGCAAACACGAAAATAATCATCTTCCTTTTTTTAGTTTTCATTTTGATGCACTTTCCTGACCAATGACATCTTTCTTAATTTCTATTTTAATCATTTTCTTGAAAAATAATGCTACATCTCGTCTATCACAGGAAAGGAGGGAGGGTACCCCTTCAATATTTTGCAATACCGGGCTTACTATTTTATTTTCATTTTGTTAATATTGTACTGAAGAGTGAATTATGATGCATGATAATGAATCAATCCCTCCATAGTTATTATCGTATATTATATTTGCATAACCTCACGGCATCATTATATTCCTTGACTTTCAAACTAAAGGGGCGTTTTATTTACCATTGAGTTATAAACAAAATGTTACATAAATTTACATTTTTTCGACATTTGGCTGCTACATTCAATTATTTTGACTGGTTATGACATCTTTGGGCATGAATACAGGTGACACATGTTTAAACGAGGAGCAAGTCGGGTATTCATCTTTCGGAAAGCAAACTAATCATTTTATCCCGAGATTTGTTGAAAACGATCTCTTTACTGGGATATTTCTTCTAAATTTTCTCTTCATGAGGAACAACATACTTTGAAAGAAACGATTGTCAAAGTGATTGGCCAATATTTTCATTTGCAGAATAGCATTTCCTTTTAACTTGATCTACTAAAACTGGTTTTTGTAATACGTCTTTCATTTATGTTTATCTCAACATCTCTTGCAATCATGGAGAGTTCGTGGCATCACCATTCCCACTCTAATTTTCACCCCGTTCATTGAGATATCATGCTATAACTCCTGTATTAAAGAAATGAAGGGGCTCCATTTAAGACTTTTGTGTTTACTTTATTTGATTTTCATTATATTTGTATTTTCTTCGAGAAGCATTATAACGCATGAAGCAATTGCGGGAATCAATCCTCGTGACAACCGATGTCCTTATTCATCTCATTTATTATCGTATATTATGTTTGTATAATATCACGGCGTCATATATTCCTTGACTTTCAAACTAAAGGGGCGTTTTATTTACAATGGTGTCATAAACAAAATATGTGAAATAAGTTGACCATATTTGGTCGTGAAACTGCTACATTCATTTTGATTGGTTAAGAAATCGTTGGACATGATGTCACGTGACACATGTTAAAATAAGGAACATTTCGGGTGTTCATCTTTTGGAAAGCAAAGTTATCATTTTACCCCGAGGTTTACTCGTCCTCTCACTACAATGGAAGATGTTGAAGATTTCTTTATTGGGACATTTCTTCAGAATTTGTTGCTACATGAAGAAGAACAAGATACTTTTAAAGAACCGATTGTCAAAATGATTGGCCAATATTTTTATATGCAGAACGTGATTTTGTAAATCGATCTACTCAAGTTAGTTTTTTGCTATCTCCGTTTTCATGGTTCTTGGTCGTCCATTGTACCTGCCATGCATTTAGCCAAAGGGAGGCCATGTTAAAAACAACCTATTAACGTTAGTACATCGGGTCTTTTTAAACTTTAAGCTGTTGGATTTCCAATAAAGAAGTAAGTACATTTTAGAATAAGTTTGTTTATGCACCACACCAAAAACACAACAACAGTAGAGATGGGATAAAAGACAAAATGCTGGGGAAAGGGAGAGAGAAGAGAAAGAGTTAGACCTGAGGGAGTGAGGTATGAGGAGGGGGAGACGGCTGGCGAGGGAGCGGTATGGTGAAATAATTGTGTAGAATTAAATCAAGATGAAATAAATGCTGGTCGAATAGAGCAGTTTTTGTTTGTGTGTTTGGTTAGTTAGTTTTTTTGTTGTAGAACATCATTGAGCAAAATTCTTAAAGGTCCTTATTTGGACAAACTTTAATGTAGACTAAATTCGAGTGAGCGAGGTAATGGAGCCTTAAAGTGGTTATGAGTTTTTTTTTTTTTATTTAGGAGGCAAGGGAAGTGATTTTACGTTTTTAGATCAAGTAATAAATTGGCTCTATGACATCCTTAATATTTAAATAAATTAAGTGGATTTTGTACAAATGAAAGAAAATGAAATTGAGACTAAATAACGAAATTGAATCAATAGATGTTTTCCTACATATCAAAATATTATTTGTATACATAACAATTTTTTAAACCTTTTTCGGTGTAATATTACGCCGATATATATACACGTGTATATATATATATATACGTGTATATATATATATATATATATATATATATATATATACTGTATATATGTATATATATATATATATATATATATATATATATATATATATATTTATATATATATATATGTATATATACTGTATATATATATATATATATATATATATATTTATATATATATATATATATATATTTATATATATATATATATATATACATTCTATTTTCGATATTATATCACAGCAAATTTGACAACCCCTTTAAAAACGATGTTTTATGTTTTATTCAATTGAGAAAAAGTGAGTACCCCATAGTGTCATAACTCCTGTGGGATGGGCGATTCTACCTATGTTTTATTCGCTCTTCCATGCTTTGTTTGGTGAAATAACGCATATAGAACCCGGCTGTACAGTCATGACAGTACTATGTGTATTTTAACGAAATTTCATCATTCTAATTTCCTGTCTAACCATGCGTACGCGAGTGTTGATTTCACGGGCGTAAATTCAGGGGGATAGGGGATACATCTATAGGGCTACCGTATTTGGACAGACGAAATACGGGACACTTCGAGATCAGATGTAGAAATGAACCTTTTAATGGGGCTACTGTCCTGATTCTCAAGTGATACAACGATCAGTAAGACTAAAATAAGTGCTGGTCTATCAATTAATAAATATATGAACAGTTACGATAATTGTTTAATCCTTTCTTCACAATCAATTGACTTGTTACAATCTTTTTTGTTTACTATAAATCACAATCAGTGGTAGAGGTATAGTCTAGATAGAGGTATAGAGGTATAGTATGGGGGATTAAACTGAATCGTGGGGGGGGGGCAAAAAAAGGAAACAATTTTCTCGTAAAATGAACCGGGATAAGTATGATAATACAGCCTTTCATTTGATGACAGATAAGACCAATGAGTTTAAATTAGGCATATAGACATAACATTTTCATTGTATCAATTTTCTATCTCATGATGCAGTAGATGTATAAGACCATATAACGCGTCAGGGTCAAGATTTGTTCGGGTCTTTGTAGATAAGTAAAAGCGAGGGAACATAGCGATTAAGAAAGAGGTGTTTCATAATCTTACTAGTTAAAAAATTAGAAAAAAAAATAAAACCCCTCCTCCTGATTATGAATTAAATATTGGTCCTACTCCCCTGCATCAGCGCCTGCCAAAGACACGCACATATTAAAGCAGGGGCGTAATAGGGGTTGATGGCCGGGGGTGGGGAAAAGCCAAAAAAAATCCCAGTTATATCATGATGTTCCATGATATGCACGCGAGAGTTGCCGGGAAGCTGTATGCGAGAGTAGCGAGATGAGTAAAAGAAAAATAAAAAAGTAATAAAGGGGACACAGCATGGCGTCTGTGGTAAAAGTATATTAGTAAAACTCCCGAGGGAGCGAAGCGAACGATAATTTTTGTCACCTCTTCTTTACAGTCTATTTAGTGATTGATTTTGACATGATATAAAAAAAAACAATCACATTTAATTACGCTTTTTCAGCCCTTTTCTCTTCTTACCTTTTGTTCTTGGTTGTAGATCTTTTGGGGCCATGCCCCAGAACCCTTCAATTGGTCTAAAAGTACCATGTTGGTGAGGTCCTGGGGCGGAGCCCCCGAAAGTTCTCGAGATTCATCCAATTTTTTTTTTTTGCTAGGAGTTTCGTGAAGTTTACAGCCATTTTCATTCAAATTTCGGGTATTATGTTTTAAAAACACAACGCTTATACGCAGTGACGCAATAAACCAGATATTTTGGTAGAGGCACAAAATGGGAAATGTGAACAAAATTCTAGAACGTCACGAGCGAGTGAAGTGTGCGAGAACATTTTTGGCCGTCTAAAAACGAAGTCAAAATTTTGTTATTAAAGGGGCCTATCTAGCTATTGGCTAGATTGAAAAATGAATCGAAATCAATAATAGATTTCATACACATATGCCCTCCCATTCTTTCTTCCAATTATTTGTTTTTCACTCTCGTCAGCCCGGTCTTGATCTTAATATATATATTTTTTCTCAATTGTTTTCCGATTCAATTTCCCCTAGCATTCTAGTTCATTCCATCCTACCACATTTCCTTGTTTTTTCCTCGTTTTTTCCCCTTTCCCGCCTTAAAGTCACGTTATAAATGCCCATCTCTTAATTACTCTGTTTCCCCTTTCTCACTTATTTATTAGTATTTCGGGATGATTTAGTCGTTTGTTTTTGTCATGTCCATTTTCTTCTTTTCTTCTGCTTCCGTTTTGCCATTCTCCTCTTTATGCTCTTCCTTTCGATCCTCTTCTTTTTCCTCTTTCCCTTTAATCTCTTGTTTTTCTTTCCCTTCCTTTCTTTCTTCATTCCCCACTTTTTCACCTTTTATTAAACTAAACCAAGGGGGGGATTGCCCCCCCCCCCCCCGTCTGTAACGCCAATGCCTAATAAAAGTCGTATGAAAGAGGTAGAACAAAATACCGAGTCAAATCATATTTCATATCTCATCATGTAACTCGCGTCCTGAAGCAAATACCGCTGTGACATTATGCGTTGCGACATGTGACGTTATGTGTTAGAAATTTACTGCGACATTATGCGTTGCGACATGTCACGTTATAAAATAAATTAAAGAAATATAAGGTGAATCACGGTGAGAAAAAAAACAAATATATTTAATGGAAGGAAATAAAAGCAACCAACTTTTGCGCGATGCATGGACCACCAACTCGTAAACATGACGATTTTTGTATTTTCCAGCCAAATTGTACTCGCTTGGGGTACGTGGACTTGAACATTCAAACCCCTTTCGTTGAAATACACCGCAATGACACAAAGAAACGACTTTGGTTTATCATGAATTATATTATCATAAGAATAACCTATCTTCAAAATGATTCATGTATATCAGAAACCGGCAAAACAAACTTTGCGTTTGATATAGAAAACAAACAACCTCTCGTCTAATGTAGTTTGAAAATAAAAGTATAATACCACAACAACAACAGCGAATATAATCGGGTAAGCATTTAATTGTTTAGCATTTTCTACTTTCTTACAAAGAAAGCAACGCTTTTATGATAGCAAGCATGCAATATATTCACAATAGAATGGTTAAATACCGTCCATGCCAAATTTAGCTCTTTTCAACATTCGTACGATAAACGTTTTGCTCAGGAACATGAGCATCACACATCTTAAAAAGTGCAGTGAAGTTACTTCAGCTGTAATCTTCCAATTAGGTTTTATAAATATTTTCATGATTATCTGTTCATTGTAGCCAATGCAATCAATCGTAAGAAATGTTGTACGATGTTTTACAAAGCTTTATATTACGGGTCCCAGATCGACAAAAGCTATTTTCGTATTTCCAATGACATATTATCGGTAGATTCAGCGTGGATTTTATTGGTGTAACTGTATCATGAAAGGACAGTACGTCCCTCTTTAATCTGGTCAAAGAAGAAAGTCGAGTATACCGACATCATTATCGGAGATCATACGAATCATAGGGCATTTACAACTGGCGTAAATCAGTGTTGATGGGTGGGGGGGGGGGGATTACTGAAATATTTTGGCATTTTTTTGCAATCATGTTTTTAGATATGCAAGGAATTGCCATTGATATGTTCACAGTGGCGTACCGTGGGTCACGGCATGGGGGGGGGGGGCACCAGCAAAATTTTTGAATCACTGAGTGAGTGCGCTAGTGAGCGCGCTCAGTTGCCAGTTATACTGACCTAATAGAGACATTTTAAGGACTATGTCATTAAACTGATATGTATCTCACTGATCAAATAATGCGAGCGCGAAGCGCGAGCTGATTTTTTTTAATATTCACACCTAAAAAGGGACATTATAATCAAATTTGTGTAATCATGATAGGTACCTGTCTCGCTAAACAATGCGAGCGCGAAGCGCGAGCTGAAAATTTAGATAATTTAGACCTGAAGTGGGGCATTCTAAGGTTTTTTGTAAGAATTAACTAGGACCGTACGTATTTCATTAACCAAATCATGTGAGCGCGAAGCGCGAGCTGAAAATATTTGATATTCAGATCAGAAGGGACATTTTAAGGACTGATTTTAGGAATTTATGAAAAGCAGACATATCTCACCAATATATATATGCGAACGTAATCACGGAGAGGAAATGTTTCATATATACGAAGACCTTAACATGGGGCAATCACTTTTTGAGTCGTGAAAAAGAAGCATATGTCACTACATAAAACAATGATAACTCAAGTGCTAGGAAATATATTTGGTTTATATTGACTTGAAAACGGGATGTTTTAGTACAACAGGATTATATATCACGTTAAACAGACAATGCGAGCACTAAGAACAATGAAGACGTAGGCC
This sequence comes from Lytechinus pictus, assembly GCF_037042905.1. Classification (NCBI taxonomy): domain Eukaryota; kingdom Metazoa; phylum Echinodermata; class Echinoidea; order Temnopleuroida; family Toxopneustidae; genus Lytechinus; species Lytechinus pictus. Next base: position 6,230,256 of record NC_087250.1, read on the forward strand.
CTGGGCAAATTATGTTTCATAAAGTTATGATAAATATGTTTCTTATGTAATGTAACATAACATAATTATAATATAATATAACATTATAATGAATAATATTTTCTTCTTTCCCACTACGTTTCTCTTCCTTTCTCCCTCTTTTCTCCTTTTCCCCTTTCCCCTTTTTTTTTGGGTCAGCCGATGGGGGGGGGGGGGGGATGTGCCCCCCATGCCCCCCGTAGTTACGCCACTGTTTGTCCATATGGCAAATACCCCTCCAATATTATTATCTTTTTTTACCCCATGATGGTTTAATGGTTTTATTAGAGATTACATTAAAAAAAATTTGACATTCCATCTTAATCCCTTCCCAAAGACCCCAACATTGATGAATTGGAAGAAACAGAGGTTTCTCTTCAATGTTATAATAAGGACATAAGTATTTCGTTTGGAAATGGTGAACTGGCTCTTTATTTGCATTTTATGATTCAATAATATTGTTTTATTTGTTAAGCGGTATTTTAGGAAGAATTTTCACCAATAAAACAATTATCTCTTGTGATTTTTTTTCATTTTTTTCGTAAAAAGTGGGGGGGGGGGGGTTGTTTGTACAGGCCATCCCCCCTCCTCGAAAAGTGGGGGGATATCCCCCCCCCCGGGATTTACGCCAGTGGCATTTACCAATAACCTCGCAGACGCTTTCTCGAACGGAGAAAATCTGTTGTCAAAAGCCCTTCATAACAAAACAGCCTTTGTCGAAAATCGGTGAGTGAAACATCAGTGTAGTCCTAGACTCTGCACAAACGACATATTTGCAATTTTTTCGGTCCGAATCTTGAAACGATGTGCTGTCCCCGTCCACCTACTTTCGACCTCTTATCTGTCCATTGTGATTTGACCAACATTTTCAATAGATTCCGAACGGTGCAAAAAGCGTCTGCGAAGTGATGGTAAAAAACGATATTAATTAATGACGCTTCATATCACAGTATCATTTGACATCTCACCTACATCTACCGATAATCATGGAATAAGATAAGCATTTCAACCCTCGGTACACATTTCAAAGCATACGAACGATAAGAAATCACGCAAGCAACCAATTCCGAAATACAACTTTATTTGAAGAAGAAGATGTATCATTTTAAGAGCGTATTAACAAACCGCTTAACGGTACCTGATTATCTTTGGTGTTTTTGTTATGAAAAATATCAAATTTTTTTTTAGATCTATTTCCAGACGGCATTGAGAAAGTGTTGGTGTTTCAACAGCCTACACAGACGATTTATCTCACTTGAACCGTATTTTTTTCTTTAATAATGGTCATTCGTACATCATTTCTTTTGTCTTTGACTCTAAATATAAATCAACATTATTGTGATATTGAATGATAATAAAAGTAAGTCTTGAAGGTTATGTATGGAAAACCCTAGCTTTTAAGAAGTAAACCAGCCACCCCAAATTAAACGATAAATCACAAGGGTCTTTTGTAGATATCCTAAAAGAAATTTGGTCATTAAAAAACAATTAAATAATTAGACTCCAGCAATGGTGAAAAATGGAGCGAGAATGTCCCGCTTCGCGGGGATTCACGCCAATGCCCGGCGAAGGCAATATCGTTCAGCTTGGTTTTCTTGGAAAGAGCGAGTTATTTTGCATGATAGCGTTTTTATTAGTACATGAATAATAAGCTCACGAAGTACAAGAAAAAGACAAAATAAGTCAAATTTGAGGTCCAATTATCACTTGTATTCGTCACCTATGTCACATTTCTGCCCGAACTGTTCTCGACGGAAATCATGTTTTCTTGCGACAAGGGACCATTTTCTTTTCCACTAATTTCCCTAATCTAAGATTTTTTCCCCTTCCCTACTGTATTACAGCGATGACAACACAAGGAGCTGTTACCGATGATCTTCTTTCCAAGCTGGCTGAAGACATCGAGACAGGTGAACAGATGGAGGGCTTAGGACGAACACTAGGGTTCAACGCTGCAGCCATCAATAGATACACAGAAACTAACAGACTAGAAGGACGAGTCACTTGCAAGGGAACACGTGACATGCTGTTTGACTGGAGACAGACCGTGGAGCCTGCCGACCAGCATCTCAGGCTGAAACAAGCTCTTATTGATGCTCATCTAGTCACGCTTGCTGAAACTCATCTTAAAGAGACAATAACCACTCCGGGTAGGTTTAAAATTCCCACATTCTATATCATAAAGGTAACAAAAGAATACACATGTGTTTTGTTTTGTTTTGGTGCATTTGGTGGATGACTGTTTGCATACTCACTCTGTCTCTCTCTCTCTCTCTCTCTCTCTGCAATCCATCATCAAGTGTCACGTTGTTTGGAAATTAATGAGTGCTTCTTTTGAAAAGTAACGAAAGCATGCTAAATGTGTGTTAATGTCTATCGTATCAGAAATCAAATTCGTATCAGATATCAAAACAATAAAACAGCATGTATAAGGAAAATTACATTTTGGGGAAAGGTGCATCATGAAGTAGATTTGTTAACATTTACAGAAACTTTTATTTTTCTATATCAGATGATACTCAAATGCAAACTTGTATGCTTTACTGAATAAACAAAATTGCATGCGTTTAGATATGCCTGTGGAATATGCGTTGCATATTTTCAAGCTTCCTTGCATACGGTGATAATATTTGATTAAAACAACGCTCAATACTATTTTGTTTGCATTTTATGTATATGTTTTTGTCATATATTTGATTTGGAATATGTAATCGAATTGAATGGAATTGAACAAAATGACGGATATCATATATTATATAAAGTTAGCAATCTCAAATCTACACACAAAAAAAGAAGCTAATTATACCTGTATCCAAAGAACACAATTTATTTCATTTGGAGAATTCTATTCCACCTTCTATAAAATTTTGCCGAAAGTTATTTATTGCAGCCTCGAACAAAATAAGGAGTATTATCGAGCAACCAAGAAACCAAAAAACAATTATCGGTGTCATCTGACAGAGGAGATTTTGCAGCATTCTTCATCATATAAAGAGACACAGTAACAGCTTTTCCAAAATATATTTATTTTTTTTCATGACATGCACTCTATACTATCCACTTCAATATTACGCATTTGTCTAGTACTGAGTGTAAATATATTATCTGTGAAAAAAAGGGCTCGATACGACGTTTTTTTTTTCACACGGGGTTATCCCTTTGATATGAATTATATCGATTTATCTTAAATCCATTCAAATTCAGATTTATTTATAAATAAAATTACATTACAAAATGTATTGAAGTATTACATAAGGTGAGATAAAATTGAAGAGCTCACTTGCAAAAGGGGATGGGTCCATTTTTCATAAAATTTGATTTTTATTTCTTAATGTATAGATTTTTAGTAGCTCTATAAGATGATACCAAAGAAAAGTTGAAATTCCTATTAAAAAGTGAACTAAAATGGCAAAGAAAAATCCCTTTTTTTTTCACAAGGGGTAAGGTCCATTTCAGTTTAGTTGCAAAAGGGGTTAGGTCCACACATAATTTTTTTGGAAAAGAATATCTTCAAAAATATGAAGACAGCTAGATTTATCTTATACCCAATTTTATGTTTTCATGGTAGGGTATCATAAAAATTCAGTTTCGCATAAGAATATTGCATTATGGGAGAATTAAAAAAAATATTTTCTTGGAGTGGACCTAATTCCTTTTGCAACTTAACTCTTCTGAAGAACTCATTTGTCAAAAGGGGTTAGGTCCATTTTTCATAAATTTTATTGTTTTCCGTCTCTAAACCTCTTAATTTTTAGTCACTCTGATGATACCAAAGATAATTTGAAATTCAAATGAAAGCGTGAATGAAAGTGGCAAAGAAAAACTACTTTTTTAATCAAAAGAGATTGGATTCATTTCAAATACTTGCAAAAGGGGTTAGGTCCACAATGATATATTTTTTAAAAGTATAGACAAAAATTGAAGACAGGTAGATTTCTTTTATACCCAATGTTATGTTCACATGATAGGGTATATATATATCGTGACAATTTAGTTTATCTTAAGAATATTGCATTAAGTGAGAATAAAACACATGGTTTTCTCGGAATGGTCCAAAGTGGACCTAACCCCTTTTGCAACTAAACTCTTCAAATATAAAACATAAAATGACACAATACACGCTATACGGCATAAACATAATAAGAGTGTAAGGGGTAGTCAAAATGAGTTTCAGGATCAAACCGGTTTTTTTTGGTCACCAATCACCACATATCATGTACCCCAAGCACCCTTCTTTTATGTATAGAGAGCTATGATGAAGTTAAAGTACATATTAGTAACTGCAGTGAACAACAATCATACTGAATTAAAGTTGTTTATTACAACTATATCATTTCCCGACGAATTGAGAAATCGTTGGTCTTCTGTTTGAATTCGCATCTCTTATTAGTCTGCGGTAATCGTTAGTTTATCGTTCGTGTTTTATTGTCACACATAGTCCCTCATCGCGCTTTTGCCAAAGTGGACCGATCTCGAAAGAACCCGTAACGAAGCAACACGATGACACAACGAACAAGATTGCCCGATCTGTTCCCTCGTCTTCGTTTCTGATCGCACGCCATATCAAACCATTGCTCACTGTTCGTTCGTCTTATTGGGTTATATCAACCCTTCGCTCGCCTTCGGCCGCAATTTTCTCAAAGAGGTGAACCGAAAATCGATATTCCTTCGCATGTCATATTTATCATTTGCTTACCGTTCGTGGATAAAATTTGACAATAGTTACTGATCGCATTATTTGACTGAAATTTTATTCGAATTCGCGTGCATTTCGTTAATTTTTCTAGTTCGTCACCGTTCGTCCGCCTACATTCGGTCAGGTGTGAGGGGGCTTTTAACAATCTATGAAACATAAATTCACATATACAAGTTATTGGTTTTCAAATGATTTAGAACAAAAAAGGGTTTAATTCTATCCGTTGAGAATTTGTCCGGACAGTATTGAAAGGTTTATTAAATCAAAATACTTCCATGATTAATCTTGGATGCAGTCCTTTTTATGATGTCGATGAAATAACGACAATTGACTGAAATCCCGGATATTCGATGACCTTGAAGAATGTTGACGCAGAATAACGAATATCGATGAATACAAAAGATCTATGAAGATGTTAAAGAATGGCGTCTCCGAAGATTAGGTCCTTACGACCTGACGCATTGCGTCGAATAAAACTCAAGAGTAATTCACGATTAACGACTCTGGAAAAATCATACATGTAATTTAGGGCTGACAATAACTGAAGGTGTGTACTAACTTTATAGCCCCAGAATATAATGACTGTCCTGAGTAAGAGCTCTCTGACCCAAGGACTCACCGTTGTGGGTAGGAAAACTCGAAAATTACCAAAAACTGAGGGTCATTTCTTCCTTGCTCCTCAGAACACAACCTCTCTCAAAGAGTAACAAAACAAAACTGATCCTACTCTTTGTGCACAGCAAATAGGTGCACTGTACAGTCATTAGACCTTGGGATGTCAAATGTTTATTCCACCTGTTACTAGAACTTACCAAAAAAAGGAGCTACGAGAGCTGAATACATGATAGCCCGTCCGAGTTAACGTTATTAAGTACATCGATTTTTGACGAGTGGATACCATGCGCGACCAAAAAACACGTAAAAAGGATGTTTTTTTTTTCAAGATAGGGCACGTTACGTACGTAACGTAATAAGGGTGTCAAAAACACTAAAATAATTAATAAAAAGGTATCTATTTTCGCTAGGAAGCTACGTGTTTAGGGTCAAATTTGAGATGGTATAAAAAATTTAGACTAAATTGTTTTATAAAGGATGAACTTTTTGCCCCAAGAGTCAACACTATACGTGTCTAGAGTACGATTTGCGTGAGGTTTGGGAGGTGGGGCTGTACTAAACCCAACGATGTAGGTAAAATGTAAAAACTGACGACCGACCTCCGTGACATAACAATTAAAATATTGTTGTACTTGTTTAGGGGTTCAATTCAGTGAATACTTGCCAAGAGTATCGTTTTGTTTCCAATATTTGTAAGGATATGGTTTCATCACACGCCAATACTTGTTAAGGGGTGCATTTTCAGAATATGCAAAATACGTGTTTAGGGTGCTTTTGAGACCCCATGGTCGCGCATGGTATCCACTCGTCAATGGAACTGGCCCCCGGGATTCTACAACTCAATCAGCAATACTGCCACCACAAGGCCAAATTTAGTAATTTATCATTATAATTTTTAGTATAATCATACATGGATCAAAGAAATAACGAAATGAAATAAGAATATATTCACTTGTTTTTATCTTTAACAACGTTAATAATTGAAAGGAAATTTATTTTTTTTGCGAGAAAACCCAGATACTTTCCTCCATTGTTTCTGTAAATCGGACACTGGGGTCAGTATTTTAATACTGGTCAGCGGTTAGAGAAAGTCTCCTTCGAGGCTGATGATACGTCTTACATGTCTTAGGTGGCTGGAGGAAACGGCCGATGAAAGTACCTTCCGAACTAGTTCGTCAGTTACCCAGCTATTTTAGGAGCAGTTATGCGGACATTCGCCCATGATCACGGACATATGAATGGAACCAATTGTCCATTCAAATGTCCGTGTCCATGAGCGAATGTCGGCATAAGAATATTATATGGATGTCCGATTAGGAATTGCAAATGTCCATGTAGGTTGAAAGTATCCATATAGCTATATTAAATATCCGATTAGGGACCCCAAAAGTCACATAAGGAAGTAATTGTCCCATTGGAGAGAGTAATATCTCACTTTGGAAAAACGTATAGGGATTATAATTGTCCACAGTTTGAAATAATGAATACTCGAACATCATAACTTTCTCTCTTTTTTTATGTCACTCAGCTTCCCCTTTAAATGCCTGCTCTATTCAAATTTTCAGGCAATACAAGGAATTTAGGCCCCCCTCCCAGTTTCACAACTTCGCTGACCCCATTCATTTTTATCCTTATCCTTATTTTTTAATTAATTATTTATTTATTTATTTTTTGGGGGGTCTCGGCCCTTAATGTTGTTGTCTTATTCATTTTGTAGAAATGTATATAATTATTTATTCCCTTTTCATTCTATCCCCGCCCCTGTTTTGAAACCGTTTATGTCTTGGTGGGGATGGAGCGCCTTTTCGTATCAGGCTATTTTCTCTTCTTATCATTCATTCCACCTTTTTCAATGTTTCGATTCATTTGTTGTAGGCAAACAAAATGATTTCACTTACCCTATGGGTGTAAAATGTTACCATGACAACAATTTTTCTGTTCTTTGTTTACCAAATTATTTTATTACTTCCACTACGTATCGACCGCCACACAACATGATCTACAGACAATATTTACAATATTTTAATCAAAGCCAGAATAAATCTTGACGTGGCAGGAATTTCATGATTTATATGAAAACTTCATTTTTTTGTGAACAATGTTGTTCCTTACAGTTATGAAACCTATTCAAGTCAGTAAAATAATTACTGCTTAATTATTCTTAAGTATCCGATTGGATATAAATTTCCACAGTCTCTCCGTCATCCTCAACAGGTAATTACTATTTTTGTTCATACTCAAATGAAAATTATTTGTATGTATATTATGTCTTTATTCTTATTATGAATACATCTACACCCTTAAGATAATTAAATTGTGCCATATATGCTTAACATCTCTTCATAAAAATGCATGTTAATCGGTCAATGCGGGTTAAACAAAGCTAAAGCATGTAAAGCATGCTTGTTTATGCATGTTGCAATATGCATACACATTATGATGGTTTCGATCTAACTTTGATGGTTCATTTATGAGAAGTTGCATTGTATTGTATTTATTTTCCGTCAAATAAAAATAATAAAAACGATAGATATATTTACAATAACAAAGAAATGATCAAAAAAAAAAATACGGAGGGACTGCCCTACTCAGCGTTGATAACATATCAACGCTGTTTTACTGAGGGGGCCCTTACAGAGATATACATGTGAATATAATACCGGAAAAGAAAAACTTAGTTAACTTACGATAAAGACGTTGACAAAATGTGAAAAAAGTAAGAAAAAATGTATTTTCAATATACATAAAAGATAACAAAGTAAAAAAATGAGAATGAGGGATCTGAACTTAAAATTACAAGAAGTCTGGAAAAAATGTTTTTAAGGCCTTTTTTTAATGCATCGATATTTTCCAATAATTTCATGTGATGGGGAAGAGTATTATAAAGAGATGCACCTCTGTATTGGATAGTGCGTCGAGAATATTCTGTTTTGGGTTAGGGTAAAGCAAAGTAATGAGAATAAGTTCATGAAAGACTGTGACTAAGGAGGCATGACCAATACAAAATGAGTTACAGAGGTTTAAGGTCCATTATTGACTGTTCAGCGGATTAAAGTAATCTACGGTATCGAATTGGATTAAGGCTATTATTTGATGTTACACAGGAGGTGTTTGGTCCTATGTCGGCAAGGTGTCGTCAATTCATTTCTACAATTCAAAGAACCTAGATCAGTGTGACATATTATGAAAAAAAATTCAGTAATACAGAAGTTACATCTTTTTTGAGGCAGTTGAGTAAGCTTTGCACTTCTTCAGTAGTTTCTAATGGATGGAATATGGCGTGTTGCTATCTTTTAATGTCCAGACGTATTGACTGAGGGCGGTGGCATTGCTGTGACTGCTTGTTGCTTTTGTGTCCGTTATATCCGTCATTTTCTATATATATATATATATATATATATATATATATATATATATATATATATATATATATATAGAAATAGTCTGCTTCGATATATATATATACTGTATATACAATTTCTGCCTCCAAATTTTTTTTTTACAAATTATAGATACATAAAAGACAAAGAAAATGCTATGCACGTAACACAACAAAACAATTATAAACATAATTTTTCAGATTATTTTCATTTTTCTCAATATAAAAAAATAGCATTGATATCAGAGGTACTTTTGCCATAGTGTTACTCTTTATCAAATTTGCAACAATGCATACTTATCATTTCATTTTGATTTGTATCATTATTTTGAAGGACGGTTATCGCATTTATTTTCTTTACTGTTTTTTGTTTCTTATTATTTCAGACATATACAGTGAGAAGATTTCGGAATCTCTGACTGTTCGAAAATGTCGCACAATCTTGGAGGATACATACTCGACAGAGCTATGCAAAATTCAAATGAAACCGTGGGACAAAGATGATTATGCAGAGTTTGAAGAAATGCACACCGTTGTTACTATGGTAAAGAAAGACTCTCATGGAGAAGATATTAAGGAAAAGGAAATACTTAAAGGCTCAGCTGGGAAAATATTTTCAGCAAAAGTAAACGGAAGGTTTCCACCTCGAATCCTTATTTCGGCTCCAGCAGGACGAGGAAAGACGACAGCTGTGGCTAAGATGGCACACGACTGGATTCACAAAGAACATGGGTCAGGATTAGAGGACTTGCCACTTCTGTTTGTTGTAAAGTTTCGAAATACAAGTAAAACAACATCGATTGGAGAAGCCATCATATCGCAACTCCTGAGTGATGTTGATGATCTGACACCAGAGGGGCTAGAAAGTTTTATCAGACAGCATCAGGGAATCTGTCACATTGTACTTGACGGGCTAGATGAGTATGCTGGGATTTCTTCCACAAGCAACATCTTAAGCATTCTCCAATGGAAAATGTTTCGACAATGTCGAGTTCTTGTTACAACTCGACCTCACCTGGACGACTTTTTCAGTCAAGGGGATCTACCAAGGGTATACACGAAGATGGTGATCGAAGGCTTCTCACCAGAGAGCTCCCGTAATTACATCGACAAGTTCTTTACTTCCATTAACAAGTCTATGAGTGCAGATGGTCTGAAGGTTTATCTTGATGAGCAACCATTAATTGAGGAACTGGTAAAAACGCCACTGTTTTGCCTCATGGTTTGTCACCTATGGTCTGAAGATCCACTTCAAAGTGATATTACAAATCAAACAGCATTACTCGACAAAGTGAACGTGTTTTTAATGCACCATGCGAATGCTCGTTCACCCGGCTTGATAGAATCAACCCAAAATCTGACCAAAATAATCCTCAAACTTGGTGAAGTTGCTCTAACTGGTTTGCTCAATGATTCTAAGAAGTTAGTATTTAAGTCTCGTGATTTTCTGAGAATTCCTTCTATCCTGCATATGGCATGTGCCCTTGGAATAGTGTCTAAGACAGTTGTTTCAACCGGACGTCTTCCTCAAACAAGCGAAACATCTATAACTACTATTGAGTTTTATCACAAACTTGCTCAAGAACATGCAGCTGGGAAGTTCCTTGCCGATGAAACAAATCGCTTTATGTTTGCTTTCAAGATTAGTAAGATAGACCGAGTACTGCGAAAGATTAACAGAAACATTAGTGAATATGAAAATCTTATTCGCTTTGCTGCTGGTACGAAGAACAACCTCTGCGTAAGAATAATGGAAACGCTCCTTACAAATAGCTATTTATCTGAGAGTGAGCGATATCGTATTCTCCTCGATTGTTCGTCAGAGTCTGGGGTTAACGTTGGGGGTGTGTCATCGTTGATTCGGAGGTGTGTGACGGCACAGAGTATGATCTTAAAGTCACCAACAGTATATACTGCAGTTGGGATGCGAAATCTTCCTAGTGAGCTGAAACAGAAGGTATTCTAGCCAGATAATGATTTCTAGAGCAATTTACGTGATTTATAATTTTACATATTTTGTTGTCATAAATAACCAAAAAACATATTGATCGTAAAAAACCAATACAAAATCAACAGTCACTTAAAATATATTCATCTATTCATCACATGGTCAACTTTTATTTAGGCTCATGCAATTACGTCTAATAACCAGATAGTACAATAGCCATTTAGTATATATGTCATTTGGTCTAAATGGACTAAGTATTAAATCGTGGAAAATTAATGAAAATGAAATTGATATCAGACCATCTGGTTATGAGACGAAATGGTGATTACCAGTCAGTCGGCAAGCCCCTGTGTTAATTAGCAAATGAGCAAGATTTATCCAAGTCCTCTCGTGGCTGAATTCATGTCCCTGCAAAATCTCGTGAATTTTGAGACTTTCTATCTCGAAGAATTTTACCTCTTTCTTCTTGAGTAATATTGATTATTTTTGTACCATGGGAAAGACTAAATGTTACTCTTTTATATTAGTCATTTCTTTGGAATAAAATATTTTGATAAATAAGTGATTTTTTTTTCCTGAAGATATGCATCAAACAGAATTTTCTTCCTTCGTTTTCACGTGCAAATTGTGCGACATTTTGTGTTTTAGGCACAAACATTATATATATCATCAGAAAGCTCAAACTCTATACTCTCTTACAATGTCATTCTTAATATGTGGCATCTTTTAGATGGGTCAGCAGCCAGCTTTTTCCATCAAGATGCAAAACGAGATTTCTGAAATTTCTGAGTAACATAAAATCCAGAGTTCTGATTAACTGAACAATATTTTCAAAACAACAGGCGCGGGTAATTTGAAGAGATTACCACATGGTGAGTGTGACCTTGCAGAGGCCCAGTGTGGGGAACATTGGAATTTGCATGGGTGTGTGGTCTCTTTGACCATGGACCTACGCTATGACCAATCAGAGCGCAGTATCCTTGTTTTTGAGCTGCTAAATGTACTTGGCCTATGAAAAGCTGGCTGCTGACCCATCTAAAATACTCCTTCATATAAAAAAATTATATCATATTAAAGCTTAGATCTTCAGCTTTATCATGATTTAAAAATCATTTGTGCTTAAACAGAAATCAAGTGTGAAAACAACAACTTATGTTGCATGAAAAAAAGTTATTTCATTTCATGTTTTAGATCAAAAGTTTTTCCTATATAACAACATCCTTTTAAAAATCCAAACACATGACATAAAATAATAATTCGTCTTCTTTACAAACATACCAAAAACTTGAAATGTAGACAATATTTAGAGCAGCAATGGTCAGATAAAAAGAGGTGTTTGGGTTCACACCAAGCTCATTAACAATGCAAAAACCCTCTAGTCATGAATATCACTTGGATAAAAGAAGCTACTTTTTGGGCTTGCCGACTGACCGTTACACGAAAAGATGATTGGACCAAATGGTTGTTAGACAAAATGTTTATCTACGAAATGGCAGTAGACTTAATGAAAGTAGACCTTGTGGTGAGTGAATGAGCTGGCATTTGACGAATTGGCAATTTACCTTCTTTGCAGTGATGTAAATCTGCCTCCCTATGGAAAACGCAGCACCAACTTTTTGGGGAAGTTGAGATATCAAGCATTATATGTTTTCTTCAAATCCGTTCAAAACTACTTATTTCTAAGTATCCTTTTATAATCAAATTTAAGATTATATATTTATGTGCCTATTTTAACCCCTGTTACACCCACAAATGTAATAATCGCCCACAAATGTAATAATGCACTTTACCCACAAATGTAATAATTTTTGATCGCCCACAAATGCGATAATGTCTTTACCCACAAATGTAATATATTTGAAGGGATTTTGGGCAAATTCGTTCTAAACTAAAATACTATAGTAATACGTTCGTATAGCACAAAAGTCCAAAGTCTTTTTTCCAGACCCGGTTGTTTCAGAAATTATAATATAATTCCAAAGTCTTTTTTCCAGATCCAGTTATTTCAAAAATTATAATATAAGTCCAAACTAAGATACGATAATGATATTCCAGTGGAATGAAAATGAGAATCGAGCTTAGTCTTTTCTCCAATCCCTGTTGATTAAAACTGGTGGAGTTAAAGGGGAATCCAACCCAAATAAAAACTTTTTTTATAAGGTAAAGACAAATCAGACAAGTTGATAGGTGAACGTTTGAACAATATTGGACAAACAACAAGAAAGTTATGATTTTTGTAAAGTTGTAAACATTGGTAATCACTATACCCATGGAGATTTCCAAATTGGCCGCATATGGGATGTCACAGTGATGTAAGGCAAGGACTACTCTTCCATGTCCTCCAACACATATTATGGCTAAAATGTCATTTTTCCCCAAAGTTTTATTTTAAATTATATTTTTCTTTCATGAGGACATAAAACAATATACTATCTGGGTTATATTTAGATTACTGCCCCAAGGGGAATGGGTACTTAGGAGAAAACCACAAATTCCTGATAATAAAGTACATGGCCTATGGGAGAGTTGTCCTTGCCTCTTGTCATAATTTACTTACTCAGTTGCCAATTTGAAATCGACATAGTATTAGTGATCTCAATTTTAAAGCAGCTATAACTTTCTTATTGCTTGTCCTATTTCTTTCAAACTTTCACCATTCTGTTTCATTTGTTTTTCTCCTTCTCAACACAACATGTTATGGCCAAGGCTGGATTCCCCTTTAATGTCTTTGTTGTTGTTTTAACTCATACGGCGCGTATTGTGAATATATGCGCTAAGAGTAAATTGAGAATCAAGTATAGTTTTTTCTCCAGACCCGGTAACTAAAAACTAAAACCCTATAGTATTGCGCTCATATAGCACAAAAGTGCAGTCTTTTTTCCAGACCCGCATAATTCAAAAATTATAATATAAGTCCAAACTAAGATACGATAATGATATTCCAGTGGAATAAAAATAAGAATCGAGCTTAGTCTATTATCCAGACCCAGTTAATTAAAACTGATGGAATAAATGCCTTGGATGTTGTTTTAACTTATTCGGCGCGTATTTTGAATATATGCGCTAAGAGAAAATTGATAATCAAGCGTAGTCTTTTCTCAAGACCTGGTATCTTAAAATTAAAAACTAAAACCCTTTACCCACAAATGTAATAATTTCACCCACAAATGTAAACAATGCACTTTACCCCCAAATGTAATAATTTTTGATCGCCCACAAATGTAATAATGACTTTATCCACAAATGTTTTACATTTGAAGGGATCTTTGGCGAATCTGTTCTAAACTAGAACCCTATACAATGCGATTCAGAAAAAAGGTAATCCAAATCTAGAGGGTTGGTATTCGAATTATATTTAATTTGTGAAATTATTCTGCATGGATGTGAAAGAAAAACTGATCAGCTTTCCATTGCTACCCTATTTGTACCATTTGTGCCATCCATGACCGAATTAAGAACGTTGAAGACAACGGCTGCATGTACCACTTTTTCCAAGTTATCGAAAACTTGATGAAATGGAAGATGACAATGTGAATACTTTTTTATCGACGCCTGAGCTTGCAAAACGAATTGATTGGACCCTTTTCTTCGAATGGAGTGTAAGTGGGCGAATGGACTTGCAAATGATTAACGAGGAGATCGTACCAAAGTCGTCGGACCAACATTTTGAGAGGCAGGTTCGAAGAGTGTACCTGTATCTTTGGTAGATTCATGACAAACACTCATGTCCTTCGATCCAACGTCGTTCGAGATAGATTCAAAGAACACTTTGGACATCAAGTTGTTGCCCTCAATCATGACCTATAATGGCCACCAAGATCCTCTGACCTTGCGCCATGTGATAATTTCCTTTAGGGACACTTAAAATGAGGTATTTGTATTTCCTCCTCAAGATCTTGATGATTTGCAGGGCCGAATTCGACATGAGGTGGATGCTTTTTGTGCAATGATCCAGCAATGGTAAGACGAGCTGTCCAAGATATCCTTCATTCCTCCGCGCTACCGGTTTTGTGTGCAAAGGCCGGAATAGAGGACAAGTTGAAGGTGTGGGTGGATAAGACCTTAACCTTTCAATAATCATTTCAGAGGAACGCCTTGACTCTTCTTTCCTAAAAGAACTTCTTTACATTCTATCAATCACATATTTTACCCACAAAAAAATCTTGGAAAATGTGGTACCTGCACCTGTTGTCTTCAACACATCAATTAATTCGGTCAGGCGTGGCAAAATGGTACAAATAGGGTATCAATGGAAACCTGATGAGTTTTTCTTTCATATCCATGCAGAATCATTTCACAAAATTAAATATGATCCGAATATCGGCCCTTTAGATTTGGATTACCTTTTTTCTGAAACACACTGTAGTAATGCGTTAATATAGCGCAAAGTCACAGTATTTTGTCTCCAGACCCGGTTATATAAAACATTTAAACAATCTTCTGAATAAAGATCCCAAAATTAATTCTTCTTGATGTTGAATAACATAGAAGTTTAGTGTATTCTTTCCTCCAGACCCAAATATTTCAAACAGCAAATTATAAATAATAATTAAGAAAAACAAAGACCCCACGATCTTATTAATGTTGAACAAAATGTGAATATAGCATAGTTTTTCCTCCAGACCCAGTTATAAAAAAATCATTCAAAAACAAAACAACAACAACAACAAAAACCAAAAACAGACCCTGCAATATTTTCAACATTGAATAGCAGGGGGGATCATGAATATTATATTATTAACGTTTGTTAGCATCGAAATATGGTGTAGTCTTTGTTCCAGCCCAGGTTATTTCAAAATAGCGAATCATAAAGAACAATATTAACAAAGAAACCACAATCTCATTGATGTTTAATGACTGAAAATATAGCGTAGTCTTTCTTCATGAGCCAGTTATTTTAAAATAACTAAAAATCATAAAGATGATATATAATAATAACAAAACAAAGGTCCCACAATCTTATTGACGTAGGATAACATGGAAATATAGCGTAGTCTTCCCTCCAGACCCACTTATTAGAAAATTACAAATCATTCTTTAAAGAGTCAACAAGTAACAAAGACCCCACTATCTTATTCAATGTTAAATAACATGGAAATATAGCGTAGTCTTTTATCCAGACCCAGATCTTTCAAATAACAAAATTAATGACAATAAATAATAATAAATAACTTATAATAAGAAAAGACTTACAATCTTATTTATGTTGAATAACATTAAAATATAGCGTAGTCTTTCCTCCAAACCCAGTTATTAAAAATCATTAAAAACAAACCAACAACAACAAAACAAAGACCTTGCAATCTTATCAGCAGATAATATAATGGAAATATATGGTGTAGTCTTTGCTCCAGACCAAGTTATTTCAAAATAGCAAATTGTAAAAAATAATAAAAACAAAGAATAATAACAAAGACCCTACAATATCACTGATGTTGAATAACTTGAAAATATACCGTAGTCTTTCCTCAAGACCCAGTTCTTAAAACAAATCATAAAAAAGATAAATAATGATAAAACAAAGAGTCCATAATTCTATTGATGTTGAATAACATGGAAATATACGTAGTCTTTACTCCAGACCCTGATATTTCGAATAAAAGATCATAAAATAAAAAGATCATAAAATACAAAACAAAAATATTAAAAAACAAAGACCCACAATCTTATTGATGATGAATAACATGGAAATATAGTGTAGTCTTCCCTCCAGATCCAGATCTTTCAAATAACAAATAATTAATATTAATAATAAATTAATAATAATAGAAAAAACAAAGACCCACGATCCTATTCATGTTGAATAAAATGGAAATATGGCTAAGTCATTCGTCCAGACCCAGTTATAAAATTCATTAAAAACATAACAACAACAACAAAACAAAGACCATGCAATCTTATCAACATTGAATAGCATGGAAATATGGCGTAGTCTTTGTTCCAGACCCAATTATCTAAAAATAGGAAATTATAAGAAACAATAAAAAGAAACAATATTAACAAAGACCCAACAATATCATTGATGTATAATAACGTTGTTGTTGTTGTTATCTTGGGTTTTAAGGCGCGTATCATTCAGATATGAATATCCACACCTATGATTAATTTTTCGTTTTCGTGGTATGTGTTTTCACAGGGTTTTTATAGTTTGGAAGATGTTGGGGTCTAAGTTTTAAGATTAATGTTTCGCTTAATTTGTATTTTTAAGAAAACTGGGTGTGGGGTAAAGACAACGCTCTAAACCTAAGCATTTTAATTGCGTTTAATGTTGAAGATTGGTCTTAGCTTTGATTTGTTTTCTTCAATATTTGTTTATCTTTTAGATAGCCGGGTCTAGACGAAAGACTAAGCATAATACTCGTGTTATTTCACAGGAATAAGAATATGACAAAGTCTTATGTTTTTAAGAATGTTTAAATTATTTTTTAAATGACTGGGTCTGGAATAAAGACAACGCTCTAAACATGTGCTTTTCTACATGGTCTTAATTTGGAGGATTGTTGGTTCTTAGATTCGTTGTTGGGGGTTTGGTTTTAATGCTTTATTTAATCTTGAAATAACTGTGTCTGGAGGAAAGTCTACTATCGATCTTCAATAATGACTTATTGCCAAATAAAAACAAGGAATGGAATGGTTATTTTTTCATGTTCTTTTTTTTTTACTCTCTCGATTGGTTTGCATTGATATAAATCGGTGTGCAGTCGATTGGTTTTTACATACATATACGATCAGTAGCTGAAGCCTGTGTTTTTCCATTAATTTTTCCCATTTTCGCTCTTTGCTATTTTTCCAGGTTCTTTAAATTTGTGATTTATTAGGGAGGATTCCCATTTTTATAGTCCAAAAAATGGAAAAAAGGAAAAAAAAGGGGAAAAAAGGAGAAAAAGAGGACAGGAAAAAAAGGAGAAGAGAGAGAGGAGACATATTTTTTTTCTTTTCTTTCCCTTTCTTACCCTTTGCTAATTATCCGAGTTCTTTATTTTGGTGATTTGTCAGGGGGGACAGAAATGAGATAAGGATGAAGAGAAAAGTTTCGTTGTTTATTTGTTCGTTTCTTTGGTTTTGTTTTCAATTTTTTTTACTTTCATCCCATACTTTAGTTTTCGGTGTCCCGAGACCTGAAGTTTTATCAGGCCACAAATCCAGTTTACTTTCTTTTTTTCTGTTGCAGCTTACTGTAGCAGAAGAAAATCAAACTTACTACAAGAAACAGAACGCATACAAAAGAAGAAAAAAAGAAATATAAAGAGAAATTAAAAAGAAATTAAAAAGAAATAGTAAGAAAAAAAAAGGGAAAAAATGAACAAAGGGGGAAAAAAGAGGGAAAAGAAAAAAAAAACAGAAGAAAATATTAAAAAAATAACAAGAAAAGAAACGGAAAAAAAAGAAAAAAAGAAAAACAAAGAAAAAGAAAATAAAATAAAAAAAGGAATGGAAATGAAAAAAAATAACAATAAGCTATTGAAAATGAACAAAAGCTGTGGCAAAAATAGTCAATCTTGACTCGTTGCCAACCAAAGAAAGAAGAAGAAATAGAAGAAGTTATTCCACAGTAATTAGATTATTGGATATTGGTTTTAGAATATTTGTAAGAACTATTTATTTTTTTTACAATAACCAAGTCTGGAAAAGGATGGTTGCTTTACCCATGCAAACCACTTGGAGAGGAAACAGTAGGCTTTGTTCTACCAGCTACATCTAAAGAAGTGACACATCGAAGCCTAACACTCAGAGGGGGGTTTTTGTTTAATATTACAAATTTATTTGAAAATTCACAATTTTGGACTCAACGCAAAAAAGCGTTTGCGCTTTGTTGTAAACCCAATGGTATTGTTTAAACCACTTAGAAAAGAAAGAGTAGGTTTTTTTTACCAGCTACATCTAAATAAGCGCTGGCACATCGAACCCTAGCCCTCTCATGGGCTGTCTGAGTCACCCCCTATATCATGTATATTGCCGATTTATTGGATATTTCACCATTTTGGATCACCCATTGAGGCAAAAGCGCGTTTCTACTATATGGTACAGCCAATTTTATATTCTTGCAATGACTTGGAGAAGAAAGTAGGCTTTGCTCAATTAACTGCATATAAAGAAGTGTTGGCAAATCGAAGCCCATCCCCTTAAGAATGTTCAAGGGGCTGTAGAATTTCCCCCACCAATTTTCGGTATTTGACTATCTATTGGACAGTCACAATTTTGGATCACTTATCAAGGCAAAAGGGCGGTTCTTCAGTAGGCTTTGCTCTATCAGCTACATATAAAGAAGTGTTGGCAAATCAAAGCCTATCTCCTTAAGGTTACCCCACTTATTTTCGGGATTTGGCTATTTGTTGTAAAGTCACCATTTTGGAGCTCCAACTGAAGCAAAAAGGCGTCTCTGCCACTTTTATTACCTTGAAACCACTTAAAGAGGAAAGAACAGGCTTTGCTATATCAGCTACATATATAAAGATGTGCTGGCAAATAATAGCCTACCCCCTTCTGTTGAAATCACCCCCTCCCCCTCCCTTTGCATTATTGCTTATCTATATATTTAATACACGCGCCCCCAACATGATAAACAACCTTTCTATGTGTTTTGATATTCGTGTAATTTTTTTTTTTTTTTATGTTGATTGTATTTTTATGTAAATGATTGTAAAAGGTTATGCAATTCGGCTTTTCAGCCTCTATAGATGCCTTGTTGAAATAAACCGTTTTTTATAAATAATTAGATACATCTATTGGAAATTCACAATTTTTGAGCACCCATTGAGGTAAAAATGCATTTCTGATATAAAGCAAAAAGGTGTCTCTGCCACTTTTATTGCCTTGAAACGACTTAGAGAGGAAAGGGTAAGTTCCCCTCTTTCAGTTGTATATAACGAATTGCTGCAATATCGAAGCCTGACCCACTTCAGGGGACTATAAATAATACCTCACATTTTTTACGATTTTTGCCAATTCATTGGAAAACTCGCCATTTTGGAGCCCCGATTGAGGCAAAAAGGGTGTATCTGGTATATAGTAGAGCCACTTCTTTATATGTAGCTGATAAAGGAAAGCCTACTCTTTCTTCCCCAAGTAGTTTCAAGGCGGTAATAGTGGCAGAACTATTAATCAGAACGGCCCTTCCGAAATGGTGAATTCTCCAATAAATAAGCAATAATGAAAAAGGGGTGGGGTGGGGTAAATTCGACAGCCTCCTGGAGAGAGTAGGCTTTTATTTGCCAGCACTTCTTTATATGTAGCTGATAGAGCAAAGCCTACTCTTTCCTATCCAAGTGATTGCAAGACAATAAAATTGGCCGTAAACGCACTTTTGCCTCAATGGGTGATTCAAAATGGTGTAATTTGCCAATGCATAGGCAATATACATAATATAGAGGGGAAGAGGTTGACTTAGACTTTGGACTTATATTATAATTTTTGAAATAACCGGGTCTGGAAAAAAAATGGACTTTTATTATAACTTTTGAATTAACCGGGTCTGGAAAAAAAGACTTTGGACTTATATTATAATTTTTTAATTAACCGGGTCTGGAAAAAAAAGACTTTGCACTTTTGTGCAATATGAACGCATTACTATAGGATTTTTGCTGAAAACGGATTCGCCCAAAATCCCTTCAAATTTATTACATTTGCGGGCAATCAAAAATTATTACATTTGTGGGTAAAGTGCATTATTACATTTGTGGGTGAAATAATTACATTTGTGGGGAAAGTGTTATTACATTTGTGGGCGTTATTACATTTGTGGGTGCAACCCCCCTAAAACAAATATAATTTTTTTGTGAGTTCCAATCCCTACTCTGCCATTGTTTCCACTTTGATAAAAGGGCCCGAGAGTAATATCCGTCCTGTATAAGGTCAGCCACTGTGACTGATTAACCTAGACACAAAATATGTCCCAGATAATTGGTTATTTACCAGCTATAGGAGTTACCATAAACATTACAAATATCTACAATTATGTCAAATTGTCAAAATACTACAAAAACAACATTTGTATGTTTCTGCCCGAAATGGGCACATGTATAATCTACGAATTGATGACAAAAGGAATACCTGATAAAGGAAATAGTTTCGAGCGACTTTGAAGGAATAAAATAAAATGTTTAATATCTCAACTTGTAGTATCCCGATATTAGTAACCATCTGGAATAAAATTATTGGAAATGGTTTTTCAACTGATTTGAGTAGGTATGGGTGTCAACATTTACAAAAAAAAAGTTAGGTAGAATACGGGGTGGGGAAAGTGTTTTTTTTTCAAGGTCAAATGGTCAATGACCTTTTCATATATCCTGTATAATGGTATCTCTGATATGAAAAGGCGCAGGTTGGCGATCATGGTGTCAAAATGCACAGATTCTTACAAGAAGATCAAATAAAATAAAATTAAGTACCTATAATGCACATTCACCCTTAAAATTCATGGTCAAAGCCATTCAAAGGTCAATGCCCTTTTATATATTATATACCATACTGTATAACAGTATCTCTGAGATGAAAGGGCGCAGGTTGGTGATCTTGGTGTCAAAACGCACAGATTCTTGCAAGAAGATCAAATGAAATAAAATCAAGTACATAGAATTCACATTCACCCATTAAATTTCAGGTCAAAGGTCAATGGCCTTTTATACATTATATACCATAATATATAATGATATATCTGAGATGAAAAGGTGCAGGTTGATGGTCTTGGTGTCAAAATACACAGATTCTTACAGGAAGATTAAATAAAATAAGAATTAAGCACCTTGAATGCTTATTTACCCATAAATTCAAGGTCAAAGCCTTTCAAAGTCAATGATCTTTTTTTTTTCATTATATATTATACGGTATAATGGTATCTCTGAGATGAAAAGGCACAGGTTGGTGATCTTGGTGTCAAAATGCATAGGTTCGTACAGGAAGATCAAATAAAATAAAAGTAATCACCTAGAATTCATATTAATCCACAATTCAAGGTCAAATGTCAATTACTTTTTTTTACATATGTATCATATAATATCTCTGAGATAAAACGCTGCATGTTGGTGATCTTGGTGTCAAAAAGCTATTTTTGCAAGAAGATAAAAAGGCACAAAAGAATCATAAAGGATAATCATTCACCTTTGAAATCCAAATTCATAGGTCAAAAGTTAATATCTATATATATATATCCTTGCATGACCCCTGACCCCCCCCCCCCCCAAAAAAAAGAGAAAGTTATCCCATTTGTTCGTATTTTATTTGTGAATAATTTAAAGAAAGATGGGTATTTGTTATGAAAACCTTGCTGTAAAATAATTTCACTTGAATAAGGATAAAGACCAGGAAAATGTATTTAGGGGTTAGAGGTCACTTAACTATTTCAATAACGTCAGGGGAATTAAGTAATAGGTTGATAACTTGATTGTGGCATGTAGGTATAGTGATTCTGATGGGATAAAGAAATTGAAAACGACTGGCCTGCATGGAAAACGAACACAAAATTAATAGTTGAATCCTTGATCAATTCTGCTGTCAAAATACAAGTTCGAGGTGAAATTGAGATCAAATAACACCTTTTAATATATATTGTAATGCATTGCCAAAAGTGAAAAAAAAATCATTTATATAATTTGAAAATGGTGAAGTTGTCTGAAGTAGCAGCATTTAGATGTACAATTTATGAATCTAAATCAAGGTACTCATTTATTTTTCTATGTAGCAATATGTCACTAACCTCAAATGCTACAATGATACTATAAACTACAACTTTATCTTTAAATGGATTGGCCTAACTCTCAGTCAGAGCAAGCATCATCCGAGAACATTTTCGAATAGCCAGGGACAGTGATGAAGACTTAAAGTAAGGCATTCATTTGAGTTGCAGCTTTTGTCAAAGAAAAGGATGTTAAGTGTCCCAACTTCAGCAAAGACTAATTAAACTCTGAAAGCCCTTCTGACATCTTCAGGTACTTTGATCTGGCCCATTCCATGAAAGCCTAACGTTCTGTCAAGGGTTAGCAAACAAGGATCTATATTATTACTGATATGTTGCACAGCTTGATTCTCAAGAACTGGAAGTGGTGCTGTAGGAGTTTTGTTTGTTAGGTCGATAGATGTGTACTTGTAAGCTACTATCTCCCTTTGAATTTCATTATTATATGCCTAATTTGTGCATTAATAACAATCAGTTGTTCTGAACCAAATATATGATCCCTTTACAAACTGATACCTAGCAGAAATAGCATCATGGATGATTTAAGGTTGAAGGAGATATGAAGTTTTTGTCCGGCAGCATTAGCATCTCAAGAGATTTCGGCAACTCGTAATGAGAGGTAATTAAAATAATAAGGGAATATGATCTTTGCTGAAGTTGAGATACGTAATGTCAGACATTTAATGCCATTTACTATGACAGAAGCTGCAGCTCTAATGATGGCCGTTTTTTCATCATCATCCCTCTGCTGTTTTGAAATGCTCTCAGTTGATGCTAGCTGTGACATGATAATTGGACCTATCCTATCCATTTTCAGAAGATTAAACTAGTAGTTTATAGTATTTATTATAGCATTGAGGTAAGTGACCTATCACTGGAAAGAAAAAGACATGGCATAATTATTGATCAAGGATTCAACTTTTAATTTTGTGCTCAAACAGTTTTAGTTGTTTTCCACCAGAATCACTATACCTCCATGCCACAATCAAGTTATCAACTTTGTTTAAACCTAATTTTCATTGATGATTTAGAAAGAATTCATATGACCTAGGAGATTACCGTTAACATTTAAAAAGCCAAATAGTTTTGTTAATTCTAATTTTTTGGTATATAATTTCATAGTTTTCTCACTTAGCTTTTTGCCCACTTTGTTTAACCAGAGTAACAGGGTATTGCCAAATTTGACTAGTCACTTTTAATTCACATTACACAAAGATTGGTCTATTTTACATCCACATAATTAATGGCTGGGCTGATAAAATCTTGTATCTCAAAATTTTAAAATTAATTTTGAGGGCAGCCTATAAAAGGCCGTGTTTTGAAAAATATAGTAATTGTGACAGTCTCATATTGTCTGAAAGCAGTCTCCTAATACCTGTGAAGAACTCGTTTGAGACAAAAGAAGGTTGCTACCCATGTTTATAACTCTAAAATCTAGCTTATTCTGAGCTGTCAAAAAAATATTTAAATTTTGAGATAAAGATTTGATCAGCCGCGATATACAAAAAGTGATGCATGCATTGCATTGTACAGTACATAGACAAAACTTATCTTTACAATAAACCAGTCAAAGTTTATTGTGAATTAAGTTAGCATAGTCCTTGCAAATCCCTTTTAAAGGTGCACCCTAACATTAATTTTGCACAGGAGATGTTTAAAAAAGTCCATGGTTGGCAAAAAGTTAATCATGCAAAAAGAGCGATCAAATTAAAAAAGTGCAAAAAGTGGCAAAGCAGTAACTATAACACTTTGTATGTTTTTTTTTTCAGGTACTTCTTCGGGAATACCACCATTGACCTATACCCATAAATACAGTCACCATGACCTTCATTATTTCAGAGTGAAATTATGAAACTTCCATGTTTTCATTACAAATTAGCCATCTTTCTTTACATTATTCACAAATAAAATATGATCATAAAGGACAAATTTATGGTTATTTTTATGTCATGTTTATATATTGCCTCTGACCTTGCATTTATTCTTTATGCATATTTTTGTCTTGTTTGATCTTGTTTTACAAATCTTTGCATTTTAGCATCAAGATCATCACCTGCGGTGTTTTATCTCAGAGAAACAATTATATAATGTTAAAAAGGTCATTGACCTTTGACCTTGAATTGTATGGGTGAATGTCCATTTCATGTACTTCATTTTATTTCATTTGACCTTCTTGCAAGAATCTGTGAGTTTTTACACCAAGATCACCAACCTGCGCCTTTTTATCTCATAGATACTGTTATACAGCGTGGTATATCATGTATAAAAGGGCATTGACCTTTGAAAGGCTTTGACCTTGAATTTTAAGGGTGAATGTGCATTATAGGTACTTAATTTTATTCAATTTGATCTTCTTGTAAGAATCTGTGCATTTTGACACCATGATCGCCAACCTGCGCCTTTTCATCTCAGAGATACCATTATACAGTATATATGAAAAGGTCATTGACCTTTGACCTTGAAAAAAATCACTTTCCCCACCCCGTATTCTACCTACTTAAATCAGTTGAAAAACCATTTCCAATAATTTTATTCCAGATTGGCTCTTTTGGGGTCTAATTTAGGGATACAATTGTGCAAAATGTAGATACTGTGATTTTTGAAGGGGAAACCCAAAGTTCAGTGTAGATAGGGCTACTCCGTTTTGCAGTTACTGAAAAGTAATTTTCCCAAAAGAAATGCATAAAACTGGATGTTTCATGTGAAAAAGGGTGGTTCACCTACTACTTTTCTGAAAAAGGGTGAAAATTAAAGAAAAAAAAGTCAGATACTGCGGTTTTTCGTAGGGGGGCAGGAATTTTGATTTGCGCCAAAATAAGGTATGACGACATGAAATGAATCCAGATGTCAATGATGTCATTATCCTACAACTTAGGACTGCATAAAATCCGGTTCAAAACACATTTTCCATTAATTTGCATTATTATTGTTTAATAAACACTTTTCTATATCGATTCTCAACTTAATTTCATTGAAAAAGGATTTGCAAATATGTTTTCTAAGTCATGTAGGGTTATGACATCATTTGCGTCTTGGGTTCATCCACTGCAGTCATGCCTTGCATTTTTATAAATCAAAGTTAACGTCATTGCCAATAATACCTACTGATTATTACAGCGCGAAAACATACCACATACCACATAAATGAGGTATCAAATTTATTTTGGAGAAGACACTCTTTCTTTCAAAATATATATATGATTATGCGTCCATGGCATTTTTTTTTTATTGGGGATGTTCGAGGTGTCATTTTTTCACTCACACGTAATAATAGTACATGGGTAAATGAATGAGAATACTACGATTAGATTAAACAATATACAATCAGAAAAAAAAAATAACAGAAGAAGCTTTGTATTGCAAGGCGGTTTTACTGATTTTTCTGCTAATCGAAAGACGTACACATTCCTATGATAAAAAATGAAATAAATGAATCGACACTCCGTTTTCCAAATAGTTAAAGAAACCATATTGATTGATACATTAAATACTTTCATAAATAAACTTATCCGAATATTTCTCCTCCCTACGCTGATTATTTAATTCACCTTTTTTCTTGTATCTCCACAACAGGTTGTTCATGTGCAGTTCGAGGAGTCAATCCTGGCAACCGCTGTGACAGATAGACTATGGTCCTGTCTTAAATCATTTCCAGAACTAGGTTACCTCACCATCTCAGACTCATCTCTCATTTTCCCTTCATCTCCTCCTGAACTACCATCCGTCATAAAGCTATCAGTCAATAAAGTGACGTTACAATGCTACGAAGGGTTGATCTCATCACTACCTGGGTTGCAAGATATCGATGTCGAAGATGCAGCTAGAGATGACTTTGTTGAATATGTCGAATCTTCAACACGTTTGACATCATTGCAACGACTTGAGATAAAGTGAGGGTTCATGTTCTTAACTCATTATTTGCCGAGGATGTTCATTGTTACCATGCCCGGATGCAATCCCCCTCCCGATTATGTGTTCAAAGCGCTCTTATATTAATTCGATACTGTCAAGCGCCCCGCCCTTTCCTTTATAACGGTCATTTATAATCGGATATCACGCTGAATGTAATATGTCGGCCTATTATAATATCCCAAACTGCTTAAAAAACCTTTTTAGGTAAACTGTAATGAGATCACAATACGCAGTAGGTAACACGTATTAAAAAACGTAGATCCAGTTAAACTGAATTCCTTTTCCATCGCTCACATTTACACCGATACAGGA
Source organism: Lytechinus pictus (assembly GCF_037042905.1). Classification (NCBI taxonomy): domain Eukaryota; kingdom Metazoa; phylum Echinodermata; class Echinoidea; order Temnopleuroida; family Toxopneustidae; genus Lytechinus; species Lytechinus pictus. The sequence goes on from NC_087250.1 coordinate 6,256,807, forward strand.
TGTGCAGGCAGGAGGCAAAATTATTCGGCAAATATGTTGAGCAAAGTGGTCGAGGTACTTGAACGGATTTTCCTCGCTCGTAGTCAAAATTCATCTGGACAGCTGTTTGGCTGCATATTATATATAAAAAAGGGAGCAATAAAGTATATCATTACAAATGTATACGTCTATTACATCACAAAGTCCCCTCCCCCTCTCTCTCTTTAACTGGTCATAATTTTAACATTAGAACATCGCAAGAGCAGCTCATTACAATATTTGTCACAATAATATTGTCGTTACCTATAATTATGATAATAAAAAGAACTTTAAACCTAAGGCACTTGGTTCACATCTGAATGATGTATTATGGTTTATTATCATTCCCGTTATGAATTTCTATTTTCTATGCAATTCAGAACTCTTGATAGATGGCAATTCGACTTTGATACCGCGAAAGGTGTTCAGGTGAGCATAGGTGTATTATGTGGTTGTATATTATTTGTGTAACTTGCTTGTTGCTATATAACTGTAACATTATCAGGGGCGGATCTAGCTTTCACAAATAGAAGGGGGATATTTGTGATTATTAAAAAAAATCTTAATCATTTTGTTTTCCTCCTTAATGAAATAAAACAACGTTTGCTTCTCTATATATTCATTACTGTCCCAGGGGGAATCGGTACTTAGAAAAGAAAATCCGTGACATTGATATACATAGCATATGATTAAACTGTCCCTTCTAAATGTCATACTTTATTTACCAAGTTGCCGATTCGAAATTTAAATGGCCTCACCTATCTCAATTTTTAAACAGCCAGAAATTTCCGGTTACTTCTATATAATTATTTCACTTTTTTAGCTGAATTGAAAATCGGACATTCAAAGCACCGTTTGAAATCACAAAGAGGATAAAAATCACACTTAACAAATAATTCGAGCGTGAAGCATGAGTAGATTTAAAAGAAAAATCAGTTATGAATATTGAATATTTAAGCATATTTTTTTAACAGAAAGTAATAACAAGTCGAATGCATCTGGCTGTCTGGCATGCATTATGCGATATTGTAACAGTGCTGACTTTGAAAACAGTTATTGAAAAATTATTCACAAAAGAAAGCTTTAATATGATAATAAAATAATATTTCCGTTGACCCAACATGATCTTTGACCAAAATCATGTGACCTAAGACGTGTTCAAAACATACTTGATAACCCTTATGTATATGTTTAATGTGTAGATCCATAATTGTTCAAAGTTATGATGCCAATTAGAAAATACCCCCAACACGGCCAAAGTTTATTGACCCTAAATGACCTTTGATCTCCGTCATGTGACCTGAAACTTTTACATGATATTTATGAATGCATGGTTATTCTTATGTTCAAGTTTCGTGAACTAGATTCCTAAAATGTCAAAGTTATAATGAAAATTTCACAAATCCCCCCAACATATTCAAAGTTCGTTGACATTGGCCATGTGACACTATTACCCTTTGTCTTATTTCAAGAAATTGGTCCATATACTTTCTAAGTTATGACGACATTTCCAAAAATTCAATATAGCAACAGTGCTGACATTGAAAACAGCTGTTGAATAATTGTTCTCAAAGAAAACATTCATATGATAATAAGATACTATGTTCATGTTCAAACACCGTAATTCTTACCCAGCTTTTCTATTTTTATTTCCCTTCAGATAAAAAAATGTCATCTGTCTTCTGAGATGACTGCTGGAATGTGGTCCTGTTTGAGATCGCTCACGTCACTGAACCATCTCACCATCTTAGACTCATCGCTTAGTTTCTCTGTATCAAGTCCTGAGCTACCGTCCGTCACAAACCTATCAGCCAATAAAGTGACGTCACAATGTTATAAAGGTTTGATCTCATCACTACCGGGGTTGCGAGATATCGATGTCCAAGATGCAGCGAGAGATGCCTTTGTTGAAATGGTAAAGTCTTCAACACGTTTGACATCATTGCAACGACTTGAGATAAAGTGAGTAAATGCTTTTAGCTGCTTTTTGCCGAAGATTTCCATTCTTACAATGGCCATATGCAAACTGCTTTCCTAGTTAGTTGCTTAAAGGGCTCCTATATGTCCTATATTAACACTGGATGTATTTTGTAGGCTTATTGTAATATTCTAAACTAATAAAACATTTTTGGTAAACGGTAATGAGATAATAATACGTAGTAACTTACACTTGGTGCAGTTTCCAAAACAACACGTAATTCCTGTTTCCTGCCAAGCTAAGCTTACTATCATTTATAACGATACAGGATGAAGGAGACGAATGATTCGGAAAATATGTTGAGCAAAGTGGTCAAGGTCCTTTTAATTAAAGATTTTTACTCATCCTTTGTTGGCTCTCATAATCGAAAGTCACCTGGACAGATGGTGGGTAGGAATTTTGGTATTAAAGCCAAATAAAATATAATTAACAAAAATCGGGGCCATAAGGTGTTTCATTACAAACTTATAAGTCTATATCATCATAAAATCCTTGTCCCCCGGGCAGCCCTTTCTCAAATATCAAGATACGGGATTATAGTTCAAAATATAATTGCAGTTCTACAATACAGCCTGGATTTAGAGAGCTAATTATTTTATCTATCTAATGAGCGAGATGGTTGAATGTATGAATTATATTAATACTAGCCTAAGCTGCGCTTGATGACAGTTCATATGCATATCTGGATTGTACAAAACTTCTGAGACTGTGTTGGTTGTTTGGAGAGTGTCAAAGGAGTCGTATTTGCGGGAAACCTGGCAAAATTATAATCGTTTGTCATAATGATATTTTTTAAAGGTGCACTTACTTCATAATGTAGATATCGTTTGCCTTCTCGCTTTACTCCGCTGTAAACAACGAATACCATAGTTCATACTAGCAATTTGGATAAAATAGTCTATAAAGTAGTATTGATCCTTTAAGAGTTTAAATGAAGAAAATAGGTGAAAATTCCCTTATTTCCATACACCACGCTGAATACAGAACGCACTCCATGGGCTCATCGTGGACCTAGTAGGTCCATGGGCTCAATAAGTGACTAGCCTGCTTTCGGTTATTTACAAGTTCAGCAGTAAGTAATTGAAGCTGCTTTCAGAATGGTTTTCTATCATCAATACTCCCAGACATGTACCTTCTCTTTAAATCAGTTATTCTTAATCTATATTGCAATGACGTGAAGACAATTTTAAGTGATTATTGCAGATGACCATTCACAACACTATTCATAAATGGTAATTGGTATTAAAGTTAAAAAGAGCCATATTTTTCAGTATTTTTTGTGTCAATTTCGAATGAAGTGTAAAGTTGCTTTTCTTATTACCTCCATGGCAACGGCGATTTATTTTTTGCTTCAAGAAACATGTGTTCTGTTTTGATAATGATTATGATAATAATGATACGAGGTAGATATTGTTTATATCGTGATGAGACTTATATATATTTCTGAGCATTATGATAGCGATAATAACTGTGATTTGTAATGTAATAATTATGATTGCCAAATACCTCTTTTATCAAGGATTTGTATGCGGTAGATACTTATCTGTTTACGGCGCCAGAGTTGAAAATTATCATCATAGAATTGCCGATAGACACCCGCAAAACACACACAAAAGGTCCCCCCCCCTCTTTACTTGTTATGATCTCAATGTTAGAACATCACAAGAGAAACTCTTTGCTGCAGTGCTTGTCACAATAATATTGTTGTTACTCATGGTTATTATTTAATGACTTTAAAGCGTATAATAATTTTCGAGGCACCTAGGCCACATCTGAATGATGTTTCATGGCTAATTATCATTTCCGTTACAAAATTATATTTTCTCTAATTTTCTCTACGACACAGATCTCTTGATAAATGGCAATTCGACTTTGATACCAGCTCAGGTGTTAAGGTAAGCTTAGCTGTAATATGTTGCTGTATATTAATTTTGTAAATTGTTGGTTGCTATATAAAACTTAACGTTATCAGGGCCGGATCCAGCTTTCACCAATGGAAGGGGGAGGGAATATTTTCCATATGTTCCCACATGATATTTGCTTCCTTTAGGAACTTAATAGCTCCTGGTACCTGTCTGCATGCTTGAGTACCCACCTTAGATCGCATTGTTCCACTGTGGTGACACTTTGTTTCATACAGTGGGTCAGTGGTTGGTGTCGTGTCGTGGGTGCTCAAGCATGCAGACAGGGTATATTTATGTATATTCATTTTATTGATATATTTATACTACATGTATGTATTATTTTGATGTATTGTATTTATAGTTTCTGAATGATTGTTATTTTTTTTATGCACTTTTTGTTAAGAAGTCCGAGGACAATTTTAGTGTTTTTTATACATGACAATAAAATGAATTGAATTGAATTGAATTGAATTCACAACTAAAGACTGAACTGTTACGCACATCTTAACTTTATTAATGCGAGCGGGAAGAGCCAGCTCATTTGTTTCATGAATTTAGATCTTGCAATTAAATATTTTGAAGAATTATGTTATAATGATCAAGATATATCAAAATAAACAATATATGAGTGCGCTAAGTTCTGGCAGAGAATTTTCATATACTGACTTTAAAGTGGACCTGTTTACAACTGTTTGCAGTGACTCATTTTAAAGAAAATTTAAACAAGTAGATTAGGTGAAAAATTACATAATATGAGACGAACAAAATAGATATGAATTTTCAAAACTTTCAACAGGAATTGATTTAGCTCTGGATACTTCAGATTGGTCCCATAGGAGATGTTATAGTGATGTAATGCGAGGACTATTTTTCAATTCAATACAGCATAACAAAATAGTTAAAATGCCATCATTTGAAAAGACTAATTCATTTTTTTTTCTTCCATAATGAAATCAGACAACGTATGCTACTCTCTTCATGTATTTATAGCTGTCCCAGCCTCCCAGGGGAAATCGGTACTAAGAAAAAGAAAATCCGTGATATTAATCTGCACGGTATACGAGAAAACTATCCCTTCTATATGTCATAATTTATTTACCATGTTGCCGATTCGAAATTTAAATGGTCTTACCTATCTCAGTTTTAAAACAGCCAGCAATTTTTAATAGCTTTTCCAGTTACTTTAAAACGTTCCCCTATGTATATAATTATTTCACAAGTTTATAGCTGATTTGAAAATCGAACATTCTATGCACCGTTTGAAATCGGGAAGAGGATAAAAATCTCACTTAATAAATAATTCCAGCGTGAAGCATGAGTAGATTTAAAGAAAAAAAATATGTAATGAATATTAAATATTTAAACATATTTTTAACAGTAAACATGATATTATATCGATTTACAGTATTCATGGTTTATTTATTCCAAAAACAAAACACATTTGGCAGCCAATGGCTGAAAAAATTGTGTTTACAAATGGATCATACATACACACACACACACGTACACAAACACACACACACACATATATATATATATATATATATATATACAAATCCAAAGTAATACACTTTGTAATAATAGACCTCGTAGAATAATCGTCGATATTATAACCATGTAAAGTCAATATTGATAGATCAGATAAATAGAAAACGCGATTAAAGTTTGATAAATTGATTTTTTTCTTTATTAACTTTACCCTTTTTCCGTTGAAAGTAGTAGATAGATTACCTAATCATTATTTGCCAAAAATCGCTCAAAAGGAAATAACGATCAATTGAAAGCCAGTGCATTGAATACAAAATTTAGCAATCAATTAATTAATTAATACAAAGCTGAAGTATTATATTATGAATTGTTGAGTAGGAAAATGAAAAAACAATGAAGTTTTAACAGATTAATCAGCAGTAATAACAAGCGGAACGCCTTTCGCTGTCTCGCATGCATTATGCGATTCAATGTGGTAACAGTGCTGACTTTGAAAACAGCTATTGAATAATTAATCACAAAAGAAGGCATTCATATGATAATAAAATTAGATGTCCATTGACACAACACGACCTTTAATCATAATAATGTGACCTAAGATGTGTTCAAAACATACTTCATGACCCTTGTGTATATGTTTTTTGTGTAGATCCATAAACTTTCAAAGTTATGATGTCAATGCAAAAATACCCCCAACACGGCCTAAGTTTATTGACCCTAAATGACCTTTGATCTCCGTCATGTGACCTGAAACTTTTACATGATATTTATGAATGCATGGTTATTCTTATGTTTAAGTTTCGTGAACTAGATTCCTAAAATGTCAAAGTTATAATGAAAATTCCACAAATCCCCCCAACATATTCAAAGTTCGTTGACATTGGTCATGTGAAACTATTACCCTTTGTTTTATTTCAAGAAATTGGTCCATATACTTTCTAAGTTATGACGACATTTCCAAAAATTCAATATAGCAACAGTGCTGACATTGAAAACAGCTGTTGAATAATTGTTCTCAAAGAAAACATTCATATGATAATAAGATACTATGTTCATGTTCAAACACCGTAATTCTTACCCAGCTTTTCTATTTTTATTTCCCTTCAGATAAAAAAATGTCATCTGTCTTCTGAGATGACTGCTGGAATGTGGTCCTGTTTGAGATCGCTCACCTCACTGAACCATCTTACCATCTCAGACTCATCGCTCAGTTTCTCTCTATCACCTCCTGAGCTACCGTCCGTCACAAACCTATCAGTCAATAAAGTGACGTTACAATGCTACGAAGGGTTGATCTCATCACTACCTGGGTTGCAAGATATCGATGTCCAAGATGCAGCTAGAGATGACTTTGTTGAATATGTCGAATCTTCAACACGTTTGACATCATTGCAACGACTTGAGATAAAGTGAGGGTTCATGTTCTTAACTCATTATTTGCCGAGGATGTTCATTGTTACCATGCCCGGATGCAATCCCCCTCCCGATTATGTGTTCAAAGCGCTCTTATATTAATTCGATACTGTCAAGCGCCCCGCCCTTTCCTTTATAACGGTCATTTATAATCGGATATCACGCTGAATGTAATATGTCGGCCTATTATAATATCCCAAACTGCTTAAAAAACCTTTTTAGGTAAACTGTTATGAGATCACAATACGTAGTAGGTAACACGTATTAAAAAACGTAGATCCAGTTAAACTGAATTCCTTTTCCATCGCTCACATTTACACCGATACAGGATGTGCAGGCAGGAGGCAAAATTATTCGGCAAATATGTTGAGCAAAGTGGTCGAGGTACTTGAACGGATTTTCCTCGCTCGTAGTCAAAATTCATCTGGACAGCTGTTTGGCTGCATATTATATATAAAAAAGGGAGCAATAAAGTATATCATTACAAATATATACGTCTATTACATCACAAAGTCCCCTCCCCCTCTCTCTCTTTAACTGGTCATAATTTTAACATTAGAACATCGCAAGAGCAGCTCATTACAATATTTGTCACAATAATATTGTCGTTACCTATAATTATGATAATAAAAAGAACTTTAAACCTAAGGCACTTGGTTCACATCTGAATGATGTATTATGGTTTATTATCATTCCCGTTATGAATTTCTATTTTCTATGCAATTCAGAACTCTTGATAGATGGCAATTCGACTTTGATACCGCGAAAGGTGTTCAGGTGAGCATAGGTGTATTATGTGGTTGTATATTATTTGTGTAACTTGCTTGTTGCTATATAACTGTAACATTATCAGGGGCGGATCTAGCTTTCACAAATAGAAGGGGGATATTTGTGATTATTAAAAAAATCTTAATCATTTTGTTTTCCTCCTTAATGAAATAAAACAACGTTTGCTTCTCTATATATTCATTACTGTCCCAGGGGGAATCGGTACTTAGAAAAGAAAATCCGTGACATTGATTGATTGATTGATTGCATTTATTCTTTTTCATTCCAAATTTTAACAAAAGTTACAATGTATAGTAAAACACAAAATATAATATACAGAAATGAAAAAAGGGAACCCACTGGAAAGCAAAGCTTGTTATTATGGGTTCCCTGCAATAAATAGTTGATTAAAGTATGTAATTGATCAGTGAAATTCAAATCGTAAATTAAAAAGGTTTATACAATGAAAAAGAATACTACTGGGGTCAAGCTTTTTATGTGTACTGTGTTAAAATTGACAAAAAATATTATATTATACCCCTGCTGTATAAAAACAAACCATGAGTTCAGGAGTGTATGAACAAACAATCACTTGGAAAAGACAGAACGAATACTAAAAACAAAACAAAGACAAAAACAAAAACAAAGAAGGCACGCAAACCACAACAGGACAAGACAGCAAAAAAGGGAACAGAAACAAAACAAAACACACTACAAAACATAGACAAACAGGAAAATAAGAAAAGCAACAGAACTAGACATTAAAGGTGATAGGAAGAGAGAGAGAACAAAAGAAATATAAGAGGGAGGAGGAAAGAGAAGAAAGAAGAAAATAAGAAGGGAAGAAGAAGAAGATGTGGTAGCTGCTTACACAGAAATGTTTGAGTTCTGGGGTTTATACCCAAGAATAAGAATTTTCTTTAACCCTCGACTGAAACTTAAATGTGTTGGTTTGTTACGTAATGATTCTGTAAGAGAGTTCCAAAGTTTGATACCTGTAAAAATAAATGTTTTATTCAAAAGGATGGTTCTAGCTCTTGGTGGATGAAAGAGCCCGGCGGACCTAGTAGGATAATGATGAATATCGACATTTTTAGTAAACATGGAATAAAATATATTTGGAAGTTCATTTTTATCTAAACTATACATGAGTTTTCCGAGATTGTATCGATACAAGTCACCAATCTTCAAAATATTATATTTATAGAAAAGTTCGTCAGTGTGTGAACGAAAATCTGCATGACAAATAATACGAATAGCCTTTTTCTGCAAAAGTAAAATTCTGTTCAGGAGGCAGTCAGCACAATTCCCCCATGCTGTTATACCGTAGTTTAAATGAGGCAGGATCAAAGTTGAATACAAATTAAATAGTATATGAGTGGGAAAGAAAAATTTTACTTTGTTTATAATACCAATATTTCTCGAAATAATTTTACAAATGTGATCAACGTGTTCTTTCCAGGAAAGATTATTATCAATGGTTACCCCAAGAAATTTAGTACTGCCAACTCTTTGTAAATTAGTATTTTCGAAAATTATATTACCTGGAAGTTCATCTATGATATTACTAAAGAGCATATAATTTGTTTTTTGGAGATTAAGGGATAGTTTATTAGCTTTGATCCATTCAGATACATGTACTAGTTCGTGGTTAATGGTGGCAAGCAAATGGCGTGGATCCTTATGGGAGAAAAAAATATTAGAATCGTCAGCAAACAGAAGAAAGGATAAATTATTGGAGGACTTACAAAAATCATTTATGTATATAAGAAAAAGTAGGGGACCCAAAATAGAGCCTTGCGGAACCCCACAAGTAACAAGTTTTGTTTCGGAATTAAAGTTTTCGAAAGAGACAAATTGTTTTCTATTGTCTAGGTAGTTCCTGAACCACTCCAAGGCTATTCCCCTGACTCCATAGTAATTAAGTTTGTGTAGTAAAATGTCATGATTAATGGTATCAAAAGCCTTGGAGAAGTCCAGGAACACCCCAACAGTATGTTGAAACTTGTCGATTCCGCTGGCAATCTTATCAACTATTGTTAATAATGCATGTGTAGTATTATGATGTTCACGAAAACCAAATTGTAAGGGATAAAATAAATCATGCAAATTAAAGAATTTCGTCGTACGAACAAATATCAATTTTTCAAGTACTTTAGACAAACAGGTCAGCAGTGATATGGGTCGATAATTACCTAACGCAGTACTGTCACCTTTTTTAAATACAGGTATAACTCGAGCTAGTTTCAGAGATGAAGGAACAATCCCAGTAGACATACATAAATTATAGATATATGCCAAGGGTTTAACAATGGTATTACAATTCTTTTTTAACAAAATGTTATTGATGCCATCATGCCCCGAGCTTTGCTTGTTTTTTAAGCCATGAATTATATCCGCAATTTCTGCCTCATCTGTAGGAGAAAAATATATTGAATGTGGGTTGGGGTCATGGAGAAAATCAGTAAAATGTTTTGTAGAGTCTGGAATGAGTCTGGCAAGATTTGGACCGATACTGGAAAAATAATCATTGAAAGTGTTGGCTAAAGTAAGTGGATTTTCTATTATTTCGCCATCAACATTTATTTTTGAAACAATATATTTTTTTGAATTACCATGCAAAACATTCTTGATTATTTTCCAGGTATTTTGTATATCATTTTTGAATAATTGAAACTGATTGAAAAAATATTTTTTTTTACTTTTCCTAAGTATACCAGTAAGAATGTTCTTGTAATCTTTGTACTTTTTCTTGTTTTTATCACATGGTTTAACAATTGATTTCAAATAAAGATTATTCTTCCTGTTAATGGATCGTAAAATACCCTTGGAGACCCATGGGGACCTTGGAATCTTTTTGTAGTTAGATCTTTTTTTTCGGATTAAAGGAAAACAATGATCCATCTTAGAAGATGTTATGCTCATGAATGATTCAAAGGCATCATTTGCATTTTCTATAGTGTAGATTCCAGACCAGTCTGTGTTTTCTAGCTCTTGCATAAAGTGTTCTATATTGTTTTCAGAAAAATCACGTTGTATGTGAAAAGCCGAGTTCGCCGAAAAATCATTATTGAGTTGGAAATGGAGGAATATTGGAAAATGGTCAGATAGATCGGAGAGAATTATGCCAGATGACAGCGCATGTCGTACATTCGTAAAGACATTATCAATAAGACTAGCCGAGTTAGTAGAAATTCTGGTAGGTTTAGTAATTGCTGGTAAAAAACCCGCAGTAAGAAATGAATCCATGAATTTTTGTATAAATGCATCTGAATCATATTTTAAGAGGTCTGCATTAAAATCCCCTAGTAAAAAGCAGTTTTTATGAAGCATGATGGGGTGATTTAATAATTCATTGAAATTGTTTAAAAAGTCATCACGAAGATAGTTTGGAGGTCTGTAAATAACCCCGATTACAATGTTTTTGTCATTTGGAATAACTACTTCAATAAATAAACTTTCTATAGAATTATTCATGCGATTCAATTCTGGCCTCAGCCTATACTCGTACCGTTCAGAAATAAACAAACATATACCGCCACCTGTTTTTTCTGTCCTGTTATTCGTAATCAAATTATAGCCAGGAAGTGAATAAAAAGTTAAATCAGTTTCAGAAGTAAACCAGGTTTCTGACAGACCTATAACTGAACAGTTGAGTTTGGAATTAAGTAAAAGGGAATGCAAAGCATCAAAGTTTTTATTGGCACTGCGAATATTGCAATGTAACATTAAAAAATCATCTTTACTGTTGTTTGAATGTTTACTTGCAACCTGACTTTCTGAATAATAATAGGAAGGTGCATGCTGATAGGTACTATCGTTTGGATCGGAGACAGAATCAAGATTCTTGTTTTGGAAGTTCATGGACTGGGCGACGAAATTGTGAAAAGCTTTATTTGAATTTTCATTAAAATTGGTATCTCGATCAGACTGAAAAGCGTCGTATAATTCATCATTATCCAAGTAGTGAAATGGAGCATTTGTGTTAGCAGCCATAGTTAAGGAAAGAAAAGTGGAATAGAATGTGAAGAACAGTTACACAAAAACAAGACAAAACAGGACACACAGTAACACATGAACAATCACACAAAAAGGCAAACAACGAGAAAAAACGGCAAATATGCTTGATTGGCGGCAAAAAACATTACATCAGGCATTTGCCAGCTACCCCTAAATAACAAATAAAAAGAAACCAAAAAAAAAAAAACCAGATCCGAACGGGAATCTCAAACAAACCGATGACATATCATGACCTTTTGGAATTGGTCACCATGGTTCAGGAACCAAAAAGAAATATACATCCCGGTTGAGAAAGTCCTCACAGTTGAATTACAACCTAACCCAATTCTATCACAAGAATCAAGATGTTTAACATTCATTCAAATAATGAGAGATGAACTTAATAGAATTTGAGCATGCATGCTTAGCATAAAGTCTGCACAGACCTTCAACAGATTATAATAAAGTGCGTCATTCAGAACCCAACAATTTAGGCAACAATCAAATGTAAAAAAAATCCCGCATTGCTCGTGATTGTAAAGAATTCAAATCATAATCACATAGTAATTTCGTTGCCATGTCGTACAGAGCAATTAATAGCGAAATAATGGGTGCCGTACATATAAACTTGTCATTGCTATGGCCGTCCGATGCAACATAAATACGGCAAGGAACCGAACCACACAGGAGCATGAGCAAACCCAGCACCCCTTGTATTATGAGCAAGAAAAAAATGATTTAAAGGGATAGAAAATGCTTGGATGTTCCAGGTATGATTGACGCACTGAGTTGGCCTACACACAAAAAAAAAATTATACAACGCTGTTCACCATATGAACCACACAGCAATCGCTCAACAAGTGTTTAAATCATAAGCAACAAAGTAAGTTTTCAATATATGATCTTCATTAAATTAAACATAATTGTCTAAAAGGTTTAATGAACATTGTAAGGCTCACATAGGAAACAGCGCCGCATAAAATCTTAAGGAGCGTTTATACTGTGTAATAACATCATGCATTATATTCAAATTTTAAAAACACAAGATCAAATAATCCCTCAGACGATCATTAAAATAAATTCTAATGAAATGACGAAAGCAGCTCTCTGTGGTAAATGTAGATAATAGATTTAAATTATACACCATTTTTATGATACTTAAAATTATATGAAATACAACTCGCTATGTTATGCCTAAAGAAAGGCATGAAAGAAGGTCGAGGCTCGTTTGCAGCGTAAATGAAAACGTTGATTCAATCTCTAAGTCGTATTTCAGTCAACATATGATATAACATGGTAAAAATAGGTTTTATAATAGATTTTCAGTGTCATTTTGATGATATATGATGTGAGAGAACTTCCAGAAGGGGGAAGAAATTCCATGTGATCGATTAATCTTCTGTACCACCTCATATTAAAGTTAATCATAACATCTGGGAAAAACTATTTGCTCGGCAATGTGGCCGGTACAGTACACAGTAAAAAATATACAGAAAAAATATACAAAAAATTATACAAAAAATATACAACAAAATATACAACGCTGTTCACCATACGAACCCTGCAGCAAATTGTTTAAACAGTTTAAACAAGTGTTTTAAGTTTAATTTTCAATATTTAATTTTCAATAAATTAAACATGATTGTTTAAATGGCCAAACAAACGCTGCAAGGTCCATACGGTAAACAGCGCCGTATAAAATCTTAAACAGCGTTTTTACGGTGTATTATTCAATACAAGGTAAGGGAAACTAAGAGAATATAAACTCTGAAAGAAATTTGAACAACATCTGCTAAAAATACTGGCTTTAAGACCAATAAACAACCATCAATCAGAAGAACATTAGAACTTATCTCCAGTATCAATTTGGAAATGATTAGCCATGTGGAGATAAAGACCTAAAGAAACAATATTCAACAATTAAACTATTTTCATGAAAAAACCCCAGCCTTTCTACAACATCAAGGAAACCTGCCTATGAAAAGCTTGACCCCTGCTATTGAAAGAATGGAGTTGATGTGGCATATTAAACATGCTAAAGAGACCATCGTCCTGTACATTTAAACCAACCTCAAGCATAAGTTAGGTATTCTGTAGTATGAAGACACGCATAATAAAAAAAAAAATCCACAGGGATCCGTATTAGACACCAACAGATGAAAACATATGTATTTTAAAAAATGTATTTGCCATAAAATAGGAGTGAACATTTTTATGTTAAAAAAAAATTAATTTATTTCTACAGTATCATTTCATCCTTGTCGCCATAGGAAACAAAATTGGCCCCTATATGTGGCAGTATGGTTTTTACATCACAAGAAACTACCTTTTAGAAAAACCTTGTAATTCAAATCGAAGGTTATTTCAGAAGTATTTTTTGAGTAAGGATACACATCTACAGTTGATAAATATCTATTATCAAAACCAGACACCGCCTATGGGACCAGCTTCAAAATAGCTGCACTGGGTAGTGTTTGTTTACTGAGGAAATAAAAATGGCAGAACCATTTAAAATAAATCGTTCAATCAAGTGACCTTAATTCTGTAGCATTTCACTTCAAATATCAAATAAGGAAATAATTAAGTGTAATAATGACAGTAAGTGACCGGTAGGTTTAAAAAGAAAGAAAGAAAGAAAAGAGTCGTTCTACTCATACAAGCGGAGTAAAATGTTTCTTTTAGCAAAGTAGCAGATATAATTTGCATGAGAGCAATACATAAAAAGTTTATTTTATCTTACCGAATTAATTACTTAGGAATAAATTGAATGGGAACTATCATCCTGTACATTCTTATTCCAAAACTACATATTCGTTTCGACTCTTGTGTAAAGAAAAAATGTTACACATTAATACAAACTCAAAACATCAGTTTCGAAATAGTTCCAAAGTGAAAAGTACAAACTTGCTGAAAAGACCTTTCTTTCCCCTTTCTTTTTTAAAGATGAGGATCAGGTTTGAAAAAAAATACAACGGACATAGTCAGCGGCATAAAAAAATAAAAAAATTAGATATTAACAAAGTTCCTGTGTAATGCCAAAATGAAGTTAGGTGTATTGACAGTTACATGAAGAATGTATTTTTTATAGCAACGATGAACTTCATGCTTCAATTGAGAAATTAAAATGAAATATCATGTAGCCATATTCCTGTCTTCTGTTGTAGCATCGAATGGGCTCAAACTTCAATCCGAGTATAACTTTTTTGTAGAATGTAGGTTTCATCTCGACTGAAATATAAGATGAGCAATTTTCAGAGGCCCAGAAATTTCCTGTCATGAATGAGCTGAAATAACTTTTTCTACAGAATCAGAACATTAGCTTTCGCAAAGGTAGCAGTAAACAGGTAGATTCCAAATATTGATATACATAGCATATGATTAAACTGTCCCTTCTAAATGTCATACTTTATTTACCAAGTTGCCGATTCGAAATTTAAATGGCCTCACCTATCTCAATTTTAAAACAGCCAGAAATTTCCGGTTACTTCTATATAATTAGTTCACTTTTTTAGCTGAATTGAAAATCGGACATTCAAAGCACCGTTTGAAATCACAAAGAGGATAAAAATCACACTTAACAAATAATTCGAGCGTGAAGCATGAGTAGATTTAAAAGAAAAATCAGTTATGAATATTGAATATTTAAGCATATTTTTTTAACAGAAAGTAATAACAAGTCGAATGCATCTGGCTGTCTGGCATGCATTATGCGATATTGCAACAGTGCTGACTTTGAAAACAGTTATTGAAAAATTATTCACAAAAGAAAGCTTTAATATGATAATAAAATAATATTTCCGTTGACCCAACATGATCTTTGACCAAAATCATGTGACCTAAGACGTGTTCAAAACATACTTGATAACCCTTATGTATATGTTTAATGTGTAGATCCATAATTGTTCAAAGTTATGATGCCAATTAGAAAATACCCCGAACACGGCCCAAGTATATTGACCCTAAATTACCTTTGGTCTTAATCATGTGACCTGAAACATACACATGATTTTAATGGATGGATGGTTACTCTTATGTTCAAGTTTCATGAACTAGATCCATAAACTTTTAGAGTTATGACAATTCCACAAATATCCCCAATATTATCAAAGTACGTTGACCCTAAATGACATTTAACCTTGGTCATGTGACCTTAAACTCAACAGGAACTTCAGGGATACTCAATTGCTCTATTTCATAAAAGTAAACGGCTTTGAACGTTTACTGGTTGCATTAGTATTGCACTTGTTGCACTACAGTGCGTATAAAAAAAAAACCGGGACAGATTTGAAGAGTCAAAAAAAAAATTTGTTTCCAATGATAATGTCTATATTTTGATGTTAATATGTGCTCTAGGGTCTTATCATTCGAATGCCATTAACACAATTTAGTTTTCTTCATGCTTGAGGGAACATGGAATATTTTTGTCTAGGATTAAAAAGAAGGCTTGCGTCAAAATGGCATATAATAATAATAATAATATAGGGTATTTATATTGCGCACATATCCACCTTGTTAGGTGCTCAAGGCGCTCCTATATTACCCGGCTAAGCTAGGCGTACACAGCGCACACAGCTTCTTGAGGAATTACTTCCTACCGGTACCCATTTACCTCACCTGGGTTGAGGCATATAATGATAACAATAATGATCAGACATCTTGCTAATCAGCTGACTTTCTCTTAACCTTTTCATTATCTGTGCCATAATTTTAGAATTATGCTGTCATTTTTTATTTACATATTTATTTATTTACTTTAATCATTATTTTTTTCACTTAAACCTCTTTTACCTTTCAATTTTCCTTCATGAGTAAGAAAATAAGACTTTTTGTCAATCCAAGCAAGGAGATTTGCATGATTAATTGGGAAAAACTTGTAATTATTCAAATCCTTTTAAGTGAAACAAATTATGTTATGGTACCTTTAAAGACATGAAATCAATTTTTCATTCAAGAGGTTATCGATTCCTTTACCAAATTCAATTATATGCTCGACAGGACAAACGGGGAGGAATTAATGTCTTTCAATGGCATTGGTGTATTGGGTCAATTTTGAAGGAGCTAGATATGGTAGATCGGGTAAAATGTATTAAAAAGTTGTGAGCGAACGAAGCGAAGCACGCAAATATTCCCACTTTTTTATTACAATATCAAATTTTGTGGTAGATTTTGACACAATATTATAAAATAATATCATATTCTACTTTCTATCTTTCTTTTTATTTCCTTACTACTTTTTTCTTGGTCATGATTTTTTTTAATTGAGGGGAGGGGAGGGTATATATCGCGAGCCTCCGCTCATCTGTATGGCACTGTTTAAAAGGCACAATAATCTTTGTAGCACACAATGAAAGGATTTGAAAAAAAAAATACACGCACTCCCATACTTCGGTTGAAAAAAATGTGTTTGCTTGAAGAAGGAATATTCAAAGCTAACAGAGAACATATGAAAAAGAAACAACAGAACAATTCAAGCAAAACAATTAGATTTAAAAATGAATTTTGACCGCATAATTCGAAAATTATGGCAAAGATAATGGAAAGGTTAGGAGGAAGTCTGCTGATTAGAAGGAAATCCGATCACCATTTTTATCATTACATGCCATTTTGGCGCAAGCCTCCTTTTTTAATCCCAGACAAAAACATTCTGTGTTCGCTCAAGCATGAACAAAACTAAATTTGTTAATTGCGTTTCAAAGATTAGACCCTAGAGCACATATTAACACCAAAATATAGACATCATGATTTGAAACAAAAATTGTATAGAATTTTCAAATCTGTCCCGTTTTATTTATATTTTATTTTTATACGCACTGCAAAATTACGAAAAGCAATAGGTACTCAATGCACTTTTCAACCAATACAATTTTAATTTGTCATTTTGTGATGACCATATTTGAAATTTATTTTCGTGGGTGCATCGTGGTCTAGTGGTTCTGAGTCTCGCCTTTTCAACAGAGGGTCGTGGGTTCGAATCCTAGCCATGGCGTGTTTTCTTTCAGCAATAAATTTATCCACACTGTGCTGCACTCGACCCAGGCGAGGTGAATGGGTACCCGGCAGGATTAATTAATTGAATGCACTGAGCGCCGGTGATGGTAGCTCGAGCTAAAGCCGGGGTATTAATAGCAAGTGCTTTGTATCCTCAGGCAAAAGAGCTATATAAATCCAGCTATCATTATTATTATTATTAGAAATTAGCCTTAATATATACATCATATCCTAAGATTTTCAGCCCACCCCATGCTTGAAAATGTATTTTATATAAACAAGAGAATAATACGCAGGGGTGCATCCGTTTGTATTAAATTTTGATATAAAATTGATAAATCTTTTTCAATAACACATACTTTTATCTTGAAACTTCACACCACGAAAATTTTTGGGGCACACATATTGATATGATATCGTAATCCATTGGAACAGTGACATTCGATTTGGTGGAGATTTTTTTAGTAATAAATATATGTATATTGTGAAAGAAATGGATGAAGACAGGGTTGGCACGTCTGAGACGGTGCGTTTTAAAACGTTTTAAAACGCGTATTAGAACACCCATTTTTCACATAAAAAGTGTTTTAAAACACGGCACAGGCTTGTGTGTAGTAAATTTGCAAGGATGGGATTTTAGATGAATGTTTTTTTTTTCATACTTCCATTTCTGAAGTGATGTATTGTTTTCCTCTAACTTTTTAAAACTCTTTCTCAACACCACTCCTTTTTTTATCCCCCCCCCCTTATTTTGCCTTTCTCCATCTCTTTGTCATGTTTCTTTCTTCCCAGTTCAATTATAAATCTGTAAACACGACAGGGCCACTCCATATCATTCAAGCCTCTTTTGGAATGCATGCATGTGTATGCAGTTATGATATTACACAACAAGTGCATGTCATACCCCGAATTTCTAAAAACGTGATTCATGTATAAAGCCAAGATCTGTATCATTATTTTTACTTTTTGTTGATTTAAATTATTGTCAATAATTTCCATTAAAAAAAAAGAAGTAAAAAAAAAAATTCTTACGCAAATTTTGTTTCTCCCCCCCCCCTTAATTCACAAGACTCACAATACCCCGGGACTACATGTACATGTATGAGGAATAATTTTAGTGGGACTTTTTAGGGGCATTCAATTTCCATGCTTTAGTATTTTTTTCGGGAAATATGACTTTTTCTGTTGGAAGTTCACTAACAAATATTGTAATATTCTTTCACTAAATACTCCAAAAATGTATTTAAAACGTCAAGAGCTTAATTCAGACTGTATAATTTAATTGATTTACGGAAAATTGCATCATTCGTTGGAAAAAAGTTAAAAAACGATATAAAACGTTTTAAAGCATTTTGTTTTTTTGAATAAAAATCTTTTTTTATTTGTTTTATTACAACCCTGGATGAAGAGAAAAATGGTAGGCGTAGCTTAAATCAAGGATCCCCAGAGCTATCTACCCTTTGGAAAAATTGGTGATGCCGAAAAAATGTCTCTGCCGGGAAAATGAACGCGTGCCCCCAGCTTTGAACGACGGTGCCTTAACCATTAGACCATAGAGACGGGTTAGTGGCTAGGGCGACCTTGATCCAATTGGCCGTCAGATAGATTTTCGACACCATATCAAATATAATTTCCTTTGTCATGTTTGTTGGGTATAAGCGGGTTTTTGCACAAAGACAAGCCGCCACGCCTCAGCTATATCAAAGCTTTTTCCGGCATCACCATTTTTTTCCAATTGGTAGATAGCTTTGGGGAACCTTGAGTTAAGCTATACAAAAGAGTTGCCAAAGCTGCTGTACATGTAAAACGTCACACACACATACACATCACCCACGCAAACACACACTCACACATACGTATATATATATATATATATATATATATATATATATATATATATATATATACTACAAAGCTGTAGTACATGTATAACTTCACACATTTGTATACTTTCTCCTATACGTGTACTGTATCAAAGCAATAGCTTTGATCCAGCTGAGGCATGGCGGCTTGTCATTGTTCAAAACCCACCTTCACCCGACAAAGGAAATTACAATTGGTATGGTGTCGAAAATCTGTCTATCTGACGGTCAATCGGATCGGGGTCGCCCTAGCCACTAACCCGTCTCTGTGGTCAAGTGGTTAAGGCACCGGCGTTCAAAGCTGGGGGCCCGGGTTCGATTCCCGGCAGAGACATTTTTTCGGCATCACCAATTTTTCCAAAAAGGGTAGATAGCTCTGGGGAACCTTGATTTAAGCTACGCCTACCATTGTTCTCTTCATCCATTTCTTTCACACTATATATATATATATATATATATATATATACACGTCGGATTTTTTTCTTCATAATTTCTCGTCTGAAGTAATACATATTTATTTAAGTCTAAAAATATTTAATATGACAAATCACGTTTTTTTTTTTGGGGGGGGGGCAGGATGAAATAAATCGTTTTTTACGAAATGCATAAAAGGTGTGAAGAATGAATCTGATCCCAAAATCATTTCATGAACCAAACAGATTTTACAGAACATAATTGTTTTCTACCTTTTCTGTTTATATTTTCCTTCAGATAAGCGAATGTCGTCGGTCTTCTGAGATGACTTCTAGAATGTGGGCATGTCTCAGATCTGTCACCTCACTGAAGCGTCTTACCATCTCAAAGTCATCTTTCAGTATCCCTTCATCATCTCCTGAGTTACCATCGGTCACAAACCTATCAGATGTAAGAGTGACGTCAAACAGCTATGAAGGTCTGATCTCATTGCTCCCTGGTGTGGAAAATATCGATATCACCATAGATGATGCAGAGGGAGACATGGCCCATATCACTGCTGGTCTTCGTCGGACAGGAGGGCAGAAACTCAAACACATACATCTTTATGGTCCATCATCACTTTCACCAGGGAGCCATGTATCGGAAGAGACAATGCGAGGACTGGGTCTGATCATCAAAGAGCATACACAGAACCTGCTGGAGCTCCATCTGCAATCGGTGAAGTGTAGAGACGAGGATGACTTAGTTTACCTAATGGAGTGCTGCAGACACGTGAAGACGCTGCAATATGTTTTGTAAGTTCTTGCTTACTAAAAACATTTTGTTGATATAGTTTAAATATCAATCAAATGCAGTAAGTTAATTCCCAATGTTACAGCGAGTTCAATTGTAACTTTTTTATAAGCTCCAGTAGCCTGCTATCAATAGTTTTTCATACCTAACTCGCATTCAATGTGAAATAATCGATTTGTTTATTGCATTGAAAATGTCCTTTTCAATTTTTCTCAAAATGTTATATGTATTACTTTTTAGTTTTTTAATGTATGTTACTTCAATCACACATTTTGTCATTTTTTGTTATGGCCGGCCCGATCCCCACAGGCCTACTCACACTGGCACCGCATTCTGTTGGTTCACGCTACCACGCACATGGGTCTCGCGCTCTCCATCAACGGCCGATTAGCTCGGCATAGGAGGATTACCATATGCGCACAAGTAGGCCGTAAAACAATATTTAACAAATGCTTAAAATTTCCGGTTTACAGACCTTAATACCAACAGATTTCTAGCTCTCATTTATATTCAATTGATGAATAAGGTAAGGCCAGGATTTCATGAATTTCTAATATTGAAATTGTCATTTTTTTCAGAATGGATTATCGATATCGACAAGTTTCATTTCGCGCTTAGGAAGAGGATTAGAAAAATAGTCATTTTCATACGATGACAACATGTCTTTACAATTTTCCCTTGTGCTTGGTCTATCATCATTGTGAAGTACTATCCAAGTCCACTTCACAATTTGTTTTACGATGCTTGAAAGACTGCATAAATGGAAATTTTTAAGATCGCCATCATTTTTTTTCAGCTCGCGCTCGCGGATTACTGATTTCCATAATAAAAGAAACGTATTTAGAATGCCAAGATTCTAGGTCTAAATTCCCAAAACACGCGCACACAATAGATACGCAGTCTGTTTATTATTCAAAACGTGCTTAAACTATCCTGTTTCATATCATAATATCATAATTTTTCTTCTCGCGATTCGCACTCGCATTATTAATGTAGGAAGATACTAAATTAGTCGTTCTTTTCGTGATTTACGAAACATGAATAGTGTGTCGCGTTTTTAGGTCTAAATCTCTTTTTTTTTCGTTTCGCGCACGAATAAAATTTTAAGTTATATATCTATTTTGTTTATAATTACAAAAAGTGCTTAGAATGTCCGATTTTGGGGTCAAAATGTCAACAATTTTCAGGTCACGCTTCGAGCTCGCATTAAATGATTTTTGAAACATGTAGGCTTATCGTTTTTATTGGCAACTGCAAACATTCCTTAAAAGGTTTGTTTTCCATCAGGCTAGAACATAATATCACAATTTTCTGCTCGAGATTCGCTCTCGCAGTAATAATTTATTTACATACACATCTTGTTCTCGATCACAATTATTGCTCAGAATGTTCAATTTTCAGGAAAAATACATTAAAGTTCTTTTAAAAAATTTGCTCGCGCTTCATGCTCGTACCATTTAATTAGGGCTTATATGAGATTATTATTCATTTATGTTTTGTGAGAATAAAGCTAGGAAGTGATCGTTAGGACTAACATAATAAAATAATCACAGGGCGGGAGGTCAGGGGATCTTGGTGGCCTTTCTACGTCATTGTTGAGGGCCACAACTTGATCTCCAAAGAGTTCTTTGGGTCTACCTCGAATGATGTTGGAACGAATGACTGGAGTGCTTGTCCTGAATCCGCCAAAGATGCAGATTCACTCCTCGATTCTGCCTCTCAAAATGTTAGTCCAACGACTGTTGTATGATCTGCTCGTTAATTATTTTCAATTACATTCGCCACTTACACTCCTTTGGAAGGAAAATGTCCAATCAGGATTTTTGCCAGTTCGGGCATCGATGAAAGTATTTACATCTGCATGACAAAATGACAAAAAGTGGTTTTCACCAGTTGCATTCAGAATCACTTTTGGTCATGCGTGGCACAAATGGTACAAATAGGGTATCAATGAAAAACTAATGAGTATTTCTTTCACTTCCATGCAAAATAATTCCCAAACTAAATATAATTTGAATACCAGACCTCTAGATTTGGATTACCTTTTTTTCTGAAACGCACTGTATATTAATTTTATAACAAACTACTTAGAATCCCGCATTTAGGACATTTTATAAAAAAAAAATAGGCTCGCGATTTGCGCTCACATTGTTAGTTAAAAATATATCAACCCATGAATCATATTCATGATTACAAAAGTAAATGAAATATCCAGTTTCAGGCCTCAATGTCAACAAATTTTACGCACTTTTTGGCTAATTAGATATAATAAATACTTTTATGAATTCCTAATAACTAAATTGTCCCTTTTTCAGAAATGAAGTTTCATATCGTACTTAGGAATAGTAATATAACGATAGTAATGAAGACAAAATGTCCGTCAGCCTAGAATGTCCCGATCCTAGGTCAAAATGATAATCAAATAACAGCTCGCGTGTTAAATAGTGCTTAAATTGACCCTTTTCTTTGTATCGGAATATCAAATACTTTCAGCTCGCCCTACGCGCTTGCATTGTTGGTTTTCAAAAAAAAAATGTATTCAGATAATGTCTAACTCTAAAACAGGCGCACGCATGTTTCTTTTTTTTTAATACGCAGCTTGATCTCCATTCAATATGTGTTAAATTTATCCAGTTTCAGCTCGAAATATCAAAAAAAAATTGCTCCCGCTTTGCGCTCGAATTGTTAATATAGATATCTAGGTACCAAACTATACCCATCTTTTTTCATGATTTACAAAACATGAAAAGAGTTTCCTGTTCTTAGGTTTGAATTTTCATACCTCTCACGCTTCGTGCTCGCATCAATTGTTTGTTCATATTCATGTACCGTTTAGGATTACAACAAGTGCATAGAACGTCGTTTTTTTTAGGTCGGAAAGTCAAAAATTTTCAGCTCGCGCTTTGCGCTCGCATTATTTATTCGTTGAGACATGAATCGTTTTAATCGCTAACTGCAAAAGTCCTTAACAGGTCCCTTTTCTACACGACAAGATAGTATAATAAAAAAATTATGCTCGCGGTTCGCGATCGCAGTAAGTCCCGACGTTTCGTTGGAGAACGCGAACGCTTATTTACGACGTTAGCTGATTTTGGAAGAGACTTTTGGGATCGTCGTCATGGTCGTAAAACTCTGTCCTGCAATGCAAATTCTGTAACATGAGATCTTTTGCGTTTTGCATCTGCAACAGAAACATTGAATATGCGTTTCGTGTGAAAAATTCTGGTCGCTACTATGGTAACAGCGATAAATTCGATCTAGGACGACTTTCCAAAGCCACATTTGGTTTCTCCCAGAGCTCGAGAGGCCGCCCATGGGGCCCACTTCCATTGAAGAGTGGATACCAGGCGCGACCACATGTAAAAAGGGAAAGAGTGGGCAAGTACGTTACGTATAGGCCTATGTTACGTAATACGGATGTCAAAAACGATGTTTAAAATATTGAAAAGGAGGATATGTCTTCAATACTTGTAGGGTTTCACAAGCTAAATACTTTTTAAGAGATGCATTTTCATAATCTGGAAAAGCTTTGCTTCCCTTGTTTAGGGTGCTTTTTGAAACCGCATGGTCGTACCTGGTATCCACTCATCAATGGAAGTGGTCCCCCCGGGAATTCGAATCTATTCCGCATTTCTGGGGAAAGTAAAACATAATGCCCATTACATTGTGTGCTAGAGGCAAATCGTTTGTGTAGTAGTAAACAAAAGAAAAAAGGCAGACGTAACATGCTGTGTAAATAATCAACGCATGCGAAATGGTTTCGGCTGGAGAGGTGATTTGACCCACGGAATCAATTGCCAGAGATCCACCAATAATCCACATTAAATGCAATATCGATTCGATGGACTGTAATGATCTATATCTAAGCCTTGATTCAGTAACCTTATCCTCACTCAATATGTACTCGATTTGTTTGAAAAAACAATTTCTTATCCATGTTATAATCTATTGTAGCTCCTGCATTTCGAATATCTCCAGCCATCAGTCGTAATACATGCATGTATGGTGCGGGTGTCGCGGGAAAGAATTTTGCACACGAAAAGCAGATCTGTAGGGCCTGTAACCCCCCCTGTAACACAATGCTTAGCATTGATTGTAGAGTAGTTTTCTACGTTTGATTATATTGACTATAATGTACAATCAATCTTAAAAATCAAGTGTATGATTAAGCGTAAAATTTTGTGTTAGGGGACCCTAATATTAGCGTCCGTGATGATTGCGAAACGTGGCTATTATCTAGTTACATACGCATTTTCTTCAGGTTCACAATCATTGCCCGGAATGTTCGATTTTCAGGACAAAATACATGAAATAAAAAAAATTGCCGTTTTACCCCACCCCCCTCAAAAAAATAATTAATAAAAAAAAATTAAATTAAATAGAATTCACGGCCAAGAAAAAAAAACAGAAAGGCATAAGGGTGAAATATAATATATTTTTTTTAATATTATGTAAAAATCTATCACCAACTTGGATTTTTGTACTAAAAATGTCAAAATTTTTGCTCGCTCGTCTCGCTCGCTCGCAACTTGTTAATTTTACGCCATACGCCTTATCAAGCCCCCTCAAAGTTGTTGGTTCATTACGCCACTGGGACATCCCTTCAAAGAATCAAACAAAAATCAATTTTAAACGGCCAATATGGAAAATATGGTTGAAAAAAAATTGTCGCCCCATTTAGGCAAAAATTTATGGAGGAGGGGACATCACAAATTGTCGCCCCATTTTACTCGACACTGAACACACAAACAAACAAAATAGGTAATGTAGAATTGCAAATGCAATTGGACCATTTGGCTATTAGACGAACTGGGCACTTAACCAAATGAGAATTAGACCAAGTATAAATTAGACCAATTGCAAACTGGACCAAATGGGTTAAGCTCACGTGTTATTAGACAAACGGAATTAGTCCAATTTTTGTTAGACCAAGTGGATAAAACCGAATTTTCCATAGGCTCAGCTGCTATTTTCCCTCTAAGCCTTTAAGATATTCTTCTCAAAAATAAATGTCATCATATTCGATCATTTTTATTAATAGAAATGTGTAAAAAAATCAAATTATAGCAAATTTTAACTTGTGTTTATTCAACCGTGAAATTTAGCCAAAAACTTGGATCGTCTTTTCGAAAGTACCTTTTACAAGCCTTCTGACTATTTTTCATGATTAGTATGTGGAATTCGTTCCAATAAAGTGGAATCAAAATAAGGATATTTGGCTTGTGACTTTTTAAAAGTGACAATTTTGCCTTCTGGCGGTGCTCACCGAAGCATGACATAACATTCACTCAGAGGGTTGCTTACAGAATTACCTACACGGTCATGTAAAAATATATTAAAAACTCGCACTGGTTCGGAAATTATGGATGTTTGTTTTTAAGGGGGGAATTACTTTTTTTGTTGTGTATAGTTCGGAGGAAAGTTGGCGACAAACAATGGTGCGAAAAAATAAACAAATAAAGAAATAAATAAATACTAAAGAAAATTCTGACGAAATTAAGAGGTGACCTATCAGAGACAGACCACCTAATGATAACAAAAAACAATGATAATAGTACACACATATACACACACGCACAAAACCTTACAACAAACAACGACACACACCAGGACACACATACACACTACACACTATACATTTGTGTGATTGGCTGCAATTTGTGGTTCTAGCTTTCTTTTTGTGGTGTCAAGTGTTGCACAAATTGTCACGGGCCGACAATTTGTGGTTTAACAAGATTAACGTCGCCATTGTTCAAACGGCAAGGAATTGATTTCCCGAAGGCAAGAAAAGGGATCGAGCACTGCCTAAGGGTTATGCATAATATGAAATCAAGCAGTTTCTGAAGCATGATCTTTTGCTTTTCTAGCAATTGCCTGTACTGGAAGCAAGTGCTACTTTTTATGCATCTGACCCATTAACAAACATTTTATGGAATATTACTCAATATTATTTGATACACCTATCATTTTTCGTACTGCAAAGTCACTTTTACCTGCATTTTTCGTACTTCAAAGTCAAAGTCAAGATCTTGTTAGTACTCTTGTATTATGAAGTATAAATTTTCATTTCGGGAGAGTAAACAAAAGGTATTGAATTAAAACTAACGTGTCACATATTACTAGCGTTTTAACCTGAAACATACAATTGACACATACACGCAAACACTTTTGATATACATTCCCTATTTTCTTATGATTTCTTATACCCATTCTTTTATTTCATGATTTCAGGCTCTCTAAATGTGGGACGACGAATAATGGCAGGCTGCATTCATACCTCGGGGACCAAAACCGTGGATCTTCCGACGGTTTCTATGTGCGTTTTGAACATGTAAGATATACTGCACTGCTTTTACGCTTTGTAATTTCAATGTCACATTGATGCATACCAGCACTTGAATTTAGGGTTAAAAAATACGAATAACATGTTAGTCTATAGCAAGATTGTTTATCATTCATATTGAAAGCAAACATAAATGTGAAATAAAAAATATAATAAGCCTGTATTGTATTTTTTTAAATTTTACAATACAATATAGAAGATGGATCACAATTCGTTCGTTTTTTATAGTAAATCATTTTTGCTTTGGTTCAAAGAAACAAAACAATATTATTCGCTTTGAACTTCAATATAAATGAGTTTTCCAACAGCTTTTGTGATATTGAATAATATGACAACATCGAACTGCAGCAAACGTTTTAATCGATTTGGGCGAAAATAAACAGCGAGTGCTATGGACGGGGAAAGAGAGGACGTTGTTGAATTTCTAGTGTGTATTTTGTATTTATCTAAAGTGCACAAAAGGGAAATATAAGGGGGGGGGGGAAGGGAGACAGAGAGCAGGAAAAATTTGAGAGTATAGATTGGGCTTCCTCTGAGTAATACTCATGAATTTCCCTGGTTCCTCCTTTTTTCTATTTACAAGTTTATCATAATTTACTGTAAGATAAATATTTCTTTTAGAATATTTGCCCTTTAACCGATCCCATACTGTCTGCTTTGAAAATAATTGCTTTTCAAAACAAGGTGCCCAGGAATATAATATACTAATAAACATGTATATAAGCTCTATGAAATGCATCACAGCGAAACAAAAACAGAGTAGTCACAGTGTCATAGGAATATGCTCTATGCATATTAGGTAATAAAGAAACAGAATGGACCCAAAAATGAAAGTGACAAACTGTTAAAAATAGCAGGACAAGCGTTATGCTTTTTCACCTCTTACAATCTGGGTGATTTGTTAAAAATAGCTTCTGTTGTCGGGCTTCCAACATAGGAAAAAGGCAGAAAAAAAAATCAATTATGACGTCATCGTTTTGAGTCCGGTAACGTCACGGTTCATTTTTTTTCTCCTTTTCCATTACCGCATTTCAATTTTTTAATTTTTATCACATGGCGATACCATAAATATATTTTCTGAGAGTTTGCATTGATGCACACTACATTTTCTCGCATATTTGGTGCAGCTTTCCTATTCTATCTGCATTCGGATTATATAAACCGACTTTTCCTGACATAGCAGTTTAGTCCCAATCAGAGCCCCAAACCAAGCAATCCCCCCCCCACAAAAAAAAAAAAAAAAAATATCTATATATATGAATATAAATATATAAATAAAATAGGTTGACTATTTTGCTGAAGTTTTCTATCGCACATTTTTTTTCAGTCAAATCTTCCCCTTTCACTGATTTTATTGAAAGACGCACTTAACAAACAACATACATGCTATTGTACCGTCGTTCAGATGTGGATTCCGTCTGGTCAGAGTAAAATTATACTATGCATGGATATAAAAAATCAAGAAAATTATCTTATCACGACCCAGACGTATGCAGTTTGGTCGGAGAAAAGTCAGTTGGAGGAAAGTTTGGACTAGTTCCCGTCTGGACAGAGTTACTGCAACCATCCTCTGACCAAGATACTCATTCCACCTACCAAGACACTAGCCACTTTCCTGTCGCGGGGAAGGAGAGCCAAATGTTATGCTCTACACATGCGTGACCAAAATAAAAACCCGTTTAAATGTTTTTTTTTGGTCTTCAGTCTTAGACGCGGCCACGCGTGCACCCGTTAAGGGTATCAAAAACACCGATTTTCGAAGAAGGTGGTTTTGAAAGACTGGTCAATTGTCAGTCGCGGTTTAAAACGCATTTAGGGTATTTTTTCCATGTTTTTTTCAAGACTAGCCAAACATGTTTAGGTTTTTTTTTTCTTTCTTTTTTCGGATATTGTGTTGCCATGGTAACGGTGTATTTTGACCCCCCCCCCCAAGAAAAAAAAAATTGCCGTTTATAATAATTCATCAGTTTTCTACCAATTTTCATGAAAGGTGACTCACACATTGGTTTGGAGGTTAAGATGTGCGAGACACATTTTTGCATGTGTCGGAAATTGTGTTGCCCTGGTAACAGTACATGTATATTATGTCGAAAAGTATGTAAAAATGTTGCAGTTCTAACTGCTTCCTCAGTTCTTAATCATATCTCGTGAAAATTCGGCATAAAAATTAGTCTTGATGTGAAAATGTGCAAGACATGTTTGTCTGTATCAAAAGTCATTTTGTCATGGTAACAACACTTTTTTATCACATGGCGATACCATTAATATATTTTCTGAGAGCTTTCATTGATACACACTACAGCTTTTGCCATTTTTTTTTTCTCGCATATTTGGTGCAGCTTTCCTTTTCTATCTGCATTCGGATTATATACGCCGACTTTTCCCGACATAGCAGTTTAGGCCCAATGAGAGCCCCAAACCAAGCAACCCCCCCCCAAAAAAAAAAAAAAAATAAATAAAATAAAATAAAATAAAAATATATATATATATGCAGCAATGGAGATACACACCTGAAAGTCGACCCTGAGTCAACCGACTTGAAGTCAATTTACTCAGGGTCATGTTCAGAACTTATACATTTTTTTGAGCTCGGAGTGCTTTCACGATGGGAAACACAGTTGGGGTGTGATCGCTTATTAGAACAGCCACTACGTACATTCTCGATCGGCCATTTCGTTACGATTTTAAAAAAAAATGGCCGATCGAGACGGGGGTAGAAGGAGAGAACTTTTCGTTTTTTTGAGGTTCCAGTCTGTGCCCAGATGTCAGGAAACTGCCACTCGTTAGACCTTCATCCATATAATCGTGGTAATTGTATACTTTCTGTTTTCACAATTCATTGGAGAAATATTTAGACCATAAATCACCCTAGTCCGGTGACTATGGTCAAATACACGGTAAGCCCCTGGGCGTACCAGTCACTGGCACCTGCCACTGCACCACTCTAAATTATACTTAACCCAGGGAGCTTACCGTGTATTTGACCAAAGTCACCGGACTAGGGTGATTTATGGTCTAAATATTTCTCCAAATGAATTGTGAAAACAGAAAGTATACAATTACTTCGATTATATGGATGAATCTAACGAGTGGCAGTTTCCTGACATCTGGGCTGGCTGGCTGTTCTAATAAGCGATCACACCCCCCAACTGTGTTTCCCATCGTGAAAGCACTCCGAGCTAAAAAAAAATCATAAGTTCTGAACATGACCCTGAGTAAATTGACTTCAAGTCGGTTGACTCAGGGTCGACTTTCAGGTATGTATCTCCATTGCTGCATATATATATATAAATATATATATATATATATAATAGGTTGACTATTTTGTTAAGGTTTTCTATCGCACATATTTTTTTTTCAGTCAGATCTTCCCCTTTCACTGATGTGATGGAAATACGCGCTTAACAATCAACATACATGCTATTGTAACGTTGTTTAGATGAGGATTCCTTCTAGTCAGAGTAAAATTATATTATGCATGGATATATAAAAAATCAAGAAAATTTTCTTATCACGACCCAGACGTATGGTTGGTTGGTCATGACCTGCCCCCCCCCCCCCAAAAAAAAAAAAAAAATCCGAAATGGGTTTTCAAGTTACAAACAAAGGACAGAAACAAATGAAATGGTCCCGACTCCTAAGTAAGAGTTTTAAGTTCAATTTATTTAAATGAGCATATCCTACAGAGACATGCAAAACAAAAAGACAATGCTAACTTTTTTTGGCTACATGTAAAACTAGATTCTAGACCTGCATGTAGTTACAGGTCTAGTTCTAGTTTTAAGGGGGCTATACCTAGATCATGAACTACAGTCCCTTGCTCAGATCTCCTAGAAATAATCTAAACCCCTAGCTTACTTCCTTTTTAGGCCTAGATGAGAAGATCTAGACTACATCTAGATCAAGATCTGCATTTAGAAAGTCTTGATCTAGGCCTACATTGAGATACGAGTCTCTAGATCTAGAATAGGGTCTAACTTTTAGTCTAACAAATATAGATCTTGATATCTAGATCTAGGTCTAGGCTAGGCCCTGGTCTAGACTGAGCTGTTGGTCTAGGCTTAGTCCTGTTT
Organism: Lytechinus pictus; assembly: GCF_037042905.1. Lineage (NCBI taxonomy): Eukaryota > Metazoa > Echinodermata > Echinoidea > Temnopleuroida > Toxopneustidae > Lytechinus > Lytechinus pictus. Next base: position 6,287,850 of record NC_087250.1, read on the forward strand.
TTTAGTCCTGGGAGAGGAAAACAAGTCCAAAAAATGTTTAGACTTTAAATAGACTAAAAACTCCCCAAACAAACATATGGACAGTAGGACTAGATTCTAGGCCCAGTTGGCAAGCAATGCAATGGTCAGATCTAGATCTATGCCTATCCCTGTCCATAGGCTAAGGCCAGGCTAAGTCCTGAATGTTATTATAGGCCTAGACCAATACGGTTGTTCCATCCACTGGACTAGTCTTTGTTTTGCTTCAGGAAAGAAAAGTCAAAAGACAAAACAACTTTAATTCTCCTCCAAACAAACAGATTTCAGCTGGAGATCTAGGCCTAATGTTAGACCCAAAACTAGTCTCAAAAGTTATCCCTTAAATCTACTTAACGTTAGAATAACGATATCGACCTCTTAAGTTATTCTTTTAGATCTAGACTTTAAAATGGATGTGGTGAATCTATTCTGTGTTTAATTTAGATTTTGACCAACAATACATGAGAAGCAATAAATGGGACTATCATAAAAAAAACTGTGTAAGTCACTCAGTTTGGGAGTGAAATGTTTTATTAATTAACAGAATATAGATAAACTGAATTTAAAAATCTCACCATGTTTGGATGATGAATGTTATTCTTTTACTACATTTTTTTGTAATTAAGTTTCCATAAAAAAACAAATTTTGATGAAAACCAACTTTAGCAACATTTTTTTCAACTTTGTTGCAGTCATCCCCGCAAGCATTATAACATTATTTAAATCATTTTAAAGCTAACCAATGAAATGAAAGAAAATATAATAACCCAACTGAAATGTAGTAATCCAATTCGTAATATAATCCCATATACCAATAAGGAATAAGGAGATGAAGATGATAAAGATGTCTTGGTTATTATGTTATAATGAAAATAAGAACTAAAGAGTTAGGAACGAGTAGATCACCTGCATAGAGAAGGAAGGAAGATAACAAAAGAGAATGAGAGGAAAGGAACTCGGAGTTGAAAGAATGAATGACAAATGAATATAATTAAACTCATATAACCTAAGTTCAGTCTAAAAGGGTAGTACTGAACATAAATGCAAATGAACTCAAGTCTAGACTGAATAGAAATGTAAAACAGCTGGCAAAGAAAACATAATAGAACAAATAAACAAATTAGAAAATGCCATAATAACTATTTGTATAACTACACTCGTTTTGCCTTTTGTAAATATTTCCATTGTGCTTTTCATTTGTCATTATGTTTTGTGTATTCATTGTTTATTTCTAGTAAGATCTTAGAGTCATTATTTTATCCATTGTTATACTCTCTATACATATAACTATCTATTCTTCGTTTAATTTAAATCTTAATTATGGATATCAAGGCATATCTCGGAATTTCATGCAATCCGAGTAGTACTGTGAGGTCAATTTTGTGCTAATGTATGTTTACATTTCTTTCTTTTTTTAGAATGCTGGTGGTAGTGATCGGTTTTGGATCCCCCGCATTGATCACGTTGATTGAGAAATTGCCACCACAGCAAATCCTCATCTTGTGGAGCCATAATGTGTGAACTCATTCAACTGCAACATAATTAAATTGAACCTAGAGACACACCATGGTCAAGTCTAACCATGAGTGTGGGCGCCTTTAGCAACGTAGTTGAAGGTATTTGCAGAATAACCCCTTATTTCTTTTGTTTATTATATATTCATTAGGGGAATTTTTTAATGTTAACATGAATTGTGTTTAATGACCTGCTAGGATTCAATTTCATTTTTATTATAACAGGTGATATTTTTGGGACAGAACGCCACTCTTATAATTGAGGCAACAGTATTAAGGGTAAAAAAGGATAATTAATAAGATCAGATATGACCCGGATGACTGACCAATTTAGGGCCGAATGAACGGACTAATTTCAGAGTCAAATGGGGTTCGCCAACATCGTGTGAGTGTTTCTCCTGACTTTTACTCTTATTAATGCGAACTAAGCCTCATCATCTGTGGAACTTTCCTTTTAATTTATGAAAGCAACATTTCAAACTTTTTCATTAAAAATCAATGTCTATTATAAAGAAAATAAGCGGGATGTCATATTTATCATTTCAAATAAACGTACAAAATAAACGTATACAATAAGCAGCTATAGTGGTAGAAATAGTAACAGTAGTGGCAGCAAAACAAAAGTAATAGCACCAGTAGTAGTAGTTGTAGCAGAAATTGCAGTAGTAGTAAGATTATATGCAGTTGTAGTAATACTAGTAGATGTAGTAGTTGTTGTTGTTGTAGAAGCAGAAGTACAGAAGTAGCAAAAGTAGCAAAAGTAGTAGTAGTAGTAGTAGTAGTAGTAGTTGTTGTTGTTGTTGTAGAAACAGAAGTACAGAAACAGCAAAAGTAGCAGTAGTATTAGTAGTAGTAGTTGTTGTTGTTGCTGTTGTTGAAGTATTAGTAGCAGGAGGGATTTATGTACTGATCATTGTAGGCTGTATGCCGTATTCCAATCAGTTCACATAATTGCAATTGATGATACAGGCCCCTGTGACCATGATCATCAACACACATTTTGTACATTACTGCATGTGCTCTAATATACGTTTAGGGTAGTGATCGCAGAACAGGTATATGTTCATCCTGCTCCGTACCCAAACAAACGAACTGATCACTTCAGCCACTCACTGTTTATTGTAACCCAATCATTATATTCCGATCATTCTTGTTCATTGAGCTCGTTGTTTATTCTTGCCAGATAAGGAAAGTAGCAAAACTTCCATAAATGATCATGGTGCAATTTGTAAATACACCAACATTTTGTTTTGTGTGTGACGAATACAATTGTACAGAAAGTTGGAGCAGTGAAATTATATACATTTGTAGTGGTTAGAAATTAGAATAGACAAGCAGTCAGAAAGCCACGTTTGTCAAGAAGTATGATATTTACGAACTATTTGATAATATATTTTATGCAAATCAAGTAATTTCTATATATTTTTTTTACATTTTCATGCATCGAGACGGGTCGATGGTGTTAATGAATCTTATTGTATATTGTTTTTTGGATCGTAATGTAACATATTGTGCCTAAATATATAGATCATTATCGAAAACACTGCTTTTGCGATATGAATTGTACAGACGTGTTAAAACTGTTAAATATGTATGTATTAAGTCTTTTTATACTTTCAAGCTTCTGTATGGTATCTCAAATTATTTTGATAATTGTTGAATGACGAAAATGTTTAAAAATATTGAGCTATAATGGTTGTTTTCAGGGTTTATTAGTTCTAATACATGCACTTGTACACATGTTTCATCTTGGTTTGAGAATTTTTTAAATCGGCTGCTCACAAAGCTAAACAATACCTTTAAATAGAGTATTTCGTAAAGTGTCTATTTTATTCCAACTGAACTAATAGTTTCAGTTGCATTTAAACCTGGCTTACTTTCATTTGAATTAAAGTAAGTCATTTTTTTTTTCTAGATGCGCTTTCGGTGACTTAGAATCGCTGTAGTATCGTGGAATAAGAAAAATACATTAGTTTTCTCAGAATTTATATATATGGACCCAAACTCTTTTTAAACTAAAATTCCATTTTCTTTGCCAGTTTTAAATAATTTTTCACGATTTTGTTATATGTATTTATAAATACATGCTACGTGGCTGTCCACGTCCTTAGTGGTCTTAACGCCAGCGCACACTTACACGAACCTTATAGATCTGACTTTCAAAGAAATTACAGTAGCGTTTGATATATAATATTTCAACTTATAAATTCTGAACGATCAAAGTTCCCTATAGTAAAATGAATATCAAAATGGAAATGCCTGTCTATTTCGAGCCTCCCTCAAGCAAATTCAATTCCAAATCGTGGTGACGGCATCAGGGTGTAGTAGTAGTAGTAGTAGTATTTATTTCCGTATTAAAAAGCACAATTATATACAATAAAATACGGTGGATAGCCCACATTCAGCGTGACTGGCACAGTAGCGCTGGTCTTCCGTGGGGTCCATAACATATAACATTAACGTATAATTTAGATACAATAAACCACATTAGAATAACAGATGTACAGAAGATAAATGAAAATGTAAATATCAACAGTAAACATATTTAGATAAAACCAAAAAGAAAAAAGAAGAAAAAAAGAAAGAAAAAAAAAAAAAAAAAACCTAACAGCGAATGGGGGGGGGGGGGGGGGTACCGGAGTCCATGTGCTACAGATCAACAATCTTAGATTTGAAAATATTAATACTAGGGGATGATTTGATGTGAAGAGGAAGGGAATTATAAGCCATGGCGCTTTTATACTTGAAGGATCTTTTGAGGTAATTTGTTCTTGGTTTTGGTAATTTAAATTTGGTTCCGAAACGGGAGGGATACGTATGTGATACTAACTCAAATTCATTTCTTAAATATTCTGGAGATAGATTATTCATGATCTTATACATGAGAATAAGGGAATGATCGTTTCTTCTTTTGTCCAACAATTGCCAATTTAGTGTATCATGCATTTCCAAAATAGATATATGAGATTCGGGTTTAATTTGGAGTATAATACGACCTGCTCTGTTTTGCAGTTTTTGAAGGCGGTCTGTGTATTTTCTAAAGGATGCATCGTAAACAACATCACCATAATCAAAGTAGGGGAGGATCAATGAACTATATATTAATTTCAGTATCGATTCACTTAAGGATCGCCGCAATCTTCCCAGAAAGCCGACTAATTGACCTATTTTTTGCAACATGTTGTCTATATGCAAATTAAAATTCAAATAATCATCAACTATGATGCCTAGGTATTTGACATGATGAACTTGTTCTAATGGGGTATTATTTAAGGAAACATGAAGGACATTTTGTTTAGAAATCATATTCTTGCTTCCGATGAGCATACAGACCGTTTTTTGACAGTTAACACTTAACTTATTCTGGCACATCCATTGGTACATATTTTCTAAATCTGAGTTTAGGGCCTCGTTGATTCTATCTATGGAGGGGTGTGAAAAATACAAAACGGTGTGACTTATTGAAGCTATTTTGGACTATACTCTGACCACAAGGCTCATGCCGAACTTCAAATTGAATGACTACTTGGAACTTTCAAATTTAATTAAAAATCAAATCAATCAAAATTAATTTTAAAAAAGATAAAGTTTTCCAAGTATTATGTATTGGTTTACGTATGTTTTATATAAAATACTATTAAGTTAATCATTATGTTGTGCAATGTTTGCTTATTGTTATGTAATGTTCAATATAGGCCAACCTGTCCATGTGTATACTTTTGTTATTGAAATGTGTAATTAAATGAAATAAAATCGAATAAATTAAATAAAATCAAAATAACATGTTTTGCTCTCAGTACCACCATTATTGCGTTATGAATTGTCCAGAAAATTAGTGCAATAATTTGTACACTTTCATATAAAATAGTACATATTTGGTAAAGGGCAGTGTTTATTTCGTAATTTATCACCTTCCCTATATACTTTATTGAATTTAATGCTTTGTGAACAATATAGATTTCCGTCCAGAGCATGATCGGTTAAGGGTTAACATTAAGGGTTTTTTTTTCATTGATTTTTCTATAAAAAACAACAACATCGATTCGTATATCCGAAAGCCGACGCAAGAATCCGCGCCTAGACGTGCCGTCCGCATCTTTTTCCGTAGGTATATGATGAATAAAAAAAAGTGGTGATTGGAAGGGATTCGCTCGAAATCGCAGGAAAAATATCATTTTATGCCATGGATATTGACTTGTCTTGATCTGTCAAGCGCAATTGCTTTGGAACCGCGCCAAATGCAACGTGTAGGATTTCCCGGCATCAATGTTATTTTTTGGCATTCCTCCAAAGAGAGCAGATATATAATATATTTTTTTAATAATATTTGGTTTTACAAAAACGCAATTGAGCTTAAATTGCATTGGGTTGTGATTGGTCCGATCAACCACAACTATGGAAGGCCACCAGTATAAACTTCTAAAGGTCATGTTCGTTCAAAGTGTTTTGTACAGCGAAATCTGTCAATAGTGACCGTCCAATGCAAACACAAAATATGGCCCTTTTAGGGAGGTTCTGCTATACACACAATCTGTCTCCATGGGAATCGATTTTAGTGGTCACTACAGACAGATGGCTGTTATAGACATGTTCTTATATACACAATGCGCCTTCATGGGAATCGAATTTAATGGTGTAGACAGGTGGCCACTAACACAGGTTTATTCAGTACATGTCTCTTCATCTTGACAAGTGATTCCTCTTCACACATAAACAACATTGAGCAAATTTTCTGTGTGAAAAATAAAAACAATGATGAATATTAATGTAGTTTTGATTTATCGTATCAACCTCAGCTCTTTGTAATCTGCCATTGCGGGGCCTTGGTCTACACAGGGAATAAGCAATTAGTTCCATGGCCCACACCAGCTTCGTTTACTTCGGTATCACTCAGTTTGTCTACAACCAGTCGCTCTACCAACAACTTGGTCCACTGCCATTTACCACAACTTTACTTTCTAATTTTAATGTGAGGTAGTACCCATATCGTCGTATAAACACGTGGTCTAGAACCACTTAGAACAAATGTTTATGAATACAATTTTCATAAAACCACTTGCATAATAATTGGTAGACGAAGCGGGTATTATACCATTTGTACATTATACTGCATGGGAATTTGGTATTGTTAGATGAACTGTAGTTGGACCAAGCTAGACTCATTTTATACCGAATGGGTACATCTTGTATAAGGCTTCAGTAGACCAACTGCTTGGAAACCAATAATTTATTAATATATATACATTGTAAATGCTTTCCCTTTTTTTTTCGTCTGGAAATCTAGCATGATCAGACCAAATTCATTCCAATATCGCGCGTATACCTGTCTAAATTGTTATCTGTCATCTATTCCCCATTTTTTCATTATGGGTTGCAATCCCATTAAACCTGAACAATTATCTTTTTGGTCTAATAACCACATCTTTGGTCTCACATATGTTGAATCCATTTTCAATCAAGCACCCCCCCCCTCCCTTTTCACTCACCTGGGACAAAAATAACTCACCAGTAATAATATACAAAATGTGCGTTTTTTCACCATGATTGGTTATTTGTATTTTGAGACCTACCAGGATTTTGATTTATATTGACAATTTTCATCAGTCGGACAAATAATTTAAGAGTTTATGTAAGAGTCTAATGGAAACCATGATGGATAATAAATGATTTCAGAAAGAGGCTTAATAACGTTTGGTATGCTCCAAGGCACAAAGCCTTAAGTCATCCTATCGATCGAGGTCTGATCAATGATTTTATTTATTTACTCATTTATTCATTTACTCATTTATTTATTTATTTATTCATTTATTCAAACCCATCAAGAACAGTTTGGAAATCTGAGTTTGGCCATTAATTTCTCCCAACTTCTAATTTTTACACAATGCATGTTTGACATCATTCAAAAGATCATTTAATTTACTTTAAAATGATACCATGCTTGTTATGATCATGCCACCATTAAAAGAGCAGGATTCAAAAGTGTTGGATGAGGTCTGAATTGAAAAGTAGCAAAACGATAAAAAAAAAGGTTTGAAAATCTGAGTTTCGCCATTAATTTCTCCGAACTCCCAATTTTACACAATGCATATTTGATATCATTCAAAAGATCGTTTAAATTTATTCAAAATGATACCATTGCTTGTTATGATCATGCCATTACGAAAAGAGCATGATTAAAAGTGTTGTATGTGATCTGAATTGAAAAGCTGCAAAATGAGCAGAAATAGTCATGAAGGGTCAATACAGAGCATGATTCTTTGTCTGTGTCAATAGAGATGGAAATTCATTCAAATCAAACCACTGCTTCTTCATGTTTTTTATGTTTCGTTTTAATTTATGTATGGTTTGAATCGTGGTTTGAAATACCCATGCATGATTGTTTCTTTGTTTGTTATGGGTTTGCTTGTGCAGAGGTTTGTTTGATTCCCTGTTAATGTTGATGTTAAGGTGCATGAAAAAAAAAAACCGCTAAGAAACTCACTCATCACCACGGAAAAAGAAACAGTGACTTTCAACATTGTGTCATTTTGCAACCTTTGTATTTTGACAATGCCCCACATTTCAAGGCGCTGCACCTCCATATGAACAATAATCACATCATGTAGGGTATCATTCTAAAGAGAATTAAAAGATCTATTTATTTATATTAATAAGACATTGATATTTACTAAACCAAGGAGGGATTTTTGATCAAATCCAAAACAAACCGCTGAGAAACTCACTCATCACCACGGAAAAAAGAACAGTGACTTCAATATTGTGTAATTTTGCAACTTTTGAATGTTGACTTTGTCCCACATTTCAAGGCACTGCACCTCTATGTGAACCATAATCATATCATGTAGGGTATCATTTTAAAGAGAAATAAATGATCTATTCATTAATATTAAAAAGATATTGATGTTTACTAAAAACAGAGGAGGAATTACGGATCAAATTCAGATTTCCAATTTTTTTTGGGGGGGTTTATTTAATCTTTTCGGCGAAAAAGGGATATCATTGTGGCGAACTAGAGACTGTAGATATAATAAACTACCTAGTTTCCCACACAAGTACCATATCCTGAAACAAGTACGAAAAATGTCAAAACAAACACATTAATAGTAGAAATAAGCAGAATATGAAACCCATCCAGGATCTTTTTTTCTAGTGCGTCTGTATTGAATAATCATCCAAGCGTAAGGCTTACCAAACCGACCCTGGATCAAACCGCCGCTCTGTATATCAGTCAACTATGATTAATATTGAATATCATAGCGCGCGGTGCTCGCACCAGCGGACGCCAACCACCAGCGCGGACCCTGATTGGCCGGCGGCATCGGCCAATCACAGCACGGCTCACACCCTAGTCGAGCCAGACAATAACGGGCAGCCGGGCACGCCGGCCCCTTGGCGATATAACCCGTGCGCGCGTTTCCGTTTTACACCCTGGCGAAGGCATTTTCCGGAAAAATAGCCACAAAGCGACTAGTGAAGAGTCTACGTCTACGTTTGTTTACATAATCAGCTGGGCGCGCGATCCAAAAGTCCGCACCGAAGATATCCGCAGAACATACGTGCAAATGCAGCTGAGCTTATAGACCAAAAGCTTCAGTCTCTGTATTTTGGTTGTTCCGCTGAACTGATACGTTGGCTTCATGATTTTTTTTTACTTTATCGCACATGATCGTTTAGAATGAAAACGAATAATAGCTAAAATATTGAAAAATAAAACACATAATTACTTGTTTTCATATTATATCTATCCTTATATCTATCATATCTGTCTATCCACTATCTATGTTATAAATCAATCTATGGTACTACATGGTATATCTATCTGTTAATTTGTCTATCTACTCTGTCTCTCTCATTCTCTATCTACCTATCTATCTGTCTATCCATCTAACATCTATCTCTCAAATTCTCTATCTATCCATCTGTCTCTCTTTTATTTCTCTCTATCCATCTGTTAATCTACTCATGTGCAATATCAACACTGCTTCAACTTCCTTCGGGAGTCTATTTCCTCAGCTCTACTTTTCCCTTTTTTGTGCTCGTTTCGATTCAACTACTACTTTATTTACTTGTTACCATTGTTAAATGTCTTGTATTGCATAATGAGTTTTTTTCTTCTGAAGGTTGCCTCCTATTCTCTTTCAAATTCCACCTCTTGCTTTCCCTTCTCTTTGTCTTATCCAGATTTATTTCCCTTCTCTCACCTCTTTCTTCTTAAAGGTCAAGTCCACCTCAGAAAAATGTTAATTTGGATAAAAAGAGAAAAATTCAACAAGCACAATGCTGAAAATTTCATCAAAATCGGATGTAAAATAAGAAAGTTATGACATTTCAAAGTTTGTATTGCAATAAAATCCAATATATATATATATATATATATATCTCAAATTCTCTTTATCTATCCATCTGTCTTTCTCTAGTTCTCTCTCTCTCTATCAATCTATCTATCTATCTTCTATCTATCTATCTATCTATCTATATGTAACTGCAGTATCTATCGATCTGTTAATTTGTCGCTCTTCTCTGTCTCTCTCATTCTTCATCTATCTAACATCTATCTATCTCTCAAATTCTCTCTCTCTCTCTCCCCCTCTCTCTATCTATCTATCCATCTTTCTGTCTTTCTCTCTCTATCTATCTTCTATCTATTTATTTATCTATCTCTCAAATTCTATCTCTATCTATCCATGTAACTACAGTATATATCTATCTATCTGTTAATTTGTCTATCTTCTCTGTCTCTCTCATTCTTTATCTATCTATCTATCTATCTATCTATCTTCTATCTATCTATATATCTATATGTAACTGCAGTATCTATCGATCTGTTAATTTGTCGTTCTTCTCTGTCTCTCTCATTCTTTATCTATCTAACATCTATCTATCTCTCAAATTCTCTCTCTCTCTCTCCCCCTCTCTCTATCTATCTATCCATCTTTCTGTCTTTCTCTATCTATCTATCTATCTATCTATCTATCTATCTATCTATCTATCTATCTATCTTTTATCTATTTATATATCTATGTAACTACAGTATATATCTATCTGTTAATTTATCTATCTTCTCTGTCTCTCTCATTCTTTATCTATCTATCTATCTATCTAACATGTACCTATCTCTCAAATTCTCTATCTCTCTCTCCCCCCTCTATCTATCTATCCATCTGTCTGTCTTTCTCTATATCTCTCTATTTATCTTCTATCTATCTATTTATCTAGCTATCTATATGTAACTACAGTTTCTATTTATCTGTTAATTTGTCTATCTTCTTTGTCTCTCTCATTCTTTATCTATCTATCTAACATCTATCTATCTCTCAGATTCTCTACCTCTCTCTCTCTCTCTCTCTTTCTCTCTTTATCTATCCATCTGTCTGTATTTTTTTTCTCTCTCTATTTCTCTTTAACCGTCCATATATCTATCTATATATCTATAACATCTCTCCATCTCTCAAGTTCTCTCCCCCCATCTATCTATCTATCCATCTCTCTGTCTTTCTCTCTCTCTCTCTACTTCTATCTATCTATTTATCTATCTATCTATCTATCTATCTATCTATGGCTGCGTTTATGCGACCTCAAGCCAGAATCATGATTTGAATCATGATTTGAATCATGATTCAAAACACAAACATGAATCACAATATCACAGAATCAGCGTTTAGACGACCTTCATTCCAACGCTGTTTCTCCTCAGATTCGGGCCAATCCAGTGCGCATCACTAGTGCGCAGTTTGACAGAGGAAGTTTTTCGCACGTGTTTCGGCTCTCGAAAAATCTTTTGCTTCCATAATTCATTTTGTTTACTTCTATCATATAGGGTCCATAATATATGCTTCTATTCATCATGTTAGTTTATCCAAAATGGTGTTCGGAAGTGAATTTCAGCGTAGATCCAATTTAATATTGATACTGTATACTCAACAACAACTGAGATCATTGTCTGTCCAGTTAATTCATTTACTAGAACTTGAAGTTGAAGACATGACCAAAAAATGAACAGTAGTGGACGATGCGATGACCAACACAGAACTTGAACATGACAAGAAATGCATGCATAGTACATAATCATGTACATACAATGAGCATATAGAGCGCCTTGAGCTTGGCAATAGTCAAACCGAAAGTAGCCCGACACAGTGAGGTCATATAGAATCATGATTCAAATCACGATATCGTTTATTCGAACATTTTCGTACGTGATTCTGCAGAAACGTCTTTCCAAACGCCCCTTTTTTCGTGTTTCATGTTTGTGATTCTAATCATGATTATATTCAATTTCGACTAAACGCAATCGTGATTCTGCAGAATCATGATTTGAATCATGATTCAGATCATGATTCTAGGGTAAAAAAGTGGCGGATAAACGCACCCTAAGTCTCTATCTATTTATCAGTCTTCTATATCTATATTTCGGCATCTAGTGTATCAATCCATCAAACTTCAATTTTCTTTCTATTATTTGTATATGTTTATTTTTATTTTGTCTGTCATTCTATTCATTTAGTTAATAATTTATATTTAGAAAAAAAAACTTTTTCATAACTTTTCATAAAAAAACTTAACTGCAAAAGCATGTCCTGATTTCACTCATATGACTGCTCTCTTTCCATGAAGTGCCGAGGAACTCTATGCTCTGATCAGTAACTGTGCAGATTGCATGCGGTGGTGTGGGGCTCGCCTGTGTCGCACGCTGCAACCAGCGACGTGTGTAGACTCTTCACTAGTCGCTTTGTGGCTATTTTTGCGGAAAATGCCTTCGCCAGGGTGTAAAACGGAAACGCGCAACCCGTGCGCAGTGCTCAGCGTCTTTGCTCAGTGCCTGACGAAGTCGCTTTCCTACTATGTTTGATACATCGTGAGACAACTGGTTATTTCTTATCCTTCACCACGATGAACCTCTTCCACATCATATAAAAATCATCTTAGATCCAGTGGTAAAGGACAAGGGTCAAATCATTGAACGATCATGTACATGTCGCTTTGAATGATAAGGGTGCTGGATTGTAAAAAGTCAAAGATTTTCGATCACTCGAAAATGGAAAGGGATGTTGTTTAAAAAAAAAAATACAAGGGGGGAAATCATTTGAAAAAGGAGGGGACTTGGTTAGGAATAAGAGAAAAAAATACAAGCAAACAAAGAAGGGTTTGTTCAAACAAAATAAAATTGATTTTGTTCAGAAAAAAACAATCAAAAGCATACACACACACACACAAACCCATCGTTCCCTAATTTATGGAGATTTTTGTCATTTCTTTACATTTTACCATACAAACCCCCGTTTCCCAGGGCATTGATAATCCAGGCGTAATTAAAAAAAAACAGATACTAGATCGAGGCAAAATAAAATCATGATTGCTTTACTGAAGCAACTTAAAATGCAGTGCCGAACCTGGGAATATATGCTTATTGTCATGTAAGTATTCAAGTGTAAACGTTGAGGACAATATCACAGTCGTTTTGTGACCCTTCCGTTCTCTCAAACGTATTTCACCCCCTCCGACCCCCCCCCCCCCACTCCCACCTTTCTTCTCTCTCTCTCCCTCTCTCTCCCTCTCTCTCTCTCTCTCTCTCTCTCTCTCTTCATATCTCTTACTGTCTACTCCCTTTTTATAAGTAAATTAGGCAAAGCTTTTATCAAAAGACAGGAATGTTTGAAACGAGAAATGAGAAAGGTGCGGTTGAATGACGAAAATATTTGCACTTCGATTTCATTTCAAAAGTCCTCACGATACAACGCCTGAAAATTGGTAAATAGCATTGTTAGGCAGATGAAGTAATAATAAAATCACATAACGCCTGACCGTGACGTGCACCACGTCCAAATTCAATACCTATATAGTAAGATGCAAAAATAGGACCTCAATGTGGGGCGCGGCTTGCGCGTCAAATTTCGGCACAAACATTTTTTTTTGCCCATTAAGAGGTAAAAAAAAAAAAATTGACAATATATGTTTAATGATATTTTGACTATCCTCCCTCACAAAGATAATGCAGGGATAAGATCCCAGGGGCATGTTATTTTGCAGAATCGTTTCATGTTGAGTATTACATATGTCCCCTCCAAGTTTGTTTATATTGTTTTCAGGGGTGGGGGTCATTTATATTTGAAGATCAAACCAAGGGTATCAGTTTTTGTATTGGCGTGCTTATATTGTTATTAAGCATTGCAATGATTAAACAGCTCAGGGGCCCAAGCCAAGTAAAGATGTAATAAAGTTACATAAATCAAGTAGACTTCCAATATTGATAGTCTTTACTTTAGGAACAATGACTGACTGAAACTAATCATACGATGAATATGATTCATGGATTTAATGAATAATATTATTTATTCATCTGTTTGTTGTATTATGATAGAATATAAATGATTATGGCCAGAATATGACACAATGTATGACAAAATAGTATTATGAAGATTTTAGACAACCTATCGCCTACAAGTTAATTTAGAAAAAAAAAATATATTACATAAGGGGATAAGTCGGAAGCTTCAGTGTAGCGTTACGTCTTACAAAGAAGTTGCCAGCACTACGTGCTGCCTCCTCACATTATCTACATTTGCACAGGTTGAGATATTAAGCATTTTATTTTATTTTTTCAAATCCTTTCAAAACTCAAAGCTATTTAGTATTACCTTATCATCGAATTGTAGAGTATGTATTTTCCAATATCAACCCCTCTCCCCAACCAATATTGTTTTTTTTTTTTTTAGATATTGGGAAAAAATAGATACTTAGGGGAAAGTCAAAGCGAATGTTCGGTTTACCCATGAAAAAAAACCAAGTATCTACAGATGAAAGATAATTCCATTCAGTTGTCATGGTTCTATCGTTCGTTATCAATTGCGCAATATTGGCTTCCTAAGAACATATCTCACTCACAAGCTGGATTTAGAGGAAGCTATAGCACAATGGATCATATTTTCACTTTACATGGTTTAATTGATTTATATTTGCACCGTGGTAAGATAATTTATTGTCTTTTTATAGACTATCTGAAAGCTTTTGATTTAGTTGATAGGTCGTCCTTGTGGTACAAACTCATTTCTAATGGTATCAATGGTAACACCATTAGGGTTATATATAATTTGTATTTAAATGCAAAATCGTGTATAAAACTTCGTTACAGCTTGTCCAATTCTTTTGCATGTAATATAGGAGTAAGGCAGGGAGAAAATGTGTATCCTTTACTGTTTGCAATGTATTTGAATGATTTTGAATATTTTGTTAGTAGGCGTTATAAAGGTCTTGATATGTGTGCTTCAGAGATTAGGAAAAATCTCACTTATGATGATATTGAAGTATTTCTACGTCTTTATGTGTTGCTGTATGCGGACGATACGATTGTTATGGCGGAGTCTGCTGATGAACTGCAAAATGCTCTATCAGCTGTACACCAGTAATAATGTGATCTTTGGAAATTGTCTGTTAACACAAGCAAAACAAAGATTGTTATATTTTCTCGTGGAAAAGTGCGTAAATACCCCAAATTTACTTTTGGTGATAGTACCCTCAATGTTGTTGATGATTATATATACCTCGGAACGACTTTCAATTATAATGGTTCCTTTGATAAAGCTATCACTAAACAGGTTAATCAGGCGAGGATAGCTATGTTTGCTTTAATTTGCAAAGCAAAAAAATTATGCTTACCTGTGGATATTCAGTGTGAGCTTTTTGATCAGCTTGTTGTCCCGATTTTGTTGTATGGTAGTGAAGTGTGGGGCTTCCAGAAGCTCGATTGTATTGAGATATTTCATAGGAAATTTCTTAAAAGTTTGCTTAAACTAAATCGTGGCACTGCCAAATGCATGGTGTATGGTGAACTTGGTAGAAGTGCCCTGGCAAGTAGGATAGAGATGCGTATGGTTAATTTTTGGGCAAGGATCAGCCAAGGTAACAAATCTAAACTCTCTTACACCATCTACAGTTTGTTACGAAAACTTCATGTAAATTGTGAGTTTAATTCAAGATGGATCTCAAAAATTTAAAGTATTTTGGACAATTGTGGAATGTCAAGTTTGTGGGAAGAAGACCATCTTTTAAATCTGAATCGGGTTAAGTTAGCTATGGAAAGTAGATTACGTGATATTGATTATCAAAACTGGAATGAAGAAGTTAATAGAAATCGTTTGTGTTTCATTTATAGAATTTTCAAACAAGAAGCAGTTTTAGACAAATATTTGTTGAAGTTGGATTTAGGAGATAGAATATCTTTATGTAAATGTCGGTGTGGTAACCATAATCTGCCAATTGCTAAATGTCGTTTTTCATCTGATGAACCTCTTGAAATATGTCCATTGTGTAACCTTGAAGTTTAGGGTGATGAATTTCATTATGTTTTAGTATGTCCGTTTTTCAATGATGAGCGTAAGAAGTATGTTAAGATTTATTATTACCGTATACCTAATGTCATTAAGTTTAATCAGCTATTCAATGTTAAATCTATTAAGCACTTAAAGAATATATCCAAATTTTTTAGAGTCATCATGTCGAAGTTCAAATAATTTTGTTGTCTTTCCTTGTTTTCATGCTCTTCCTGTTGTTGAATTGGTCTTTTTAAAATTAATGTACATGTACGTAGTTCAGACTATTTCTATGCCATGTTATTAGTCCATATATTTTATTTTCGATTCTTGCCTTTTACCTGTTTGTTGTAAGAGTCTGATATTCTAAGCTTTTGTTATCTTTTAACTTTTTTATGTATATCTATATTTGTTGTTATACTATTGTATTTCTTCCATGCCCCTGAAGGGGCCGTATAAGAAATACAAATCACTGTATTACTCGCTCAGCAACAGAGAAACTGGTACATTCACTCATGTTTTCCGCACGATTCGAATTAAGCATTGAATCAAATAAATTAATAACACATGCTCATTAACAAAATATTATCAAATGTGGTAATTTTAGCATGCCAACCTAATTTCCATGGGATGCTGCTCACACTGTAAAAAGATGAAGTGCTAATGTAGCACTTACAGTGCTTGTATAGTGACTGCACTACGAGTGCTGATTTTCTAGTTCAAATTTAAACTAGAAAATCAGCACTCGTAGTGCAATCACCGTAGACTTCATTTTTACAGTGTATAGTGTACAACATACCCACCATTACACCCATTTTCCAGGGCAATGATAATCCTGGCGTAATGTTCACAAACCAGACACTAGATTAAAGAAAAATAATATTATGATAATATAGTTTTACGTAAGTTATTAATGTAATGCTGAACCTGGAGATACGTGCTTATTGTTATTTAAATATTCAAATACAAAAAAAGTAAAAAATAGGGAAAAAATATCTAACCACAATCGCTCGTGACATCATTACTCGCTATGCTTTCCCCTCTCTTCTATCTGCATTTCCTGCCGCCGGGCGCCCCCGTACTCTCTTTCTCTCTATCTTTATCTCCCCTTCTCTCACTGTCTACTTTCCTTTCTATATCGGTACAATTGGCAAAGCTTTTTATCAAAAGATAGGAGTAAGAAGGTTGCAGCTAGTTTTATCTTGCTTCTGATATTTGAATAAAGAACATATTTTTTCTTTTCTTTCATGTCAAAAGCCGCCACAGTGCAAGGTTGCCAAATTCGTAAACATCATTGTCAAAGCAGATGAAAAAAATAGTGATATGATAAAACGCCTAACCGTGACATGCGCCGTCGGCAATTTGAATACTCAAAAGAAGCAGGAATTTGACTTTATTTTGGTGATTTGTTTATATATATGTATATATATTTTTCTCTTGGGGTGGGGGACTGAAACTGTGTTGAAAAAAATCACATAAGTCAGCAAGGCGGACAATAAAATATTAGTGGAATGGTAATTACAATTACTGTTGATATAGATGTATGCTATAAATCATTTGGTTTATTGTCTTATCGCCGACTTCAAATTAGAAGCTGGTGTGAACTCACTATAAAAGGTGAGCAGTCGATCAAAAAGTTCGAGCGTGGCGATGTTGTCATTATTCCAAAACTGATGCCTCACCACATTATTTGAAAATATGTGATCATCATTACTTCGTGATGGCAATCACTTACATTAGAATATTCAGACACTTTTGAAGATGGATTGTAACAAAAGAACGTTCCAAATATAATTTTATTCAAACATCTTTTTTTAAGTCTATTCTAAATGATTATGTGATATCTACATCATCCTTTACCCTTCTAAACATATTTCAATTTACAAATATCTTTTAGCTTGACTAATAAAATAAAACTGTAATGAGCTCATGCACGCGAACCCATTTCACGAATATTACTATGAAACATTATAACGCATATTTAAGTTTACGAAGACCTGTTACAACCGATAACCGTCGCAGCGACGCATACAAGAGAGTTTTCCCAATCAGGACGCGGACGCTCTCTTACAATGCACCAATTCCTTTTAAAACGCAAGTCAAATCACAACGGAGAGCTGAGAGGCTTCAGTCGAAAGTTAGTGGTTCGGGACTGCAGATTATCCGAAGATTTGGACTGGCCGAATAATCGCAAATATGTCTTGGTCAAATCACGAGACGGTGCTGCTGTCCACCAAAAAAAAGCCTCTCAGATATGTCTTTGATTTGACTCACATTCTCAAGGACTTTGTGCGTTGTAGAATGGTCACGTCATGATTGCGACAATTCTCTATTGTCGCACCAACGCATTATGTCGCAAAGTGTGACATGATGCGATGATCATCCAACACATAATGTCGCAAAGTGTGACATGACACGATGATCGTCACACGCATGTCCTAGCCAACGCATAATGTCGCAAAGTGTGACATGATACGATGATCGTCCTACGCATGTCACAGCCAACGCATAATGTTTCAAAGTGTGACATGATGCGAATATCGCCCCACGCATGTAACAGCCAACGCATAGTGTTGTTAATTTACTAACGCATAATGCCTTATGTCCTCACGAATAATGTCGCAGGACGTCAAATGTCTTAACTGCGGTAGGACATTGGTTAATATATAGCAGTGTTATTTTTTGATAAGGAATCTTAATTTTTACAATAATCATCTGCCGGGGGAACATGGAACATGGGGAAAGAGGGAGAAGGATGGCATGAAAGCATAGGTAGGACGGTTAAAGCAGTTACATGGGCCTAAATATTATGTCAATGGAAGTCGTATTTAGCTGAGCGAGTGAACGTGTTGCGAAGCTAAAATATTCTTCTTTCAAAATGATCTGCCTAGATTGTGTAAACTGTTAAGGTTTAGGTCGGATATTTTGCTACCACGACGGACCCATTTTTTATTGATAATGATTTGGGGGTCGATTTCTAGATCTATGACCTCATTTTCCAGCTGAACATGTGTAATGCTGATGACTTATTGTTTGTTTCTCTTTTGTATAAGCGCCTCTTTTTGGACGGCGGCAGCGGCATTAAAATCTGAACTAAGGTTTAGTTTTGGAAATATCATCATAACTTTAAAGTACATTGAACCTGGTTCATGAAACCTGAGCGTATTGGTAATTAAGTATTAGTAAACATCCTGTCTGGGTTTCAGGTCACTTGTCCAAGGTCGAAAGTTAATTAGGGTCAACAAACTTAGATCATGTTGGGGAATCAACAGCAACATCTTACCCAAGGTTAAGCTTTTGGAAATGTTGTCACAACAATAACAAAAATGTGGATCTACTTTATGAAACTTGGATTAAAGAGCAATCAATTACCACATTACATCCAGCGTCAGTTTCAAATCACAAGCCCAAGGTTAAAAGTCATAATAAGGGTCAACAAATTTTTGCCATGTTAGGGTAATTGTTAAATTATCTTCGCAAGTATATGAAGCTAGTTCATGAAACTTTGATACTGACTTTCACACGGTAAAATAAATCGTAATTGGAATGATGATTCCAGTGAAAAAATAGCTTAATGACAGATTTAACAGGTGTAAAACCAAACTAGAACATGATTAGAGTCACGAACGCTAATCACTGTCACAATTAGACTAGTAATCATCATTACAATGGTGATTCAAGATTCACTTGTGGAAAGACATGGCCAACGAATTGTGACTATTAGTGAATTGTCATCGTAACATTTAACATTTATGGATCTAGTTCATGAAACGTAGATATAAGGGTAATCCAGTACCACTGATTGATTTGCACTATGATTAGGTCACATAAACGAGGTCAAAGGTTATTTACGGCCAATGAACATAGTGCATGTATTTTTTTATCATATGAATGGTGTTTTTTTTTCTTTTAAATAATTATTCAATAGTTGTTTTCAAAGTCAGCACTGCTGCTATATTGAATCGCGTAATGCAAGCGAGACTTGCAAGGCCTTATTATTATTATTATTATATTTTTTTTTTTGGTTTGGCAGAAATTTAATACCGAGTTTGAACTGTGTATCTATGTTGATAACAATAATTCAATTTGGCAAGCCAGCTTATGAGCGACATCAGAAATACATAGAAAGACAAGTTTCTCTTAGTACCAGTAGGTATTGAAACATTTCACCGTTGGGGGTACAAGCGTGTTCGTGGAAAACGTTAACAACCTGATAAAATATGTTATGAGGAAAAGGAAAGAGGTGAATTTGCGTGCGTTTTTTTTTTTTTTTGTTTGGGGGGAAATGGGGCAGGTGTCGAGGATTACTGCTGAACGTGCAAAAAAAAATTCGTTTGGTTACTTTACCCACACTCAGATGTAGTCTGAATTCCGATAACGTTCTGACTTTGAATAATCTAAGAGCACTTGACGAGATAGTTGGGTACTGCATTACTCAATAATTATGTAAATTGTGTATTCTTTTTGTTATTTGTTGTTATACCTGTTTTTTTTTATTAAGGTTTAGGTAGGGCATCAAAGCATCCTACTACATGTACATATACCGCGCCTGTATTGAGGCATACCCGGCCTGACACACTGCAACAATCACCAAATTTAAGTCGTTTCATCAAAATGTGAATATTTCATAGCTCGCTCGACACGTACACTCGCTCAGCTGAATAAAATTAACATCGCCATACCGTTGTAATGTTAGCTGTCCGACATCTGTCGCTTAGACCCGTCCCTAAATCCTCCCCTGGCGTAATGCCATGTTTACATTATGACTACGCGAACAGCGTGGAGCGTTGTGGCCTAGTGGATTAGTCTTCGGACTTTGAAACAGAGGGTCGTGGGTTCGAATCCCAGCCATGGCGTAATTTCCTTCGGCAAGAAATTTATCCACATTGTGCTGCACTCGACCCAGGTTTGGTGAATGGGTACCCGGTAGGATTTATTCCTTGAATGCTTTAGCGCCTATATGGCCGCTCAGCAACAGCCGGGGTAATAATAATATACCAAGTATATTTCAGCGCCTTGAGCACATAATCAATTTGGATTTGGCGCTTTATAAATACTCTATATTATTATTATTATTATTATTATTTCAATATTGGACGCCCCCACTTTTTTCTTCTCCTGTCTTATCTTCTTTGTCCATGTTCATTATTTAAAATATAATAAAAGAAATAAGACGTTCTTGTTCCTAGTTGAGGTAAAATCACTACAGGGGGTGTGCGAGTCCTTTGGGTAAATGTATGTACATGTAACTGCGTCCCAGCTCAACCACTAGCATTGAAAATTTGACGTCGAAATTGTAAATTGTCATTATCATTGCTGTTACTATTATCATCGTCATCATTAGCATCTGTAGTATCACTGTTACTAATAGTATTATTGCTACTGTTGTGAGGATATTGATTGTTATCAAGATTATTATTATTACGATCATGATGATGATTGGTATTTTTCACTGTCTGGCTATGGGGGCGTTTTTTTAGGGGGGGGGGTGGGTCATTCTCGGTCTCTACTTAATTCACCAGAATAGTATGCTTTGGGAAAATGAATACAGAGCGAAATGTGAAGGTTGCGGTTTTATGTTTGGTTGCCTTTAGAAATATGAAAACATCTACCCTTGGACTTTTCACAATAGAATTGTTTTTCCGAAATTTCAGTTCCGCCAAAAACACAAATATAATGGATATTTTAAAACCCGACAAAAAACCGCCAACACAATCAACCGAGTCATTCAACCATGTATTTTCATTACTGGAGTTCCTTATTATCCCTCAATTTAAAGACTTTATTTTAAGAGAAAAAAAATAAACTGACACGTTTTACACTAAATGAAACCTGATAAGTTAAATACAAAATACAACAAAGCCAGTCTCACACATTCTTACATATTAAAACAAAGTTTTTCTTGTTTATATATATATATATAGCATTTATGAGACGCCGATACATTAGACACATTCATATTCTTCAACCTCAACTACTTATATGGAGGATGCAGTGTTTGCTTGTAGAAAATTTCCATTACTTTCTTGTTTTTCAGTTCACAAATTAAAATCTTGTTGGAAGATTTGCAAAGAAAATTGTATCTAAAATTAGTTTAGTGCCTAAATCAAGATTTTACCCACAGCTTGTGATTTATTTTCTTCTCTCGTTCTACCACCCATTTGGCCATAACTGCTATGTCAGGTAAACGTGTCTCAACGCAGATCAAAGTGAAATGCTATGCGAAAAAAGCAGCAATAAAACTGCGATAAAATTAAGTTATAGAGCTTGGGTTTCATCGTTAAAGGCAAGAAACAGTAGCATTGTTGGTTCTCAGTACGTATTGTCCTCAAAATGTATAATTCATAATTAGGAAAATAGCATGATCAATCTTGACTACAAAACTTGGCTACAACCTTGGCTGCATGAAATCTCAACTCAAACCTAATGGTATGAAATCATAATATTTCAGGTCATCGATAGGCGCAACGGAGGCCATAATCAAGATTCACGAATTCGGGTCTTTATTAAGCAAAGAACATTGCTGGTAAGCAGTGAAAATGCATGAAATCTTCAAAGCTCTTTACAGCTTTTAAATAAACATTCTGGCTTCCAAAATGGTCTTTAACATGATATTATTAAAAATTCTAACCCGGTTCTCCATTTTCATGCTTGATCTGGGACCAAAGAAATACACTATGATAATACTCTAAAAAAGGAAAATACCCAGACTTTGCAAAACGATGAACAAACACAAATTACGTGCAACCCATAAATTGAATCATCCTTGCGGAATTAACCGTGAAGTGATTATAGTTAATATCATTGACATGAAAGTATGCCACAAGTCTTATTGTTCATCGTCATATCGGATGATAGAATGATAGATTTATAACCATTTATAACTGATATCAATAGAAGACCCTGTACGTAATTAAGCAAACAACGACTGGATTATGGGAAGCAGATTGATATTTCCGTTTAGTCAATCGTGTTTGTATGACATTACGAAAGAAATATAGTTTTGTGTCTAAACCGTGGTTTAAAGTGTCAAATAATACATTGGGACAAGTTACATGTACAATAACGGTCAGTGGTTAAGCATGTCAACAAAATTCCAAGATTGAGACCGTAGTTTAGATTACAAAATCATATTCCCCAGATGGATATTGAACAAAATATGCAATTTTTTTAAGAAACAGCAGTCATAATCTAGTTTAGGAAGTCATCTGAGATTATTGGACACTCTTTGACCATTGGCTGTCCTTGTAACTTGTCCCAATGTATTGTTTACCCTTAAAACCACGAGCTGGACATCAAAATCATGTCTCCAAGGCGGATATGAAATGAGCTATGTTACTTTTAAGTATCAGCAACCATTTCAGATTACATTTTTGGAAGCCATTTTGGATTTTTGGACATACACCAAACCATAGACTGTCCTTGAAACTTGCACTTATGTAAAACTTGACCTTTAAAACCATCAAATGGGTACTAAATTTATCAAATATATTGTTTTGGACGCCATCTTGAATTTTGAAGTACATTTTAGTGATTATATTTACTATAACCTGTATCAACAAATCTACTTACCCCTTGGATCATGGAATATGCACCGAAATAGGACGTCTTGGGTGGAAAATTAGAAAGATTTATCAATTTACATTGACTGACTGTCGGCCTTCTTGGACGTCATGTTAAAAATAATCACTTTCCCGGTTTGTATAAATTTTAGTATGTTATTCCTGATGTCAAATAGTACCAGAAACAGATGAAAAAAACAAAAAAACAAGTGGAATGCCTCTGGCCGTCTCACCTGCATCACGCGATTCAATATAGCAGCAGTGCTGAGTTTGAAAACTACTATAACTCGCACAAGATGTTCAGTGATACTTGGTTACTCTTATTTCGACGTTTTATGAACTAGATCCATAAACTTTTAGAGTTATGATGGTAATTCTACAGATACCCCCAATTCGGCCAAAGTTCATTGACCCTAAATGACGTTTGACCTTGGTCATGTGACGTGAAACTCATGCAGGATGTTCAGTGATACTTGATTAACCTTATGTATAAGTTTCATGAACTAGGTCCATATATTTTCTAAGTTATGATGGTAATTCAACAGATACCCCCATTATGGCCAAAGTTCATTGACCTTTGACCTTGGTCATGTGACCTAAAATGCGCAAAGGATGTTCAGTGATACTTGATTACTCTTATGTCCAAGTTTTATGAACTAGACCAACACACTTTCAAAGTTAGGCGGTAATTCAACAAATACCCCCAGTTCGGCCAAAGTTCATTGACCCTAAATGACCTTTGACCTTGGTCATGTGACGTGAAACTCATGCAGGATATTCAGTGATACTTGATTAACCTTTTGTATATTAAGTTTCATGAACTAGGTCCATATATTTTCTAAGTTATGATGACACTTCAAAAACTTAACCTTAGGTTAAGATTTTGATGTTGATTCCCCCAACATGGTCTAAGTTCATTGACCCTAAATGACATTTGACCTTAGTCATGTGACATGAACCTCCGGCAGGATGTTCAGTAATACTTGATTAACCTTTTGGCCAAGTTTCATGAACTAGGTTCATATACTTTCTAAGTTATGCTGTCATTTCCAAAACTTAACCTCAGGTTAAGATTTGGTGTTGACGCCACCGCCGCCGTCGGAAAAGCGGCGCCTATAGTCTCACTCTGCTATGCAGGTGAGACAAAAACATATTGTTGCAATTCGTTTGGGGTAAAACCATGAATTAATCCGACTAATAATTGACCCGAAGGCCGAAAAATACATACTTAACGCAGTGTGTACATTTTAGTCAAAATGTAATCGAATTTCTGAAGAGCGTATCCACAGTATGAAAACAATTCGGGGACGGTGCGATGTGTGTATCGCACTGAAATTGCACGCAGTTGCTGGGACGCGCGTTTCCGTTTTACACCCTGGCGAAGGCATTTTCCGGAAAAATAGCCACAAAGCGACTAGTGAAGAGTCTACGTCTACGTTTGTTTACATAATCAGCTGGGCGCTCGATCCAAAAGTCCGCACCGAAGATATCCGCAGAAATATACGTGCAAATGCAGCTGAGCTTATAGACCAAACGCTTTGCAGTCTCTGTATTTTGGTTGTTCCGCTGAACTACGTTGGCTCCATTATTATTATTTTTTTTTTACTTTATCGCACATGATCGTTTATATGAATGAAAACGAATAATAGCTAAAATATTGAAAAATAAAACACATAATTACCTCTTTTTCTTCATATTATATCTATCCTTATATCTATCATATCTGTCTATCCACTATCTATGTTATAAATCAATCTATGGAACTACATGATATATCTATCTGTCAATTTGTCTATCTACTCTGTCTCTCTCATTCTCTATCTACCTATCTATCTATCTATCCATCCATCTAACATCTATCTCTCAAATTCTCTATCTATCCATCTGTCTCTCTTTTATTTCTCTCTATCCATCTATTAATCTATTCATGTGCAATGTCAACACTGCTTAGACTTCTTTCGGGAGTCTATTTCCTCAGCTCTACTTTTCCCTTTTTTGTGCTCGATTCGATTCAATTACTACTTTATTTACTTGTTACCATTGTTAAATGTCTTGTATTGCATAATGAGTTTTTTTTCTGAAGGCTGCCTCCTCGGTGCATCCTATTCTCTTTCAAATTCCACCTCTTGCTTTCCCTTCTCTTTGTCTTATCCCAATTTCTTTCCCTTCTCTCACCTCTTTCCTCTTCTCTCTCCTCTTTCTTCTTAATCTTTCATTCCGCATTTTTCTTCTTAGATGACACTCTGTAGTACTTTTGGCCTTTTGTATTTATTTATGGTACATTTCGTTTGTATTGTATTTGATATTTATTTATAATGTTTACTTTATATCTTGTTATGATTTTATTTGTATGTAAACATTCACTTATTTCAGTCTTTGACTGCTTGTGATTGTATTTTGATAGTTTTTATTGCAATAAATCCAATATATATATATATATATATATATGTCTTAAATTCTCTCTATCCATCTGTCTGTCTTTTTCTCTCTCCCTATTTATCTCTATCCGTCTATCTATCTATCTATCTATCTATCTATTTATCTATCTATGTAACTACAGTATCTATCTATCTGTTAATTTGTCGCTCTTCTCTGTCTCTCTCATTCTTTATCTATCTATCTACACAGCAAAAACTGTGGTGTTAACCGGTGTACATAGAGGACCACACAAGTTATTTTACACCGGTGTTAAATTGGTGGTGTTAGTTTTACACCTATAGGTGTTATTACAACCATCTTTGGTGTTATGTTCAATCTCTAGGGTGTTATTTTAACACCTCAGGGTGTGGTCCTCTATTAACACCAATTGGTGTCAGTTTTAACACCACAGTTTTTACAGTGTATCTATATATCTATCTAACATCTATCAATCTTTCAAATTCTCTATCTCTCTTTCCCTCTATCTATCTATCCTTCTGTCTGTCTGTTTTTTCTCTCTTTCTCTCTTTCTCTTTTTCCGTCCATATATATATATCTATCTATCTATAACATCTCTCCATTTCTCAAATTCTCTCCCCCCATCTATCTATCTATCTATCTATCTATCTATCTATCTATCTATCTATCTATCTATCTTCTATCTATTTATCTATCTATATGTAACTACAGTATCTATCTATATGTTAATTTGTCTATCTTCTCTGTCTCTATAATTCTTTATCTATCTATTTAACATCTATCTATCTCTCAGATTCTCTCTCTCTCTCTCTCTCTCTCTCTCTATCTATCCATCTGTCTGTCTTTTTTCTCTCTTTCTCTATTTATCTTTATCCGTCCATATATCTATCTATTTATCTATCTATAACATCTCTCTATCTCTCATGTTCTCTCCCCCCATATATCTATCTATCTATATATCTATCTATCTATCTATCTATCTATCCATCTCTCTGTCTTTCTCTCTATTTATATCTATATATCTATGTCTCTATCTATTTATCAGTCTTATATATCTATCGTTCAGCATCTAAGTGTATCAATCCATCAAAATTCAATTTTCTTTCTATTATATGTATCTGTTTATTTTTATTTTGTCTGTCATTCTATTTATTTAGTTAATAATTTATTTTTAGAAAAAAAACTTTTTCATAACTTTTCATTAAAAAAACGCAACTGCAAAAGCATGTTCGGATTCCACTCATCTGCTCTCTGTACATGAAGTGCCGAGGAACTCTATGCTC
Source organism: Lytechinus pictus (assembly GCF_037042905.1). Taxonomy (NCBI): domain Eukaryota; kingdom Metazoa; phylum Echinodermata; class Echinoidea; order Temnopleuroida; family Toxopneustidae; genus Lytechinus; species Lytechinus pictus. The sequence continues at coordinate 6,314,930 of NC_087250.1, forward strand.
TAATCATAGAGCTATTAATAGCTCCATGCTCTAATCGGTAACTGTGTAGATTGCATGCGGTGGTGTGGGACTCGGCTGTGTCGCACGCTGCAACCAGCGACGTGTGTAGACTCTTCACTAGTCGCTTTGTGGCTATTTTTGCGGAAAATGCCTTCGCCAGGGTGTAAAACGGAAACGCGCTGCCGGGACACGACATTTGCTTCCGCGAGATTTCCACCGGTCTTGATATATCAAAGGCACGGGGTTAGAGTTATGGTGGTAAAAGAGGGTTTTTTTTTCAGAATAACGTAAAGATAAGGATTGGGGTTTAAAAGTGTTGGATGATATATTTTATGTTTTGCTTTAAGTGCGAACTTTCCATTGGTGCATTTGTCATAGGGGCAATCAACTGCCATTGAACCCATAATTGCAACACATTGGAATGGTTGGCACTGTGTGATAACACACACATAGAACTGTGTTCACATAGAAGACAAGTAGTAAGAAAATTTAACGCAGGATGTAAAATCCATTTGTCGCAGTGTGAGTGCCTTATTTTCCGTGCTCTCCTCCCAGGTGAGGTATGTGGGTACCTGGTAGGAATGTTTTCCCTTGAATGCCTTGAGTGCGTCATAGTAGCTCGGGTAAGCCATAGTAACCATTCATTGTAGAGCGGTTATATACATGTACTCTTGATTTAGAGGTATTAGGCGCTAATTGTATATCAAACAAAGAAATGTTATAAAATGAAGATAAAACAAAAACTACCCTGAAAATAAGAACCCGCCCTTTCACACGGTAAAAAAAATCAATGTTGATTTCAGGAAAAAATAAGGGTAATGACATATTTTTGACACGTGTAAACCAAACTAGAATCATGAACGCTTATCACAATTTCAAATTCAAATTCTACTTCGGAGGTGAATTCCAGTTAAGTTTCATACAAATTATGGTAGGAGTCTTACGTGTGAAATGCTTGACCTCCAAAACATTTTTTTTTTTTTTTTTTTTTTTTTTTTTTTTTTGGGGGGGGGGCGGAACTTACATGTCCGTAAATAATGCGATTGTCATGCACTCGTCGTATCGACGCAGTGCTTTCATCGATGGATATACCCCCAATCATTTAAAAAGCTTGAAGAAAAATAAGGTATAATAAAACAAGATATTTCCGATATTTTTTTAAGACCACGAAAATCCAATCTGAACAATAGACTCAGAGAATGTCAATATAAAACATTACACAATATACTATACACAAAAAGTATTTGTATTTATTTAAAATGACAACAGATGATTTATATTCATTTTGCAGTAAGGAAGAAAAACATATGATCATATAGTTTTTTCATGTGATAGGATAAAAACTGATACACTTTAAAGAAAGAAAACTAGCTGAATAGAGAGGTCTATTAACAAACAATTTCAGAAAATGGGACAAGTTTACTTTCTACGGATGCTGGGGCAAAGTAGGTTCAAGCATACAGTTATTTAACACCCCAAATGCGAGGGAGGTCCCTATTATCGCACTGCTCTTGGAGTAGGTTGGGGCGGTAATTTTGAATGGGATTTGTGTCTCCGGGGTGCAATGTGGTTTCTTCTGGAATGAAAATGTAAAAAAAAAATACAAAAAAAAAATTGTACATTTTTTTGTATTATAAATGATTATTTGACTTTGTGAACAGTGTTTTGTTGATATACTATTACTTGGATAATTTTGAACTGAATGATTTTATTAAATATTATATTTTGGATCAAAAATTTATCCTCCGGTCATTGGCTAAAAGAGCTTCACGTGATTATGTGTATTTTCAACTATTTTGGAATGTTGGCAGCTAGGCATACTATTTGGGAAAATTACGTCATGTTTGTGACGTCATTTCCCCAAATAGTAAAACTATTTGGGGGAAATGACGTCACGGCGCCATACGCCTGATGCGCGTGATATAAAAATCACCAACATTCAGCGGGGTATACGAGAGCTGGAGTGCTTACCATGGGCGACTCTCGCGACGTCGCGGCTACGTTTTTTAATGACCGATCATCCGCGATAATCTAGCGCCAGCTTTCGATATAAAGACATTTGTAAACATTATTTAAGAAAAGAGCACACGATCATCAGAGTGACAAGAGAGGATAAAAGGTAAGCCATTATTCTGTTTTTTTCCTTTTGTTTAAAATTTTTGATCCAAAATATAAAACAAATATACTCTGCCATAATTTCGAGTTAGTCTAGTTAAAACTATGGGCCTCGGTGCCTCCAATAGTACCATTCACTTCGGGGCTCAGTGAATAGTACTATTCTGGAGTCACCTCTTGCCCATAGTTTTAACCAGACCCTCTCTAGGCAAAGTATATTTGTATACTATTACAAAAACAAATGAGAGTGAGCATGTGAAAGGTCTGATATGTTTACTCCCACCTCTGAAATGTTCCATACTCTAAAATGGATTAACATGGAAAATAGATGGGAGTTCTAGAAGAGTAAATTAATGTTTGATATCATGAATAACAGTGCACCATTATATTTGTACAATATGTTTTCATTATCCAGCCATACTCACAGATAAAGTTGAATAAGTTCAGAGAATTATGGTGTGATCATTCCAAGAGTGAAGACAGAATGTGGTAAACGTGCACTATCAATCGATGGTGCTTTACTTTGGAATAGCCTACCCCCATCAGTGAGAAGTGCTAGTAGTAAGAATGCTTTTTGTTCCCAGTACTTGAAGTGGTGCTCTTCCAGGAAATAGCCCCTTCACTCTTTGCAACATGCAGACATCAGAATGTGAAGCACATATATAGGCTTTTTAATATTGTATGAATTACATGTATCTTAACTACTTGCAACACATCTTAAAGATTGTCACACATGGAATAATTATGAGTTTCTCTGTTAATTTCATGGAAAATAGTTGATGATTTGCATATTTTTGTTTCCACTACTAAATTTCCGTATGTACTATTCACACTGAGTAGCAATCACATTGATTTACCTGAATTTAGATAATTGAAATGTAGGGTGAGGGTGTTTTTCCTGTATTGTAATGCTGATTGAAATCCAGATGAAATAACGTTACTTCCCTACATTGTACTTATGTACCATCATCTTTTTTCTATGTATTCACTTTTGATTATTTTGCATGTTCTATTTGTTTTTTCCTTATGTAATTTGCTTGTCTGTTAAATTGTAAATATTTGTTTACAGGGCCCCTGGAAAACAGTACAAGACTACTGATGGGGCTACCCTGTATAAATAAAACGAAATAAATAAAAATAAAATTCTAAAGACGAATTACGTACAATCTTCAATGCAATGATGATTCAGGATTTGCATGTGAAAATGCTCAAAGACGTTCTCCAGCACCGTGCTGCAGAAATAGATACACTGTTTATGGCTTTGTTCAGGAAAGTGTCATTGCAGTAGTTTCAATAATTTTAGTAAATGTGATAGTTCATTATATAATTTGAGGAAATACGTTGAAGGGGACGATGATGGTAGTGATCTAAGTGACGACAAAGACGACTACGACAAAGTGTGAAGATGACGATATTGATGATAAAGATGGTAATGTCAATAATGATGATAATGTTCATGTTTTTGGTAATGATGAAAATGATAGCGATCATTTTGATGATGGTAGTGGTAGTTCCTACTGAGTTACTTTTTAAAACAATATTTGATAAGAGATGAAATATTAACACAAACATTTTACGTACACTTTTGAATTATTGTATGTATGGTGTTTGAGAAGTAGAGGGCGGAGAATATAATTGGTCTTAACCGTGGAGGTGCCAAGGCCGAGTGGTCTAAGGCTCCTGGCTACACATTGAAAGTCCGGGGCTCGATCCCAGGCCGCAGTACCTATGCCCTTGAGCAAGGCATTTACTCTGCAATGCTCTTTTATCCTGCTTTCAAATAAATAGAAATGATATATACATTATTGGTTACGATGTGTACACTTGTTAAAAAATTGTATCGTTTAGTTTTATATGGTTAAATCACCTTGGGATTAGTACCGTAACATTTGAAGCAAAACGGGTAGGGTGAGAGTTAGCTAATATATTTTCATTGGGATGTTATCTATGGCGAACATTTAATAATTGAATGGTAATTTCTGCATCTCTTTGTAATACAAACTTGTGTCTAGCTGTCTGTAAGGTATATTCCCTTGGAAACATTCCGGAGTGTAGGTGATGGTAGGTAGGTTTGTGTGCGTGTGTGTTTGAGGTGGTCGTGTTTGGTGTTGGGATAAGACCGCGTCATATCTTTGTGGAGAAAACCGAGCCCCAGTTCTACTGTTGAAACCTAAACATGTATTAATGCGCATCAATCCGTAGCATTATAATAGCTATCAATTCATATTTAAAAAAGGGGGGCGTTAATCTACTACCGAGGCAGAAACATTTCTATATTTGGTTCCATAAAATGGTTCTTTCATTTTGATTGGTTGATAAAATGTTTTGCCCACCAGAGTTACGTGTAAGAAATGCCTTGTGTAGATTTAAGTGTTTCGAAGTCGATTCAATCAGTTTAAGCCCCGCAGGAGCATTCGAACACACTGTTTGACCTGATGATGTTGTGTTATCAAGAAATGATAGAAACAGTTTGAAATTGAATTGAGCTGCGAGGAGGATAGCGTGATTCTACATGGATATCTATTGTATTTCTCCCAAATGCTTCGGGTAAATGTTTTCGAGGATATGTTCTAACAAACAACTATTTGCACTATCCGCCAAGTTCAAATGCGTCATCTAAATATTAGGTTTTTACGGAAATAATAGAGGAAGCTAATTTCCACCCTAAATTCTGGAGCTTCACTGCAAGTTTAATCCAAAACAGGTAAGAAAGGGGTTGTAAATTAATTGTACTAATGCTGATAAAGGGTTGATATTCAATCGGTATACAATGAAAACGTCAACTTAATTGTCTAATAAAATTTTGACGAAACCCATTTGGTTATAAATTTGGTGTAGTTGATATCTTGCTAATTTGTCTATTGAGTTTATCCCAGTTTTTCTACCGAACTATTGGTCTGTTTCCAGTTAGTAATGTACCCCTTTATGGACATACAATCGAGGGGCGGACCGAGCTTTCGCCAATGAGGGAATACTTCCATACACATTTCCCCGATCAGCCTCGAAAAGCTGTTTTTTGTGAGTAGTCCTTACTAAAGACTATTTGCTTTAAGTATCTGGATTTTTACCTTTATTCTTACGAATAACACAAGACATCTCATGAGGACTGAATACATGTCATAATGCGAGTTGGAGTTCATTGTTTGTGTATTTCATTTATTTAGTCCTGGAAAGTTGACATTTTGATTTTTTTTTGTAGTTATAACACACATCTAGGCAATTAATGCTCGTGCAAAGCACGATATGCCATTGTATATGCTGACCTTTGAATTATTTTAAAGACTCTTAATAGAAACTCATCATGATTACACGTTTCAAAAATAAATCGACCTTTTGCGAGCAAGAAGCCCGAGTTTGATTTAATTTTCAATTTAATAGTTGCACCTAAAGGCGGAATTTGTAAAAAAAAAAAAAAATATGTAACAACATTTTGTAATCCAAACATGCAAATGTAACTAAACAATACGAGCGCGAAGCGCGAGCTAAACTTCTATAAGTTACACTTACCTGAAAAAGTGGGAATTTAAAGGATTGTTTTGGGGAACTAATGAGCAGTTTACATATCCCACAGACCTATTTTTATATCCTACCTGAAAAGGGAAATTTTAAGGATTGTTTGCTAACAAAGCAATCGTGAACTTGATTTGTATTTCACTTATAAAATGCAACAGTAAACGTCTGCTAAGGAGCTTTGACGATTGAAGCAGAATAAAAGTTAACGTAATTTAGAACTGTTGTGAGATTGATGTATCTTACAAATCACTAAGTAAATCCGCAGCGTGTGTTGAAAAGCCATGGTATTTGCAGCTGAAATACATTTTAATTGCTGTTTGTTAGAATTCATGAAGAGAATACATCATAAATCAAAATGCAAGTGCACATATGTTTTTATATTTATTTTTTCTTACGTGAAAATGATAAAATCGTAAGCCCTATCTGATCGACTTGAACAGAATGTGGATCTCACCAAGCAGTCAATTCCACTTTCCTTAATCTTAGTCACTTTTCTTTCTCTTTTTTTTCTCTTGTAATATATTTCCTTCTCAATTTCCACCTATCTTTCCCCTTTCCCTCATTAGGTGGTCTGTCAGTGACAGATTACCTTAATTTCGTCAAAATTTTCTAGTTTATTTTTAAAGCAAATATTTGTCGCCAAATTTTCTCCAAATAGGCTCAATCAATTTGACTGAATTTCATGTTATTTATGAAATCATCTTAGAGATGCCATAATAAGATTTCCAATGTCATCTTGTGGTAATGAGGTCATCTAGGCGCCAATTTGTATTTTGTTTTCATCATATCTACATAACTGATTATCACTTATCAATCATATTTACAGCATATAAACTTTAGGTCACAGGCCAACTGTCGAGGTTATTTATATTTCGACAGAGAATGAATTTTAGATATGATTTCTTTTTTCATATGACCCTATATAATATTGTGACGTCATCAAAATTACGTCAGAATTCAAAATTTCTATTTGCGTGCTATGACGTCATCTTAATTATGCAAATATGACTCTAACTCTGTAAGTGGTAGTCAATTTACGTCATTTTTTTATATGGTATAGCTGAGGGCTTTCCTATTCTGAATATATTTTTTTTTTTTTTGATGGAAGGATCATCCTAAAAATTGCCATTTTGGCTCATTTTGCGTGTAATCTGTATCATGTCTCTGAGAGATGACTTTTTGTTAAAACCAGACTCTACATTCCTTTATTTCATGAGTTATATCTCTATTATTTCTTGCTGACATTTTCTGAGCTTCTTGTACGTTGTAGCTGAGATTATAGGCTTTTGCCTTCCGTTTCCAATCAGATGCCGGGATTATGCCGGTTTTATACTTGCAAAATTGGATTTGAGATTCTTGTTTATTGCATACGTGTAAAGTCTAAGGGAAATACTGTAGTCCAATCGGTAAGGCGACATACTTGACCTGCCCATCAAGCCACCACGGGGGCACGAGTTCGAGCTCAGGGTGAACATGAGTAGTCTTTTTTTCTTTTCACCATTTCGCACATGGTCCTTTATGATCATTAAAAGCAATATAAAGAAAGAAAACGACTAAAAGTTAAAATATTGAACAATAAAAGAGATTAAAACAATTTTTATGCGATGATTATTATAAAGATATTTATGGAAAATAAATTAACATATTTTTAATGGGGTGTAAGTCTATGGCGAACAGTTATGAAAGTAAGGCATTGCTTGGTAATAACTACATCTCTTTGTATAGGTTTTCGAGGTCAAATGTCCGCAGATTGGAACCGATCGTCCATATAGGTATTTCAAATGTCCGTGTACACGAATGAATGTCTGCATAAGAATATGGATGTCCGATAAGGGATTTAAAATGTCCATGTAGGTTCAAAGTGTCTATATAGCTAAATCAAATATCCCATTATGGAGCTCAAATGTCCACGTAGGTTCAAAGTTTCCATATAGCTATATCAAATACCCGATTAGAAAAAAACTAAATGTCACATAGGGAACTAAATGTCCAATTAGAGAGTGGAATATCCCACTTTGAAAAAGAAATGTCGTATAGGGCTCTCAAGCTCTCAATTGTCCACGGCTCAAATTAATAATATCATCTGCTGTAATCTTCAAAGGGCTCTGCAGCCTATCTCGAAGATGAGATTAAACTTGGACGCACGTTAAGAGGAGGAGTGAGGGATATTTTCAAGGTGACTTTGGAGAAGCTTTTGGAAGCTGTCAAGCGAAACTGCATTAACTATTTGGAGAGGGAGTTTATTCCATTCAGGTACAGATCGTTGGGCAAAGGCAAACACATGTCATCAATTTCGAGTCAATTCAGAGACCGATTCGAAGAATATTTCGGAAAGGCATTTCAGCGCTTTATAATTGTGATTTCTGTCATATGTATTTCTTTTCAATTATTTCAAATGACATGATGATAATCCCCACATCACCACCTGCCCATTGATATATGATAAGACTATAGTCATACTCTATATATTTCTCCTTTAACGGGGTGATACTATGAAGGGCCGTTCACTTGTTGGACGAATGACGGGTTATAGCGTGAAAGGCCCGTTATACACATAATGTATATTTACAAATATCTATGTATGTCTTGATGGAAAACAAAACACATAAATTTGAGGAAAAAAAATGGGTAAATTTTAAAAGAATACTTGTCATTTTTGTTATAAGATTTCCGGACCTTTATATGTATTTCTGCTTGATGTAAACATATTTTCATGATGAATATGCCGCGTGTGTCGGGTGATAGGTGATTAATTATTGTTGCATGGGCCGTGTTCGGCGCTCATTTGTTTTTTTAAGCGGCGGCGGAACGGATGGGCGTAGGACATGGCCACCACAGGGATCGGTTGCCTTTTGTTTTCATACGCCCTGTAGGCCTATACTTTGTTCAAGATTATACTATGTTTGTATGCTATGCTTTGTATTATGTTATTTATATCATTACTAAAATGTTTATGCATATATATGCTCTATCGGAGGGAAGTAAAACAAAAAAAAAATAAAAAAACCCATCTGATTCTTAATATTCACACTCTCAAACTTAACCTTTGCAGAGAAATACCTAAGTTGTTTGTATTTAAAGCATGGCTTTTCCGCATTATATTTCTTGCTTATAAAAGGCAGTTTAACCTTTTATGACCTTAAACGACCTTTAACTGACCTATGCGTAATTTAAATGCCTATTTCATTTGATCTTTCATAAGCTTTATTTGATACCAAACATGACATGTTAATTCCGTACAATATGAAAATCATATGTAAGAGGTTTTTGAAAAGTGGGCGTTGTCCATGACCAAGCTTTCCCAGGTAGCACCCGTCGGATTATTGGAGTAGACACCCTACATGTATACTACAACTTCCAGCATTAAAAAAATCGCAGTCATGCCCAACTTGACGTTTATGTTGGGGTTCTACTTGACTTCAAGCCTAAGACCAATATAAGGATACCGACATTTTTAAGGTGCTGATCCACTCACGACAACACTTTTGTAAAGGTGAAGTCCATGCGCATGCGTATCTTATTCCGAAGACGCAAGTCATGAATATTTATATTGGCATCCGGAACTGCGGTTGGAAAAATAATTTCGCGGGCCAGGCCCCTCCCCCTGGGTCCGCCTGTGTGTAGTACCAAAGCCTTAATTCAGTATTTTAATTTTTTTACTTAATATGTACTCGATTTGTTTGAACAACAACTTTCTTATTCATGTCGTAATACATCACGTAGGCTTGGGGCTTCTCATGACACTTCCAGCCCAGCGCCCTGGGGCCGATTGCACGAAAGGGTCTTTCCAAGGACCGTCTTTCGTGTCGCCCATGTTTTATGATGCGCTATAAGCGGGGTGTTTCTGAAATTTATGATAAACAAATAAAATTCGTAAGCTTGCTTTTAAATCAAATTTTATACAATTTCATGAAATATCACATCATTTTATAAACAAATATTTAGTTTATTTTAACGGAAAATAAAATATATTTGCAGATAATTTATTTGAAATGCGTTTCACATGGCGTATCATAAAAGATGGGCGACACGAAAGACGGTCCTTGCAAAGACCCTTTCGTGCAATCGGCCCCAGAGTCCTGGGGCCCAAAGGGCATGCTGTGATGAGCACTCGTTCGTGAAAACGTGAAAACACGGGATCTTGTCATCTCACAACTTTCATGTTGTGCCTTTGAATGTTTTTAACAGATAAATGGCGCAATATAAATGCTGTGGATCATCATCATCATGTTGTCGCAAGCGTCGATCTCGACATGTCGCTGTATAACATAACATGTAGTATTATAATAATTTTGCAAACGAACACCAGATCTAATGTTGCCGTACTCGAGGTTGCGAATGGTGTGAATCGTCAGCCAGACTGCGGGGCCTTATGCTAATGAGCAAAATATCATTAATTCTGAAAATGTCTTTGTCTAAGAATTTCACCACTACAGCTTCAAGTAAAGTTGAATAGTATTGCACAATAGAAAAAGAGTAATTTTATCGCTTTTATAATGGCTATTAATTTTAAATGAAAAAATTTGAAAAATAAATGAATTTTATGCCTGAAAAGGTGTTCCAAAACAGATTTCCCCCCTTTGTTTTCTCTTGCAAATCCTTTTTTATTTGAGCCCAAATGATAAATACAGTGCGTCCCAGAAAAAACGAAACCGAGATTTAGCGATGATTTATCATAACTTAATCATAGATAAACTAGACAAATGACCTACCAATATGAAGCGTAGAATCTCTTGTTTCATCTGGTATTACTTAGATTATTCCTCATTCACACATGAGTGAGCAAAAACAATTCGAAGAAAGAATGCCAAAAACTCATTTGGCGGGGGGTATATGAATTTCAAAAAGAAAATCACATGACTAAAAATATCAATATCTGCTCTTTTCTTTGATACCTTATTCACAGAAAATGGTCAAGAAGTAAACAAATTATGATCCCTCGAAACAATGCTTGTATTTCCATAATTTTATTAAATAAACGTGTTTTCACCGGTTTCCCACAGAAGCTATCACACGTTAACAAAATACTTAATGCGTGGCTGATCGTCAACAAAGCGGAGTGTCGAGTGAGTTTAAACGCTAGCCTGTAAAACCTCTTCATTTTATGAAATTAATGAAATTCAAGCCTTATTTCAAATAACCAGAACTTTGTTATTTCTCGACCATTTTCTGTAATTGAGGTATCAAATTAAAGAGCAGATATTGAACTTTTTGAAAATGTGGTTTTCTTTTTGAAACCCAGATACAGCGCGCCAAATGACTTTTTGGTATCCCCTTTTCAAATTTGGTCACTCATGCATGAAATATAAATAATCTAAGTAATTTCAGATGAAAGAGGAGATTCTAAGCTTTACAATGGTAGGTCATTTGTCTATTGTATTTGTGATTAAGTTATGATAAATCATCGATAAATCTCGGTTTCGTTTTTTGTGGGACGCACTATATATCTTCGTTAAGCTCATTCTCAGTACTTCATCACAATGCCAATCTAGATATTTGATACCACGTAAATGGGTTAGGATCTATTTTTCCCATCGAGATACAAGACGAGATTTCTGAAATTTCTTAGTAGCATTAAATCCTGAGTTCTGACTTGCTGGATAATGTTTTAGAAACAGCATGCTCGGGCATTTGGAAGATATTACCATACTTTAGTGTGACTTTGGAGAGGCCCAATTATGAAAACCGTTGAAATTTGGGTTAGTGCACTGCAAAAACATCGGTGTCGATTTAACACCAGCCCAGAATATTATTCAGAGAAGTGTTAAACTACACCAGTTTTGTTTCGGTCTAACACCATGAGAATTAAAACAGCTTGGATTTGATTCGAATCTGGTGTTGTTTCAAAACTTCTCTGGTGTGGACATATATAGATTCCGGGCTGGTGTTAAATCAACACCGGAGTTTTTGCAGTGTGTGTGGTTTTATGGACCAATCAGAGCCAAGTATTATTGTTTTCCAGCTACTGAATCATGTACCTGGCCAATGAAAAGGTGGATATTCATCAATTTAAAACAAGTGTTCTTATACAGCCTTTCTCATATTAAAACTTAGATCTTCAGTGTTTTCGTGATCTAAAAATCATTTGGGCTAAACAAAGTGTAAAAATTATAAATCTTGACAGGCAAAAATAATTATTTGGTAGCATTTCTTCGATCAAAGGTTTCACAAACATCACATTTAAACAAAATTAATCCAAACACATGTCCTGAAAGAGTTATTCTTAATGTTTTCAATGGTACCAAACTCATGAAATTTTATACGTATTTAGGGCAGCAATGACCGAATCAAAATAGATAATTTGGTGCAGATCCAGCTCATTCAATATGCAAAATATTTCTATTTACGAATATCACTGGAATATTGAATGTACCTTTTGAGGACCTGCCAACTGACTGTTCTCATCATCGATATACTTGATTTTTAAGACATATCTTGGCATGTAAATTCTTCATCATTTACAGTAAAATATTTTCATTTTTTTTGATATTTTTCTTATTATAATTCATGTTTATTATCATTTGTCACCTTTTAAGGTCTATCCTCAATGATAATGGAGGCATTACCAGATTTACAGCAGGTGGAGATTATACGTCTTGCAGAAGACATACCTCCTGGTCGTTACATAGAGCTCTGTGTAGCTTTAGGGTACTCCATAAACCAGGGTGATGCAGTTCTTGCCAGCCACCAATCCAAATACAAGGAAGCTACAACGCAGGTTTTAAACGATTGGAGTACGAAGCAAAAAGAGCCAAACCAATCACGATCAATCCTGGCACGGAACCTTAAAGAGGCGAAGCTGGGTGAATTAGGAGCGAAATTATCCACAGGTAATAACTTTCTATTATTTCGTTATTTTTATGACCGGTGTTACGATATTTAACAAATACTAAAGAACACCGAAGAAAATTTAATATACTATTTGTTGGCCTTTTTATTTACACGTAAACAGATCATACACTAAACAAAATAATAAGTTTTCTTACATATCTTGTAGAGTCAGTTCTGATTAATCTTCGAATTATGATAAGCCAAACAATGCGAAGTAGCTGGTAAGGAGTTCCTTAACTTAAAATCCACAATGCAGGCAATGATGAAATTGTGTTGAAATGCGATGGATGTGTAGAGTCACAGTAACAAGATGAAATGTCCATGAAGACGAAATTAATGATGATGAAAAGTCAAGTCAGCAATCCTTGGGTTGACTAATTTGCTTTAGAACAGGCTGACGATCTCGATGAGAACTGAGAATTCCTCTTTCAAGAGAAGTGCAAGCAGTTCATTGATGGTGTGCAAATAATTCCACAGATCTTAATGATGTATTCAGGGTGGATATAAGCTATGCTCCAATATTAAGTCTAGCCTCAAACTCTTAGTACTGATCTGATATGAACCTTGAAGAAAATACCAGATTTTACAAATATAGATTTCAACTATACTGGAAGCTACTAGTATTGTCTATAAAAAGGACATTCTACTTCTTTCTAGAACAGTCCAATTCCACATGTTCTAGAAGAACGTCATTGCAAATCATATTGTCCTTTCCTCTGCTGGGAGTTCCTATTATCTACATTACAATAATACCAGTCATTGTCCAGCAGTATTCCTAACAATACTAAACTTAGATGTTCTTTAATATTCTTTAATTCTTCAAATTATCCTTAGAAAGGAAATAACCAAAGGAATGAATAAACATGTAATTTCTCTTTCAATTATGTAACAACTGGCCACACCAAAAACAAAACTAAGGCGCCCGAGAGGATTTTTGTTTAAAGATTTTTATTGAGTTTTAAAAAGCACATAAGTTTTGAAATGATATATAACTTGTTGAATTGTATGAAGCATTGAATATTTTTACTTTCTTATAATAGTTTTTGCGGGTATAATTTTTTGTTTTGTTCCTGATGGTGTTTGCTTTTTTTTACTTGGTATAATGGAAATATGAACACTTAACAGTGCAGTTTGATAATGGAAGAATTTTTGCGAAACCTTTAAAAGTGCTGTTCTGTAGCCCGCAACATGAAGTTGATCACTGATCGTTAAACATTTTGCTGCCGTAACGATTGATAGCATTAACTACAATATACAATCGATCATGAAGATCAAGCGTATTTTTAATCGCTAAAATAGTCAAAATAATGCCTGATGTAACTTTTTGGAAGTTCCGTGCACTGTGCACAACAGGTATGGTGCATGGGTTAGCAGTCTTATTAATTACTGTTGTCATTCGATTGCAGTCTTAAAGACTGAAAGCAACTGAAAAAAGTTTGTGTTTTATGTACATAAAAAACGCATCTTTAAAACTTTATTAATACCTCAGTCACATTTTACATGGGGCGTGCCGTACGGCAATTCGAAAACTGTCGTTTTAACATTTTTTGTACCAGCTACATACAGGTGGTTTGAATAACAAGTAGAGCGCCTCTGTCAGTCTCGCTTGCATTACACAATTCTATGTAAAAGCAGTGCTGACTTTCAAAACGAATATGGAGTAATTCTTTAATAAAAAAAACAAAACACAAATGATGATAAAGCGTTCGTTGACCCAAAATGACAATTGACCTTGATTGTGTGACCGAAGACTTGTGTAGTGATTCTTGATTACCCGTATGTCCACACTTCATAACTAGACATAAACCTGCAAAGTCTCGTGGAAATTCAACGGATACTCCCATCAAGGCCAAAGTTTATTGACCTTGGTCATTTAACCTGAAACTGAATTGAATTGATTTGATTTGTTTTTTTGTTATTCTTCATGAATAATATGCAACTGAAAAATAGTGAACATATAAACATTCGGTTATCGAAAATAACAAAATAACAAAAAAGAGAGTAATATAATATCAAAGAACAACAGAGAAATCAAGTTATGTCGAAAAGGGGTCAACAAAAAGAGCAATGATAATAATAAGGGGGACAAAGTTAAAGTTGTGGCGAACTCTTAAACATAGAATATTAAAGTGATTGTTCAACATTGGTTTGACTTTTAAAAAATCTTAGCTAGAAGGTCACACATGTCACCAGAGTCTGTGATATGTTACAAAAATAAAGCCCAGAAAAAATTGCGTTCGAAAATAATTATTTAGTGCTTCAAAAATTGAAATATAAAGTGACCGGAAACACCACCTTAATTTCATCCCATACACTTATGTGTACTATTTAGGCGTCTAGTAAACACCTATTTACAAAATTAGGGTTTGCCTTGTAGTTTTAGCTTTTCTTTCTCAATAATGGTTGTTTTCAGGGTTTAATAGTTCTAATACATGAACTTGTACACATGTTTCATCTTGGTTTAAGAATTTTTAAAATCGGCTGCTTACAAAGTTAAACAATACCTTTATTAAAGTTACGAAGTACAATTCTAAGGAAAATAAATATAAAGGAACGTTTAAAGCTAATAACAGAAAGTAGATTTTTAAGATGGTTAAAAGAGTATTCCAAAGAGGATGACTTATATAAAATATAGCATTCTTTGAAAAAAAAATATGGCAAGGTTCAATTTATAAATGTCTTATAGGTCTTACAGGTTCAGCTTTGAAAAGATGGGCAAGGGGTGGGCGTTACGAGGTGAATTAGATAAATTCGTACTTTTTTTGCAAAACGAAATAATTTAGTAATAAAATAATCGTGACTATTTGACCAAGCAATTTTACAATGTTTTATATGGGAGTTAATCAAAGCATAATGTAAAATAATAAAATGTATCTTGGAAAGTTTCTCAAACGGTAGATAACACCTACAGCCTTGGAAACACCTGAACACGATTGCTCTGGTGACAAATGCTCCCCAAAATGCGACATTTGCTCCTCGACATTTGCTTTACTGACATTTGCTCCGCCGACATTTGCTCCGCCAACATTTGCTCCGCCGACATTTGCTCCGCCAACATTTGCTCCGCCGACATTTGCTCCGCCGAAATTTGTTCTGCCGACTATTGCTCCACATTTAGCGACAAATTTTCCGGCGACAATTTCCCCGGTGACAAATGCTCCATCGACAGTTTCTCGTCATGTTGCTTTAAAAAATAAATGTAAGACCTAAATAACATACCTGCATTAAAAATATATAGAATAGTAATAATGACCATACAGCTTTGGAGAAGAAGCTTTGTTATTTTTACAAAAAGAACAATGGGTGGTATTTTCGGCGGAGCTATTATCAGAGGAGCATTTGTCCCTACATACGGAGCAATTGTCGGCGGAGCAAATGTCGGTGGAGCAATTTTTGGCGGAGCAAATGTCGGCGGAGCAATTTTCGACGGAGCAAATATTGGCGGAGCAATTGTCGCCGGAGCATGTGTCGTTTGGGTAGGATTTGTCGCCGGAGAATTTTTCGCTAAATGTTGAGCAACAAAATGTTTATTGAAAATTATAGGCCCATAACTCTCTTAAATGTTGATATCAAGATCGGCTCCAAAGCCTTAGCACAGAGACTGAAAAATATTTTACCATCTATCATTCATCCTGATCAAGTAGCTTTTGTTAAAAATAGATACATAGGTGAAGCCGTGAGAACAGTATTTGAGACAATGTTCTATATTAGGCTTAAGCGCTTGGGCGGTATTTTATTAAGCCTCGATTCTAAAAAAAAAATGACTCATTGAACCACCAATTTTTGATAGAAGTTTTGAAATGTTTTAACTTTGGAAATAATTTTTGCAATTTTGTCAATGTTCTTTACAAAAATATTGAAAGCTGTGTGATGAACAATAACGTTTCAACTGGATATTTTACGGTAGGAAAAGGAATACGACAGGGGGATCCTTTATCTCCATATCTTTTTATATTAGCTATAGAAACGCTAGCCATAACCATAAGAAAAAATGAAAACATTCAAGGCATAAGATTAAAAAATCCTCATGAAATTAAGTTGTCTATGTACGCCGATGACATAACGGTTTATTTGTCAAACTTTGAATCGTATCATCACCTCACGGAAGCTCTAAATAATTTTCAATTATTTTCATCACTCTCACTGAATTACGATAAGACGAAAGCCATATTTATAGGACAATTCAGTTTGCAAAACCCATCTATACCAATAGATATCAAGTTTTTTAACGTTTTGACAATTCTTGGAATCGACATCTCTTACTCTTTTGAGGATAGAATGGCGCAGTTACAAAGAATTTTATCCAACATTAAATCTCAACTAAATTTATGGAAAGCCAGGAATTTATCATTATACGGGAAAATCCAAATTGTAAAAACTTTTGCTACCTCTCAGCTGTTATATGCAGCCAGCATATTATCTATACCTTATTCATTTATTCATAAGGTGAACACATTACTGTATGAATTCATTTGGGGTGGTCCTGATAGAGTATAACGTGAAGTGTTGGTTAAAGAATACGATGACGGGGGGTTAAAGATGACTTGCATCAAATCGATTATTCAAGCTCAGAAAATGAAATGGGTTTCGAGACTTTTCTTTTCAACTTCGAAGGGCTGGAAAGATGTTTAGAATTGTTGTCACCTGTCGGTGGAGAATACATTTTTTATTGTAATTTTGATATGAAATATTTGAATATTAAAGTGTCAAATTGGTTGATGGACATTTTACAAACATGGAGTTTATTGGAAAGGAAAATAGATATTACAAATGAGTTTATATGGAACAATCAATATATTAGTAGAGCGGATTAGCTCCAAAAATCACAACAATTGTGCAAATTTTGACTAAAGCATAAAACTTTCACAAGTATTAGTATATGCCGTAAGATTTATTTTAAAGATGGGAGGTAAATTTTTAAATGCCATTTTCGGTCGTTGCCATGGCAACGGATTAATTTCTCCAAAACAACATACATTCCCATGTAAATGGTAAATAAACATGATATAGATGACCAAAATGATAATTTTCAGGCTCCCGATTGAATACATATGAAATTTAGAAATATTCAAGATCATCAAGATAGTTCCAATTGGTCCGTTGCCATGGCAACGGCTTGTTTTTCCCCAGAAAAATAAAAATATTGGTTTGAAAAACCTTGTAGAATATGATTTATCTTTAATTTCCCCTAATTTTACAGCGCTTAACAAAGATATTTTGGTTGCTAAATGTGTAAATTACATATCAAGCCATTGCCATGGCAACCAAATATAATCTAGTTTACAAAAATAACATGGTTGACAAGACAATGGACAGGTGGAAAATACAATTGGAATTGACTTTAATCTGTATGCTTAAGTTTTGACCCCCTCATTTGCACAAAATATACAAAAAGTGTTCTGCAGGAGTTCTTTATAAAGATAAAAAATTATGTTCCCTTGGTTATGCTTGAATTAAATTTAAAAAGGAACAATTTTACAAAGGGCCTGTTGCCATGGCAACAGCTTATTTCTCTCTAGAAAGGTAAAAATATTGATAAAAATTTAGAATACATGTACGTATGATCATCATTCCATTTTTCCAAATTTAAAGGTACTAATCGAGATATGTTTGTGACTAAATTTATAAATATAACACCTTAAGCCATTGCCATGGCAACCAAATAACATCAATTTTTTTTAAAAAAGTGGATGATAAGGTTAAGAACAGGTGAAAAATACAACGAATATTAACTTAATGTACATGCGTAAGGTTTGACCTACTTAATTAATTTAGGGGAAAATAATACAGTCAGCGTTCTGCATGAACTAATTAAAATGATAAACATTGATGTTGCCTTGGTAATACTTGAATTCAACGATAAATATCAATGTTCCAAATGGCCTGTTGCCATAGCAACGGATCATTTACCCAAGAACAGTACCAGTTTTGATTAAAAAAAGGACTGTATTATCTGATTTTTCTTTCATTTACCTTAATTTTAGGATTAGAATAGATATGTTTGCTGTTAACATACAAATAATATCTAAATCCATTGTCATGACAACCAAATAACATCTGATTTGAAAAAAATATATAACATGGTTGACATGATAATGGACAGGTGGAAAATGCAATTTATAACAATTAACTCAAGGTTTGACCCAGTCATTTGATTTTGAACAAAGATTACAGTGTTTCGCATTAGTTCATTAGAATGATGAAATTTGAGATTGCCTTGGTAATGCTTGAATTTAATGATAAATATCAATGTTGCATATGGGGCGTTGCCATGGCAACAACTCTTTTTTCCCCAAGAAAAGCACCAAATTTGATCGAAAAAAAGTTTAGAATCTGCATTTGTCATAAATTTCCCCTAATTATAGGGTGCAAAGCATAGATATGTTTGCTGTTGATGTACAAATAACTTAGGCCATTGCCATCAATGCCATGACAACCAAATAACATCTAATTTAGTGGCTAAATTTAGTTTCTATTCAATGGTTTTCAGGGTGAAGTAGTACATTGGGACTAGTTACAAGGACAGCCAGTGGTCTGACGTGTCCAAAACCCTAAGACGGCTTCCAAAAATGGAGTTTTAAATGGCTGTTGATATATAAATGGACAAAGCTCATTTCATATCCGTCTGAGATATATGATTTTGGTGTCTAGACCATGGTTTCAATGGTCAAATAATACACTATGACAAGTTGAACGGACAGTCAGTTGTCCAGTATATAAAAAATCCAAGATGACTTCCAAGAATGGAGTCTAGAATTGCTGTTGCTGCATTGAAAAACGTAGTTTGTTTGATATCCCGGAATATGTTTATGTCATGGTTGAATGGGTCAAATAATACATTAGGACAAGTTACAAGGACAGTCAGTGGTCAAGTATGTCCAAAAATCCAAGGTGGCTTCCAAAAATGGAAAAGCTCCTGTTACTAACAAATTGACATATTTCGTGTAATATATGCCAAAGGCATATTATTTTGATATCTAAACCATGGTTTGAAAAGTCAGTAAATACATCATGTACATTGGAACAAGTTACAAGGACAGTCAGTAATCCAGTATGTCTAAACATCCAAGATGGCTTCCAACAATTGGAGTCTAATCGGAGTCTGTTACTTTAAAATTGACATAGTTCATTTAAAATCCACCAAGTAAAAATATTTTGGTGTTCACACTTTGGTTTCAAGGTTTAAAAAATATGTTTAGACTGGTTACAATGATATCCAGTTGTCCATTTTTTCTTAAAAAATCCAAGAGGGTTTTCAAAATGGCGTCTAAAATGACTTCTATCACTCAGAAATTATCTGAGTTCATACAACATCAACCTGTGAGAAATATTTTTGGTGTCTACACTGTGGTATGAAGGGTCAACTATTACATTAGGACAAGTAACAAGGATGATTAGTTATCAATTTTGTCCAAAATCCAAGGTAGATTCTAAAAATACATCAAAATGGGTTCTGTTGCCAACCCATACCTGCTTGCATTTTTAATGTAGGCACCAAAATTATATCTCACAAGTGGATATTACATCCACTTCAAAGTAACAGTCGTCATTTTAGAATCCATTTAAGGAAGCCATCTTGGATTTTCAGGCAAAATGGACAATTGTAACCAGTCCCAAAGTATATTTTGATCCTTGAAACCCTAGTGTAGACACCAAAATAACATCCCCAGGTGTATTTTTGATGTACTATGTCCAATTTTAAGTAACATTAAAACCCCCATTTTTTAAGCCATCTTTGATTTTTTTGACACAATAATGACACCTGACTGTCGTTTCAACTTGACCAAATGTACAGTATTACTTGACCCTTTTAATACTAGTTTAGATACCAAAATCATATCCCCAATGTATATTATCAATGAACTATATTATGTCCATATTGAAGTACCAACAGTCAATTTAGACCCCATTTTGAAGGCCATCTTGGATTTTTTAAAATACCAGTCCACTGACTGTCCTCGTAACTTGTTCTAATGCATTAAACCATGGTTTTATGATTATGGTTTAGACATCAAAATCACTTTCCCCAGACAGATATTGAACAAACTATGTCCTAATTTATTATTTGACTCTTGAAAATATGGTTTAGACACCAGAATCACATCTCACAGGCGGATATAGAATGAACTATGCCAATTTTTAAGTAACAACAGTCAATTTTAGACCCCATTTTTTGAAGCCATCTTGGAATTTTGGACATACTAGACCACCGACTGTCCGTGTAAGTTTTTCTTAATGTATTATTGGCCTTTGAAATCATAGTTTAGACACCAAAATCATATCTCACAGGTGAATATAAAATGAACTATTCCACTTTTAAGTATCAGCAGCCATTTTATAATTATTTTCGGACATACCTGTCTGTCGTTGTAACTTGTCCTAATATTATTAGACTCTTGAAACCAATGATTTAGAGTCAAAATCACTTCCCCATGGCCAATATGAAATGAGCTACGTCCACTTAAGGTATCAGCAACCATTTTAGATTCAATTTTTTGAAGCCATCTTATGTTTTTGGACATTTCAGACCACTGGCTGTCCCTGTAACTTGGCCCTATGTACTATTTGATCCTAAATAACCAATGAATAAAAAAACAAATTAAAGCCATTTTATGAAGTAAGGGATGAGTTGTGGATTTTAGCATACGGCAGCCAGTGAGGGCACCATCTTGGATTTTCCTGTTACCCTGGAGTACTTAATTTTTTTTTTCAACCTTTCAACCAGTATAAAGGGTATTTAATTTTTTTAAATATTTTAATAAGTCTACTTGTCATGTAAAATTAGCAGTGAATAGATTATACTTCATGTTGATTCCATTCATAATCATGTTAATCTAGAAATTATCACAGCATTTCAAAATCTTCTTCGTCAAAGTCAGTAGCGTAATTTGGAGGGGTCCAGATATGATGTATCGAGTGAAATGTATTTTTAAAAGTTGTCAGCTAGCCCAGCGAAAGAGTAAAACCTTCGAAATTTTTCATTTTTTTAAAACAAAATAAAATTTTGGGTATAGTATTCGGAAAATAATCATATTTTATCCATCTCTCTTTCACTTTCTCTTTATTTTTTTTTTCTTGGTAATGATTTTGTTGGGGTGGAGTAGGATTGCAGAATTCCCGGGAATTTTTTTTGATGGAATCTTTTCATGGGTATAAACGGGAATTTTGTGGGAATTTTTGGAATTTTCGGCAATTTTCAAGAAATGATGGGAATTTACAAAAAGTAACAATTTTCTATGCAGAAATTAAAATGCATACCCTAGCAGATGATACTTGATAATTCTTTGCCTTCAAATTTCAAGCTAAGTATTATGCTAAAACAGTCAGACCAAGCAAAATTTTAATGATTTCCATGTAAAAGTTGATTTACTGTATTTACTTTGATTAGGAGCTCAAGACCATGTCAACTCCTCAAATAGACTTAAGATTTTAATTTATCAACGCCTATAATCCCCTAATATATTGATATGATGAACGGCCTTAAAGCACAAATCACACCAAGACGCTTTCTTCAAAATGGCAGCCTGCGAATACATTGAACGAAATTGACCAGCGTCGAAATTAGAGTTTCGGGAATTTATTTGAGCCAAAAAAAGTCTGATATGATTTTTGTAGGTCTTATTTCGATGCCATGTATAATGAAATAAATTGGTGCTTATCATTTAGCATATTTATGTTCAGCACCCTCAAATATGGGAAAAGGAAATAAAAATAAACATATTATTTTCATAAAAATTGGTACTTTTAAGGGACCATTGGCAATATTGATATCTATCATCATGTTCAAGCATTACCAAATCAACATATCGTAATGAAATCATGCATAATACTTGTGATGTGATTTTAGAATTAAAAGAGTAGGTCAAACCTTACACATATTAAGTTAATTTTATTGTATTTTCCACCTGTCCATTATCTTGTCAGCCATGTTATTTTTTGGAAAATTAAATGTTATTTTATTGCCATGGTAATGCCTTAAGATGTTATTTATACTTTTAACAACAGAGATGTACGTGTATGTTTGGCACCCTAAACTTAGTAGAATTGAATGAAAAATAAGATTCTACAAGGCATTTTTTAATCAATGATAGTATTTTAGGGGGAATAAAATGACCCGTTGTCATGGGAACAGAACACACATTTGCAAACATTAATATTAAATTCAAGCATTACCAAGGCAACTGTCAGTTTTTATCATGCTAATGAACTCATGCGGAACACTGTATTTTTTGTTCAAAACTTAATGACTGGTCAAACCTTATGTAGATTAAGTAAATCTTTACTTTACATTCCACCTGTCCATAATCATTTCAACTGTGTTAGTTTGTTTTAAAAATTATATCTTAAATGGCTGTCATGGCAATGGCTGAAGATGTTATTTATTTATTAACAGCAAGCATATATATGCTTAGCTCCCTAAAATTGGGGCAAATGAAATAAAAATCAGATTTTACAATTTTGTGTTTTTCAAAGATGATACTTTTCTGGGGGGAATTGAGCTGTTGCCATGGCAACGGTACATTTGAAACACTAATATTTATCATTAAATTCAAGTATTACCAAGGCAACATCATTTTATTATTCTAATGAACTCATACAGAACTCTTACTGAAATTTTTGTTCAAAAATTAAATGACTGGCCAAACCTTTCGCATATTGAGTTATTTGTAATAGTATTTTACACCTGTCCATAATCTTGTCATCCCAATTATTTTTTTTTGTATTAGATATTATCTGGTTGCCATGGCAATAGCTTCAGATGTTATTTATACATTTTGCATCAAACATATCGATGTTAAGCACACTAAGATTAGGGGAAATGCAAGAAAAATCAAATTCTACAGTCCCTTTTTTAATCAAAACTGGTACTAAATGATCCGTTGCTATGGCAACAGGCCATTTGGAACATTGATATTTATTGTTGAATTCAAGTATTACCAAGGCAACATCAATGTTTATCATTCTAATTAGTTCATGAAGAACACTGACTGTATTATTTTCCCCTAAATTATTTGAGTAGGTCAAACGTTACGCGTATGTACACGTTAATTTTTATTATATTTTTCACCTGTTCATAAGCTTATCATCTATGTTGTTGGTTTTTTTCAAATTAGATATTATCTGGTTGCCATGGCAATGGCTTAAGATGTTATATTTATAAATTTAGTCACAAACATATCTCGATTAGTACCTTAAAATAAGGGAAAATGGAATGATGATCATACCGTACATGTATTCTACATTTTTATTAATATTTTTACCTTTCTAGAGGGAAATAGGTTGTTGCCATGGCAACGGGCCCTTTGCAAAATTGTTTCTTTTTTAATTTAATCCAAGCTTTACCAAGGCAACATTAATTTTTATATGTTATAAAGAACTCCTGCAGAACACTTTCTGTATTTTTTGTTCAAATGAGGGGGTCAAATCTTAAGCATACAGATTAAGTCAATTCCAATTGTATTTTCCACCTGTCAATTGTCTTGTCAACCATGTTATTTTTGTAAATTAGATGTTATTTGGTTGCCATGGCAATGGCTTAAGATGTTATATTTATAAATTTAGTCACAAACATATCTCGATTAGTACCTTTAAATTTGGGAAAATGGAATGATGATCATATCGTACATGTATTCTACATTTTTATCAATATTTTTACCTTTCAAGAGGGAAATAAGCTGTTGCCATGGCAAAGGGCCCTTTGCAAAATGTTTTCTTTTTAAATTTAATTCAAGCTTTACCAAGGCAACATGATTTTTTATCTTTTTAAAGAACTCCTGCAGAACACTTTCTGTATTTTTTGTTCAAATGAGAGGGGTCAAAACTTAAGCATACATATTAAGTTAATTCCACTTGTATTTTCTACCTGTCCATGGTCTTGTCAACCATGTTATTTTTGTAAATTAGATGTTATTTGGTTGCCATGGCAATGGCTTGAGATGTAGTTTACACATTTAGCAACCAAAATATCTCCGATAAGCACTGTAAAGTTAGGGGAAATTAAAGATAAATCATATTCTACAACGTTTTTTTATCAATTTTTTACTTTGCTGGGGAAAAACAAGCCGTTGCCATGGCAACAGACCAATTGGAACTATCTTGATGATATTGAATATTTCTAAATATCATATGTATTCAATTGGGAGCCTGAAATTATTATTTTGGTCATCTATACCATGTTTATTTACCATTTACATGGTAATGCATGTTATTTTTGAGAAATTAATCCGTTGCCATGGCAACGGCCGAAATGGCATTTTAAAATTTACCTCCCATCTTTAAAATAAATCTTACGGCATATACTAATACTTGTGAAAGTTTCATGCTTTAGTCATAATTTGCACAATTGTTCGGCTAATCCGCTCTACTATATCACATTTAAAGGAAAATCTATCTATATACCAAACATAAAAGAAAAGGGATTCACCAAAAGTACTGATATGTTAGATGAATTTGGACGCCCACTACGCTGGAGGGAAGCGAAGGAAAGGGGGTTAAAGTTTACTGAGTATTTTGAATTGTTAGATTGCTATAAAATAATGCCAGGGAAATGGAAAGTTTTCTTTTTACGACAAAACTACCATCATCTTGTAAAAGAATCTGAGGATTTCCCTTCTCTTTTCTGTGAATCTGCATTTAGACAAATTCAGAATATATCGACAAAGAAATGTTATCGCACTTTTTTTAAACATTAATAATTCTGAAACCTCCAAGGTGTTTACTCGCTTTAATCAACTTTACAACATCGATAGGCAACAGACTTCCAAATTGTTCACTATTCCATTACGAATCACTATTGACACCAGACTTCGAATCACACACTATAAAATTTTAAATAACTTAATACCTACAAATGAATGGCTCACAAAAATAGGAAAGAAAACCAATGCATTGTGCTCTTTTTGCAATGCGACACCCGAGACATTGGATCATTTGTTTTTTGCATGACCTAAAATAGCATCCTTTTGGAATGTGTTGCGTATGAGAGTGACTGACTTTAATCCTAATTATTTCCTTTCACGAGATACTGTTTTATTTGGATTACTAGAACCTCTTGGTCCATCCACCTTAGCATTTAATTTTCTAATTTTACTTGGTAAACAATTCATTTTGCGATGTAAATACCAAGAGACTCTCCCTAGTTTAAAACGATTTAATTATTAACGATTTTGTTGAACTTTGGTTCACAACACAAAAAAACAGAAAATAACGAAGAGTTACTTCGAAATTTTCGGCTGCTAACTGCAACCTTCGTCAGCGATGTGACCCGATTTGACCTTAGTGACGTAATGGTCGATGATCGGGTCGTAGACATTCGGAAGTTTGTATCGCCCCCCGTCTCTGTTGAGAGAAGGTCTGAACGCCCGGATGTAGATGGCCTCTTTCACACCTCTCTCGAAGTACCGCGGTTCCCTGTCCAGCACTTGTACCTTGTTGATGTCAACACGATGGCCAGGGGATTCGATGTGGATGTGCTGAGATACCTCGGAGGAAGTGGAGCTAGGGCGTCGGTGTTCAAGGAATCTTGTCCTAAGGGAACGTTCTGTTTCTCCTATATAAGATACCTGACATAGACCCTTAGTCGTCTGTCCTTGACAAGGAATTATGGTCTCCCTAAAATCCATAAACCGAACATTCCACTTCGACCGATTGTAAGTAGTATTGGATCAATTACTCATAACTGTGCCAAGCATCTTGCCTACATTCTGTCACCTTTAGTTGGTCAGACTTGTCACCATGTAACTGATTCTCAATCTTTTGCTGAATGTATTAAGAATGCGCGTGTTGAGGAAGACGAGGAACTGAGATCATATGACGTGACAGCTCTTTTCACTTCAGTTCCTATTGACAAGGCCCTGAAGATTATCCAATCCAAACTTCAGAGCGTGAACACTTGGAAAGATAGGACTCGCTTATCAGTGGACCACATTGTGAAACTGTTGGATGTTTGCCTGCGATGTACTTATTTTGTTCACAATGGCATATATTATCAGCAGATCTATGGAGCAGCGATGGGATCGCCAATTTCCCCCATTGTTTGTAATCTGTACATGGAACATTTTGAACAATTAGCTCTTGAGTCAGCACCTCATCCTCCAATATGGTGGTTTCGATATGTTGATGATACACACACTAAACTCAAGAAAGAATTCTCGCAGGAATTTACTGATCATCTGAACTTGATTGATCCGGACATTCAATTCACCACTGAAGGTGAGGAAGGACGGTCGCTGGCATTTCTTGACACTTTGACGGTTATTCAACCAGACGGCAACTTGGACATCAAAGTTTACCGTAAACCTACGCACACCGACCAATACCTGAACTTTTCCTCTAATCACCCACTTGAACATAAGCTTGGTGTGATCAAGACTCTTTTCCATCGAGCGGAAGCGGTTATCACAGATCCAGTCACCGTTTCTGAGGAAAAAGCACACGTTAAACGGGCTCTCTCCAAGTGCGGCTATCCTAGTTGGGTCTTCAACAAGATCGATAACTCAGCTAAAAGAAAGTCTCCGCCTAGAAAGGACAACCCCAAGCCACCCAAAAGACAGATTGTACTTCCATACGTTAAAGGATTATCGGAAGCCCTTCGTAGGAATTTCAGTCAATTTGGCATTAGGGTGTGTTACAAACCAACAAGGACCCTTAGACAGTACTTGGTTGCGCCGAAAGATAAGACAGAGAAGAAGGATATCACCGGTCCTATTTATTTGATTCCTTGTCAAGGACAGACGACTAAGGGTCTATGTCAGGTATCTTATATAGGAGAAACAGAACGTTCCCTTAGGACAAGATTCCTTGAACACCGACGCCCTAGCTCCACTTCCTCCGAGGTATCTCAGCACATCCACATCGAATCCCCTGGCCATCGTGTTGACATCAACAAGGTACAAGTGCTGGACAGGGAACCGCGGTACTTCGAGAGAGGTGTGAAAGAGGCCATCGACATCCGGGCGTTCAGACCTTCTCTCAACAGAGACGGGGGGCGATACAAGCTTCCGAATGTCTACGACCCGATCATCGACCATTACGTCACTAAGGTCAAATCGGGTCACATCGCTGACGAAGGTTGCAGTTAGCAGCCGAAAATTTCGAGGTAACTCTTCGTTATTTTCTGTTTTTTGTGTTGTGAACCAAAGTTCAACAAAATCGTTATCTTTTACCAACACAGATGAACTTTCATGAATTTAATTATTATATTTTATCTTATAAAGTTACTGAAGAAATTATTGCAAAAAAAAAAAAAAAACTCTATAAACACAATGTAAAATGGCAAAATATAAACAAGTATTTTTCCATTGCATAAATTGTAACCACTGTAGATTAATATGCTGTAAAATCGCTTTTTTGTGACTTTGTTTTATCTTCTGTTTATGTTGTATTGGTGTTTTTTATGTCATACTTTCCGGTCATGTTAATTCATGAAAATACCCCTTTTCTTCTTCGATTAATGGATCGTCCTGTCGGCAGCGCTAGGGTACAATTTTCTTGTAAATTAAGATTATGTTGTATGTACTTATACAATGTTCTGTTTGATTGAAGTGCAACTATATGTTTTGTATACTTTGATTATTTTTATGACGAATAAAAACTGCAAAGATAAAAAAAAAAGGTTTAGCAACTGTCGGCGGAGCATTTGTCGGCGGAGCAAATGTCGGCGGATTAACTGTCGGCAGAGCAAATGTAACATTTTGGGGAGCATTTGGCACCGGAGCAATCGTCGCCGGAGCATGTTTCATGGATTCAATTTATCAATTCATCAATTCATCATATGAACACCTAATAGTTTTACACATGAAGTGCATTTTAACCCTTGAAATAAATTACAAAGTTATCTTCATAGTCGATTTGACATTTTTCGAACCTAGAAATGGTCTTTCAGATGAAGTTTTTTTTTCTTGATTCGTGTTCACATGGGGTCCTGGAACAAATTCAGCTTGGTTGCCCAAACGGCAACTTTGGGCAACTTTGCTAATTTGCATAAATCCAAAATGGCCGCCATATAACATCTTAAAAACTTAACTTTTTAATCCATTGCCATAGAATGCTGAGGAATGCCTGTCTTTTTGGTTTTTGGGGTGGGTAGAATCCATTTCTATTATTATTTTTACTATATAAGGTCATCTTCAGGCCAGATCCAAGATGGCCGCCAGACGCCATCTTGAAAAACTAAATTTGAACCGCTTTCCCAAGGATGATAATAAATACCTCTTCATAGGGGTTAGGGGGTGTAAAATCCATTTGTGATAATAATTTTAGTATGTAAAAGCGTCTTCAAGTCTAATTCAAAATGGACACCAGGTGTCATCATGGAAACTTGAGCTTTTGAATCACTAATCCCATAGTACTATATAACAGCCCCACAATAAGAGGTTTAGGTGGTGTGTAGAATTCATTTCTGTAAGTTTTTTTCGCTTTTTCAATAAATGGTATGCTGAATCAGGGAAAATGGCCTATAATGTATAGTACGATGGCTGACAGGCCCAAGCTGGAAATGTAACTTCTGAAACAACTTTTCAGCATGCTGATAGGACCTCTTTGGAAGGATTTAAGCACTTCTTTTCACTTGTTGTTTATTGGTGTCTCACAATTTGTCGAACATCTGTCGCAAAGTTGTATATTTGTACCGCCTTTAAACATAACATTTCTAATTTGACAAATTAATGAAGCGAATTTGATCATTCTTAATCCAACTCGCCCTTAAGGTATTCAGGGACATCCTCCTCGCAGCCTTCACCATCCTGATGTAAACTTTTCCTCGACATCCTCCATTTCGACACTTTCGTCATTTCCAGCTATGACATTTTTTTTTTCTTTCTTTCTTTTTTGTGGGGTGCGCGCGCCTGGTGGATGACCTCCCACAGAGCTCTGCTTGTTATCTATTTTATTCTTGTTCCTATATCATTGACTGATTCTTAATGACTATATGTGGTTTTGTATGTCTTCAGGAAGCTACTAGATTGTTTTGGTGAGATTCTTACTCTTAGTTCCTTTGGTTTTTAGTCGCCAGGATTTTTGGCTTTGCCCATTGCCCTATGTTTAGTGGCCATGTTGCTTGTTTTGTACACACAGTACATAGATAGCTTACTCTTTCATTGTCAGTGATCTGGCTTCACGCCTGTGCGAATCTTCAAGATGAAGGTCTCCACTTTCATAGCCTTTGTGTCTATCGTATACTCATGTTGCTATTGTATCACTCTCTCATGTTCTGAATTGAATGTTAATTGTTGTAATGTATTGCCACTGGCACAACACAAGTTTGAACGCAAGTGCAAATATACAGTGCGTATCAAAAAAAAGTGTACACTTTAAAAAAGCCCTGGGAATTGAAATATATACAACATGTGGGTAATTTGTTCACATATAATCTTGGGTTTAGGTCTCATCTATCCAATGAAAGTAAAAGTTTTGACAGAATGTTACACTTGAGTGAGCATTGTCCGTTTTTGTAAAGCTCGCAGAAATCTGTTTGCGCAGAAATGCTCGTTTTCACGCTGTGTCAAGGGGAAAGGGCGAAATCAAACTTACCCTGCACAACATTTCACATACATTTCCCTTGCACTTTTAGTCAACTGAAATAAAACGGATACATTCAAGCATTTTGTAACAATTTTGCCACCCTAATTGAAATTTCGACACTTAGTAAGCACAACCTTCATCTTTTTTTTGTGCCAGCTGGATCTGAGGACATAACTGAATCTGACCAAAAGTTTATATCAGACATCTCCAGCATGTTTTCACTATGTTTTTCTCATTTAAAGTGTGTTTACATTTCATCTTTCATTTAATACTTGTTTCTCCACACTTTTTCCAAGCTTGACAATGATTAATAAAATGAAAATTTAGCCTAAGCCATTTCATGTAAATCCCAGCTCAGCGTAAAGCAAATATCGTCACGATGGCCTCGGTGTGTGGGGGAGTGGGGTGGGGTGCAATGCACTCTTCGAAGTGTTTTGGGCAAGGAAACAGGTTAAAAAAAGGGTCAAAGAAATCTTCAAATCAATTTTACTAGCAAAATTCCATGTGTTCTTCATGATCATGGTCTACTTTTATTCGCATAACTATCTCAAAGTTCTGCGCAAATCATTTTTCACTAACTTTTCAAAAGTAAGTGGTTCTCACTCGAGCGGAAATATTTTTCGACAGTTATATCGTCGTTTGCTAAAATAGATCTGTACCAATGTTAAAATGTGGAAAAATCTTCAGGATATGACAAATGTACGATTTTACAGGGTTTTTTCTAAGTGTAAACTTTTTTTTGATACGCACTGTATAGGTAGACCAGTTCAGCGATATGCCAATGCCCTTTCAAGTTTTCATATTCTTCTACTGATCTCGGGAGACATCAACCCGAATCCCGGACCCTCTTTACAAGTATCAACCCACCTTAATAGTAATGATTCCTGTGATTCTTCTTTACAATCTCACAATTATAGTAATCATACTCTTCATGCCATGAATGTTCATGTCAATGATAGACGTTTCTTTTTAAAATGGCATGATGAGAACACTGGTGTTTTAGATCGCTTGGTGTCTCTCGGAATCAGTAGATCATGTCGAAGGCGGAGGACACATCGTGGGAGTAGGGGTGGAATTGACCGTTTTAAGGAGCATTTAAAGTTTGGTTCTCTCAATTCTGGCTCCCTACGCAATAAGTCTACAACTTTCCAAGATTTTGTGTTAGATCATAACCTAGATTTTGTCTGTATATGTGAGACATGGCTCTCACCCGATGATGATGCAGTTATAGCAGATCTTCGCCCAAGTTCTTATAGATTCGAACATTGTCCTAGAGCCTCCGGGCGCGGTGGCGGAGTGGCCTTCCTAAAAGGATAATCTACAAGTTACCATTAAACCTACGTATAGGTACGACAGTTTTGAATGTATGTGTGGCACCATCTCCAGCGACTCCGGTTGCATCGACGTCGCGATAATCTATAGGCCACCGAGTGGTCAGAGCTTTTCCAAATTTTTGGAAGAATTTTCAGACTTTCTTGATGGCAGCATGTATAGAAC
Source organism: Lytechinus pictus (assembly GCF_037042905.1). Taxonomy (NCBI): domain Eukaryota; kingdom Metazoa; phylum Echinodermata; class Echinoidea; order Temnopleuroida; family Toxopneustidae; genus Lytechinus; species Lytechinus pictus. The sequence continues at coordinate 6,346,406 of NC_087250.1, forward strand.
TACACCATTGATTATTACTGGCGATTTAAACATACATCTCGACAATGATTCTTCATATTACACGCAGAGGTTTGACACTCTTCTCAGTAGCCACACCATGTCTCAGCTTGTCAGTTCTCCAACCCACGATAAAGGCCACCTACTTGATGTTGTAATAGTGCGGGATTCAGATGACCGATCTCCGTGTTCTAAACCGAATGTTGTTCCGGGCATCTCAGATCACTCTGCAGTTGTTTGGAGGATTGGTTTCAGCAAGCCCAGTCGGACTCGATCAACATTTATCTCCCGCAACATCCGAGACATAGATAGAGTAACTTTTGCCCAGAGTGTGGCTGATAGCAGCATTATCCTTTCTTCTACAGGCAACGTCGATACCGCTGTTCTTCGCTACAACAGTGAGCTTGAGAAGCTTCTCAACATCCACGCTCCACCAAGGACTAGAAAGGCAAAGGGCCATGTGGACTGTCCGTGGTACAGCTCTGACATCACTTTACAGAAGCGTATTCGACGAAGACTTGAGACGAAGTGGCGGAAAAGTGGACTACTGATTGACAGGGATAATTTCCGAGTTCAGCGCGACCTTGTCAACTCTCTTGTCAAAAGGTCGAAGCGATCTTACCTCGTAGGTCTTGTTGTGGAGTACAAAGATGACTCTAAACAACTCTTCTCTTTGGCTAACAGACTCCTCAATCGTCGTCAATCCTCACCTCTACGAAATAATACAGATAGCTACGAACTTGCCTGTAAATTTTCACATTTCTTCAAAACTAAAGTTCAAGGGATTTGCAACAGTCTAACTCCTGACCTCACACCTCTATAGTCTTCCCCCTCTTCTACATTGGACATCTTACGCCCTACCTCTCCTGATGAGATTCTGTCTTTATTTCGAAAATCTCCTGCCAAGTCATGTCAATTTGATCCTATACCTGCTAAGTTACTAAAGGATTGTTCATCCACTTTCGCTCCTATTCTTTCTTACCTTGTTAACTTAAGTTTAGAGCAGTCGCATGTCCCGTCCTCTCTGAAATGCGCTCATGTTACACCACTGTTAAAGAAACCCTCTCTTGATCCCGATTCTCTCCAAAATTACCGACCGGTTTCTAACTTACCCTTCCTCTTTAAAGTCCTTGAAAGGGTTGCTTTCTCTCTCGTCTTGCTGAATACTTTCACGACAATAATCTGTTTGACCCATTTCAATCTGCCTACAGACCCAACCACAGTGTGGAAACCCTTCTTGTGAGCACCTCAAATCATATCCTCCAAGAGATGGACAGAGGGTGTGTGACTGCTTTACTCTTACTCGATCTATCCTCCGCATTCGACACAGTAAACCATACTATTATGCTGAATACTTTAAGTTCGTTCGGTGTTAGAGGTGAAGCATTCAAGTGGTTTGAATCCTATCTTTCTTCCCATTCACAGATTGTATGTATAAATGGCTGTCAATCAGCTGATTCACCTCTGACCTATGGCGTACCGTAGGGCTCTGTGGGCGGACTGACCCTTTTCTCAATTTACATGATCGGATTGCGGCAAGTGATGCTCCGTCACGGAATTGAATACCACATTTACGCTGACGACATTTAACTTATTATTTCTTTTGATTCAACTCAGCAAGCAGCTGATAATGCTATTCGTCGTCTTCAATCATGTATGATTGATGTTCACGACTGGATGCAAACCCATTCCTTGAAACTAAACTTAGATAAGTGTGAATTTCTTTTGTTTGGCTCTAAAGTGCAGCTCAACAAAATTGATGTCAATTCCCTTTCTTTTTCTGGCCACACAATTCATTTGTCTCATACTTGCCGTAATCTTGGAGTAACTTTTGATTCACATATGACAATGTCTTCCCAAATTTCAAATATCTGCAAATCAGTTCGGTATCATCTTCGCAATCTCGGATTTATCCGGAAATATTTATCTAAGTCCGCGACCGAAAAGATAGTACATGCCTTGATTTCCTCCCGCCTTGATTTTTGTAATGCCCTTTTGTTTAATTTACCGCAGGCTCAGTTACATAAGCTTCAGAAGCCTCAGAATGCAGCCGCTCGCATTGTCACTCTGTCAAGTAAACGCTTACATATCACCCCCATCTTATATTCGCTGCACTGGCTCCCTATCAAAAGCCGGATTATCTTTAAGATTTTGTTGCTTGCCTTTCATAGTATTCGTGGATCAGCACCACAATACAGTCTTTCATTTACCAATCACTACAGACCAGGCAGATCTTTGCGCTCATCCACCTCTGGCTTCCTTGTCATTCCGAAAGTCTCAAAAACTTGGGGGGAAAGATCATTTGCTTTTGCATGCCCCACTTTGTGGAATAGCTTTCCTGAAGACATAAAAAAATGTACCTCTGTCGAAACTTTCAAAAATCTTCTAAAAACTTTGCTATTTAACTCTTAGCTCTTTATGCACCTTGAGCACTCTACAGAGTGGATTTGGCGCTTTACAAGTCTCATTATTATTATTATTATTATTATTATTATTATTATTATTATTATTATTATTATTATTGTGACTGACGGTGTATGTTTTGCAGCATTCCACTTTACCAGAACTGTTATAGAATGTCGAACAGGACAACTGCTCTTTGTGGCATCCACATAATTATCTCAGTGCTGCATTTCTTAACCTGTGACGAACACTGACAGCGAATGACACTGATCAGTTCAGGCGGAGTAGGGTCACATTGAAAAATGACAGAACGGGGATTTCATCTCACATCTCCCATCCAAAGTGAGCTATATCCGCCGGCTCATCTAGGGGCTGATACAGATTTACAGCTATCAAATGAGCTCAAAGCACATGCATCAACCCCGGCAGCAACAGGTTATGAGTTGTTGGAAGCAGGGCCATTACTTTAGGATTCTTTCTCTTCTTGATGAAGATGGCCCAGCGAGCTGACACCTCATTTCCAAGTACATTAAAAAAACCTGGGCAACCCCCGGCAATTAGTAGTTTGTTATGTGCATTTATCTTGCCTTTGCCGTATGCATGATTTCGTGTCGCATCCATGAACTGAGGGCATGAACATGCACAAAATTTTGTCCCATGTCAATACAGGTTTCATTGATATCCAGCACCGCATACATTCGTAATTCCGAAGGTTCGCTAGTCCGAAAACGAAATGAGGTTCGTAATTCCGAAGGTTCGTTAGTCCGAAAACGAAGTGAGGTTCGTAATTCCGAAGGATCGTTAATCCGAAAAAGAAATGAGGCTCGTAATTCCGAAGGTTTGTTAGTCCGAAAACTAATGATTAACGAACCTTATTTTGTTTTCGGACTAACAAACCTTCGGAACAACGAACCTTGTTTTGTTTTCAGATTAACGAACCTTCGGAACAACGAACCTTATTTCGTTTTCGGATTGACGAACCTTCGGAACATCGATCCTTATTTCGTTTTCGGATAATTGAACCTTCGGAATTACGAAGTGTAACCTCCAGTACTATACCACCTCACCGCTCCATTTGTACCTTGCACTATAGCTCCGCCTGGTAAACCCAATATACCAAGCAGACAAAAACGTCTGTATCGTCGCTATTAGCTCACGAACCACATTCTGCCCACAGCTTGCTGCAAAATCACGGTAATATGAACCTCATCATGAGCAAACACACCACCATCTAGCGCCTCCAATGTTGTATGCTGCTACCCTAGACCATGGACCTATAGGTCCATGCCTAGACCGAAGGTACTCAATTACACGCTTGTCATCCTCCGTTTGTTGTTCTTGCTCTTCGTGATGACATATCTCGTAGGCAGATAACTGGTGATGGAGAACTTATAGTCTATAGTAACTTCAGCAGCCCTTCGCGTTCTCTTATACGATCCTTGGCAGAGATGCATTTGTACAAGTTGAAAAGAACACTCTTCTTTTTCCAAATGTATAGTGACTCAAACGTCCTTGGGAATTAGGTGTGACCAGATCTAAGGGAGGGGCACCATGGGGAAATAATAAAAGAGTCGAGATGGAGAATGTCAAGGGAGAGGGATTTTTTAGCCTAGTTTAGATCAGGATGGTAAAGGCAACAAGAAAGATGATGTCCCTGAATACCTTGATGACGAGTGAAAATCGAGAAAACTTATCGAGCTTGCTCGCACTTATTCGAGAAAAATTCAGCACACCACTAAAACATTTCAAAGTGAGCAATTACATATTTACAGTCAGGGATAAGTGGTCATAAGCTCAAGTTTTCAAGATGACAGCTGGCTGCCATCTTGAATAAGACCTGAACATGCTGAAGATAATCCTATAAAAATTGTAAAAGTTATAACATAAATTGATTCTACACACCCCAACACCTCTAAAACGAGGTATTACTAATTTCTGGGGCAAAGGATTCAAAAGTTAATTTCTCAAAATGGCGTCCACCTGGCGGCCATCTTGGATTTAATCTAAAGATTACCTTATATTGAAAAATAGATAACAGAAATGGATTCTACACACCCCAAAACCCCTAAAAAGAGGTATTACTCATCATATTGGGGCAAGCGGTTCAAATCTAATTTTTCAAGATGGCGTCTGACGGCCATCTTGAATTTGACCTGAAGATGACCTTATATGGCAAAAATTATAATAGAAATAGATTCTACATGTATACACACTAAAACCCCTAAAAAGCGGTTTTCCTCATCATTTTCCTGCAAGGGGTTCAAAAGTTAGCTTTTTAAGTTGGTATCTGGCGGCCATTTTGGATTTATGCAAATTAGCAAAATTGCCAAAAGTTGCCGTTTGGGCAACCAAGCTGAACTTGCTCTAGGACACCATAGGAACACGATTCAAGAAAAAAAAACTAAATCGGAAAGAATATTTCTAGGTTGGTGTACTGAGTCTATGGGACTGTCAAATCGACTATCAACGTGACGTTTGGTGAAAAACTATATTGGGTTTTAGCAGTGATCAAAATTAACTTAAAGAGAAATTCCAGTAGTTGCAGTAAACACTGATTTCACGAGAAAGTCTGTAAAACAATGCTTAATTGTCAGTATATCATCGAGGGTCTAGATCTGGTAAAGTTACATAAACTGAACTTCGTGAAATCTTGAAATCTACGCTGGAAAATGTTCAGACTGAAGATCCCCAACACAGATAAGCGCACGTGGGACAGTGTATAATTATTGCTTTGAATGTCGTGCCCGACGCTCTCCCCGAATCCTGTGGTTATTTGCTGATTTCTCAGCAATTACACAATTTCTTCCAGAATCCTTTGGCACATACGTTTTATTTATACAAACAGACACTTTGGTGGTCATTTCATTGGATTCTGTACGAACTCATTTTGATATCGTTACCAAAACTAGCATTTACCTTTAATAAACCGATTATTCAATTTATTCAATTTCAGAATTAAATAAATGATTGATATACATAGATTATAATAAGAAAAAAACACACTGGTGTCATCAGCACACAATATACACTACTGAAAAAAAGTTAAGGACCACTTTTTAAAACGTACATAAAGATTTTATACAAGGTGTTTTATTTCTGGAAATACCTCAGTACAACTGTCCTAAATGTCCTTAAACACGCTGTAATCAATTTCACGCATGGGTGGTTTCAGTTGTTGCACAATGTCTCTCGCATCACTGCACATCCTGAAAAGTGGGCCCCGAGGGGTATCAGCTACCGACATGAAGTGGTAAAAACGAATGTCTGAGTGTCTTTCAGGCAGTTCAGTAACGAGTGTGACCACCTCCTGCAGCAATAACGGCTTCACAGCGCTGTCTCATGGAGCTGATGAGGCGATTGATGTCTCTGACGTCCAGTGCATCCCATGCAGCCTCCAGAGCCACACCCAGCTGCTGCAGTCCAAGTGGATGGGCTTCGAGCTGCTCGAGACTCCTCCCCATCATGTCCCAGACGTGCTCTATCGGGTTTAAGTCCGGGGACCTCGCTGGCCACTCCATACGCTCAATCCCCTGGCCCTCAAGGAACTCGGTCACCACCCTAGCTCGGTGGGCACGGGCATTGTCATCCATGAAAATGATGTTTTGTCCCACATTTCCTGCAAATGGCACCACTATAGGTTCAAGGACCTCATCCCTGTACCTCACTCCTGTCATTGCTCCCCCTGGGACCACGTAGAGACGAGTACGGTTGGCGTAGGTGATGCCTCCCCACACCATGACGCTGCCTCCCCCATAACGGTCATGTTCTGCAATACAGGGGTCTGCAAATCTCTCTCCTGGTCGCCTCCAGACTCTCGAACGTCCATCATTGTGGTCAAGGGAAAATCTGCTCTCATCTGTGAACAGAACTCTACGCCATTGCTGTCTGGTCCATCTGACATGCTCCCGGGCCCAGTTGAGACGAATTCTTCTGTGAGCAGGGGTGAGTGGGACACACTGAGCTGGCCGTCTGGCATGCATATTGGCTCTGTGAAGTCGGTAACGGATTGTTTGAGTGGAAACAATCACTCCAGTTGCTGCAGCGAAGTCATTGTTGAGGCGGCGTGCACTGTGAAAGCGGTTGCGGAGGCTGAGATTCGTCAAGTAGCGATCATCTCTAGGGGTTGTCGAAACTGGTCGGCCACTGCGGGGTCTCTCGGAGTATAGCCCTGTCTCTCGGTGTCTTTGATTTGCTCTGCTAATGACACTGTGTGACACGCACATCATTCTGGCTACTCTTCGCTGACTGAGGCCAGCTTCCAGCATCCCTAGGGCTCTGGCTACATCTGTTTCACTTAGGTGGTGTCTTGGCATTGCTGTTGTAGGCAAGTTGTTGATTGTACAGACTAAAGACGGAAAATGCTTTGGAAGACACTTGTCTTATGGCCCACTGCAATGATGCAAGAGACATGAAAGATCTGCATGTGTGAAATTGATTTCATTGTGTTTGATGGCATCCTGGACAGCTGTATCTTGGCATTGCTGTTGTCAGCAATTTGTTGATTGTAGAGACTAAAGACAGAAAATGCATTTGAATCCACATTTGTACCACTTCACAATGGGCCCACTTTTCAGGATATGCAATAATGCGAGAGACATCATGCAACAACTGAAACCACCCATGTGTGAAATTGTTACAGGGTGTTTGAGGAGATTCAAGACAGCCATATTCGGGTATTTCTAGAAATACAACACCCGGTTTGAAAATTGTATACACACATTAAAAAGTGGTCCTTAACTTTTTTTGAGTAGTGTAAATTGGAGCAAATCAGATGAACTAATAATATCCCTAATACAAATCAGAAAAGGAAAAGGGGCAATGAATAAACCCTGGGGCACTCCACATCGAATGGTTCAATATGAAGATTGATGATTTCGAATATTAACAAATTGCTTACGATCTTATAAATAATCTTTGAACAGTTGTAGAAAAATCCACGAAAAGCATAAGCCTCTAGCTTATATAACAACAATGTGTGGTCTAGGGTATCGAATGCTTTACTAAACCAATAGTAAATTGCTGATAATCAGCTACATGAAAAACTAAATGGAAACGAATAAGAAGAGCAGTCGATGTTGAGTGTCCCATTCGAAAACCATGTTGATATTTACACAAAATCTTGCACGAAATTCAGAGAGAATGTAATCGCTTTTCCAAAAAAAAATTGGGGAAAATAGAAAAACAGAAAAGGCCGAAAATTCTGTACATTGGTCGGCTTACCATTAAAAAAAAAAAAGAGGAATCTCCTTGGATATTTTCATTTGGTCAGGAAACATACTTGCTGTCAAACGCGAATAAAAAAAACTGAGCAAAGATGTTGTCAAAGCCATTACTGGTACCATTCTTTAAACATCGGACAATATGAATGATTTATTTACAAGATTTACATGTTGGAGTAAAGTATACTGATTCACCATTAACAAACGAATTATTATCATTATGATTACTATCGGTAAATTGCACACTGTTTTTTTTTATCTATAATTAAATGATTAGAAATAGCTTCTATATTTTGTATTATGGTGCCAGTAGTTTGAATTTTATCAACATATTGTTTAACAAATTTCATATCGAGTTCAGCATTGTCTTCAAAATTAACTTACTATTACCCTAATATTTATTAGATATATTTTTATAATATTCATATTTAGTTTTCTTAATTTCGTTTGTATTCCTGCTTCTGTACTGTTTGTAGAAACCTATAGTCCAGGATAGGCCCCATAGACAAGGGGTCGAACCTTGTTTTTTTAGACATACAATGTTTTTTTATGGTTTCTTGTCAATTCGAGGGTGCTGATTCCGAATCTAAATGATGCCACTCTTGTAACCTTGAGCATTTTCTGCAAATTGGCAAAATCTAATATGGCCGCCAAAATATGCAAATTACCCATGAAAATCATAAAATTGCCCACACATTAGCTATAAAATGCATGTAGTTGTTGTGCAGAAGTGAAATACCAATTGGAAAAGCGATATTTGACAAAATATTTATGTTATTGATATTCAAAATGGCCGCCATAACCCCTGTATACTTTATTATGTAGAATATGAATGGGGAAAAATATTTTTTCAAACAAGAGCACTATTATTGCATGTGATTGTGACCTGCGAGTGGACTACTGTCTGAAAACATGACTATTAACAAAACTATGTCATTTGTATACTATCTAATGTGATAAATGCTGTATTATGATATTCAAAATGGCTGTCATAGACCCCTTATACTGTGTACAATATATAAAAGGGGACAAATAATTTTCACAACCTTTGAATTTGTTTGACTTTAAAATGCCAATAACTGCGAAATATTGGTGTAACACTGTCTGACAACAAGGATTTCTAACTAAACATATAATTTCCCTTGCAATTTCGGTAATTATGCTGCATGTTGACATTCAAAATGGCTGCCATAGGCCCTATCTGTACTATGAACAAAGCGAATGAAGAAACTAATTTTCACAAGAGTAAAAACAATAAAATGAATGTAATTGTAATCTACGAGTGAAATATTGTCTAAAAACATGTTTTCTGGCGAAACATATCATTTCCTTTTTCATGCATGAGATAACTGCTGTATTGTAAAATTCAAAATGGCCCATATGGGCCCTTACAGTATTATCTACAATGTAAATGGGGATAAATTCCCATGAAAGAATTAGGATTTGCCTGACTATGAAATCCATATAATTCTGTTGTATAAGGAAAATATTGTTTGAAAACGTGATTTTTTTAATGAAATATAACATTTTCTCTCCCATGTAGGTGATAAATACTGTATTTTGACTTTCAAAACGGCCGCACAAGCCCCTACAAATTCTGTAACATGTGTATAGGGAAACTAATCATCACCAGAATGAGAACCAAAAACGCACGTAACTATGTGATGTATAGGTAAAATTTGATCTTGAACATGATTTCTGACTAAATACATCACATAATGGTTGAGAAGGTAATAAAGGCCTTACTTTGAAATTCAAAATTGCTGCCATAGCCCAAAGTAGTATGTACATTGTAACTGGGGACAGATAATTTTGACAAAATTTTTACTATGAAAATGGCTTAATTTTGATGTATGTGTTAAGTATTGTCTAAACCCAATGATTTCTAACGAAATATATCATAGCTTGTGTCATAGAGGTGATGAATGCAGCCTTTTAAAAATGAAAAATAGCCGCCATAGTCCCTTATCTTAATATGTAAAATTTGAATGGGGAAAGATAATTTCCACGAAGAGACATATTGCAGCCATTTTGAAATTTAAATATAGCATTTATCACCTAAATAACATAAGAAATGATCTATTTGGTTAGAAATCATATTTTCAGACGATATTTCACTCATACATGCAACACCATTTAGTCAAGCAAAGCCAAATTCTGTTAAAATTATATGTTCCCATTCACAAAGTACATAATAGGCCTACCGCTAGGGCCTGTAGCAGCCATTTTGACTTTCAAAATACATTATTTATCACCTACCTGGCAGAATGAATGATATATCTTGTTAGAAATTATGTTTTCAGACAATATTTTACTCTTAAATCACAATTATATGCATGTTATGGTGCTGACTCCTGTGAAAATTGGTTTCCCAGATCGATTGTACATAATACAGTCAATGTCTTTTGGCGGCAATTTTGAAAGTCAAAATACAATATTTAACACAAATATGAATTCCGAATACTATATTTCGTTGCAAATTATATTTGAAGACAGTATTCCACTAATTTACCACAAAAAAATACGTTTTAGTGCTCACCTTGTGATTGTTTTTGTCCTCTCTCACATCGTAGATCATAATTTTAGGGCCTTTGGTGGCCATATTAAATATCAAAATACAGGGTTTATCACATACATGGCATGTTAAATAATAAATTTCGTTAACAATAATGTTTTTAGTCAGTATTCCACTCGTTTATCTTAACAAAATGCATTTTAGTGCTCACTCTTGTGATTTTTTTTGTGTCACCATTCACATTGTACATAATAGTTTTAGGGCTTTTGGAGGCCATTTTGAATATCAAAATACAGGATTTATCACATAACTGACATAAGAAATGATATATATCGTTAGCAATCATGTTTTCAGACATTGCTTCACTCATAGATCATAATTAATTGCATTTCAGTGCTCAATTTTGTACAAATTAATTTTCCCCATTCATATTGTACAGGGGTCTATGATGGCGGCCATTTTGATATCAAGAAAATAAATATTTTGCCAAAAATTATTTTTTCAGATATTATTTCACTACGGCAGCACAATTGCATGTACTTTAGGGAGCTTGTCAAAAGTCCATGCACCGTTCTTTACCATTCTTACCGCATCCGGGTTTTCGCTTCGGCTTTCCCGCCCAACGTTCCCTTGTCTTCAAAGGAACGGCCGCCATCAAAGGCCCATTGACGCCACCGTTCTTTTGTTCGTCTTTCCTGCATGTCTTAATTTCTGTCGAAAGACCGAAGAATCTATTCTAAATAGCTCCCTCTACGACCAAAACAAATGCGTGCCTTCATATTGACTGTCGGATCGGAGAGTTCGGATCAGTTTTCTGAACTGTGGTTCGCATCTATAATGGAAGTTTGGGTGCATTCATAAAGCCACGGTAGCTTAATCAAAAATCACGCACGTGTCATAAATCGTTACTGATCTTTCGAATTTGCTACAATAACGATGAAAACCTCTTTTTTTGCAATTGGAAGAGAGTCAATTCATGATGTTTTAGGTGGGAAAATAAGATTCCACACATTTTCGTTTCGTAGGCCCAAGCCATTCGTAGAATTCACGTCAACTTGGAATATTCATTATTACTCGCATCTGAAACAAGTTTCGGGAGCACTCCCCCCCCCCCCCAAATAAAAAGAGAAGGAAATAGAATGATAAAATAAATATGACTGGAACAGCTTGGCACTATTAGGCATAGATAGATCAAAGATGTATTAGAAACTATTTTGAATAGTTTGTTCAATTTTTGGACGGGCAACCATTTCCCGAGGATAACATATTGTCTCTTAATTTTCTTTATCTCCTTGTTTTAAAGAAGCGGGACCAAAGGGAAGGTGAAAAGAGGAAGAAGAAAACTAAGAAGTCATAGGGAGAGAAAAGGAAGGGGAAACAGAAAGAAAATAATATTGGGATGGAAGAAGAGGAAGGGTGAAAAAAAATCGGAAATTTGAAAGGGGAAGAAAGTTAGGATCGAGAATCAACGGGAGAAGGGGGACAAATTGGAATATCGAAATGAACAGAGGGGAAGACATGCAGTGGCCATGCTGAAACGGTTCTTTATTCTTTGTTCATTGTTCATTCAGGTAACAAGAAGAGAATGAATAAAACATGAAACCTAAAAGCTCGGAATTAAATTGGCCGCAACTTTAATCTGATTCCGAACCCCTTCTAGCAATATTTCATGAAAATATATACAGAGCAAAATAAGTGAATGAAAAAGGAAAGATAGAAGGAAAATGAGTGAAAATAAATTGAGAGAAAACGAAATAAATAACTAAAAGATTTAAGAAAAAAACATGAGAAAGAGAAAGGGAAAATCGTGTACCGAAGAAATATAGATATCGAATTGTTAATGTAGGAACCTAAGTCACTTATACCACATCAGTAATTATCAGGAAAGGAAAGAAAACAAAACCAAAATGATTATAGGGGTTGAAGCGGGCTCCTATTTGCGGCGAAAAAATGGATTAAAGATTCAAAGATAAAAGGAAGAAGAGTTAATGCAAGGAAACATGACAAGGGGAAGGGATAAAGAAATGAGGAGGTGAAAGATAGGTGATAAAAATGGAGAGGGAGAATTGCAAATAGGAAACCCTCTGGGCCTCTTACATCGGGGACATTCCGATAGACCGCGGGTCCGATAGTCCACGGGTCCTATAGTCCGCAGTGTGTGTAAAATTATGATCAGATATATCAAATGTCATCGAGAAGTCCAAAGGTCAAATGATACGAGACCATGGGGTTCTATCAGGTGCGGATCCATGGGGGGGGGGCCGAGGGGGAACTGCCTCATCCCCCACCCCCAGCTCAAAAAAAGAGGGGGAAGATGGAAAAAGGGAGAGAATAAAAGGGGGAAAGAATAGAAAAAAAGAGAGGAGGGAAAAGGAAGAGAAGAAAAGAAAGGAGAAAGGAAAAAGAAGAAGAAAAAAAGAGGAAGGAAGAGAATAATATTTAAATAGAGAGGAAGATGTGAAGAAAGATAAGAAAAAGAGAGAGAGAGAGGAAGAGGGGAAAAGAAGAGAAGAAAATTGCATGCCATGAATGAATCAGCATCCTCAAATTTCCGGTACCCTTCGATCACTGGGGGATTCAAAGGGGGAAGCCGCCCCTTGCCCCCCCCCCCCCCCATTATGAGAGGCACAATTAAAAATTGTAATGTAAAAATGCCGCCAAAACAGAAGTGTGCCCCCCTCCCCCTTAAAAGCGAAACTTGTTTCCCCCTGTCATGGATCCGCCCCTGACCTCTAGACATTATGCTGTATAGACCCAATTCTTGGTTAGATTTACATTTACATAGGGCCCGCCCCCCCCCCCCTATAGGTGGAGCAAAAAAAAAAGGGAAACACTGGGACAACCGATTAAAAGAAATAAACAAAAATCAACTTTGAGCAGCCGATCAGGGAAAATATGGGTGAAAAAAAAATTCACCCTCCCCCTATTTATTTCTGATATTTTGACAGGGTAGCCCATTCACCAATAAGAAGTGGTCTTCCATGGGGCCCTGAATAACAATAAACGTATTTACAAAATGCATAACGTATGTACAGAATGTTACGGCATTAAAATTCACATTAGGATTTGAATGTAAAACGAAACATTTACAAACTTAGCAGCAAACAAAACGCAGACGGACACTCGTTTGCCGTATAATCAAATATAAAGATAAGTGTATATTAATGTACTAGATCTAGATTTATGATAAATATTTCGTATCGAAATCGTCATGTAATCATATTTGAAATTGCGTCTGATACTTTGTGCTGTACATGGTCTATGACCTCCCATAATTATCGATATCGTCATCACCGCTGTTACTATCGCAATCACCTTCATTTCTCTATTATAAGTATTAACATATCTATTATTTCATTATAATTTTATCTTCATAAATCGATGAGGTGGGAGAAGGAGGAGGAGAAGAATTACCAAGGAGAAGCAGACGTACATGTAGAATGGGGGAGCAGTAAAAAGGGATGAGAATAATAATGGGAGATGAGGAAGGATACGAAGAGGGAAAAGAAAGATAAAGAAAATAGGGCCATGATATAGTCTTCTCCATCAAGAGAATTGAACATTATTGACCTTTCGGGATTGCTTGGCATTGATACTCATCGAACTGTTCTTAGTCATTGCCCAGGCCTATGATCATGAAAAAGCAAGATCACTCACCCGTATAGTAGAGAATCATTGACAATAGCATGCTCAGCGGGTTCGCCACAGAAAACAATGGGAGAGATGCTCACAGACTTTAATTCCCCATATCCGCTGTCGTGATTATTGTCGTAATTTCAATAGATGAACCTACTTCAAAAGACCGTTGGCCCGTCTGATGGGGAATCTTTTGTAATGATATAGTGTATTAAAGTACGTGTATGCACTAACTACATGTACCGTCCCGACTTCTTTTGTGCTATTTAAAAGAATTATTTCAACATCATCGAGTAGCGATTAGCGTGTATAATCGCATAAATTATCTCATATAACGGATCTAATGGTCATGATTACCAGCATCACCATAATCATTACTATTATCTTTCATATATTTTTAATTATATAAAATATAAGATTGATACTGGAGAACGATTGGAAGTAGATAATGATGATAACTGTGATGATGATAGTGATAATCATAATTTTGAAGTGATATTAACGGACATAATACGAATAATAATATCAGTGATAATGTTGATGATTATTAACAAATGAAGATGATTGGTATATTTTGCGGCCGGGCAATGAACCATGTATAACTTGAGACGCGTTTTCCTTTATCATGTTTGTTATAAAAGGGTTTTCATATCATGATCCTGAAATACATAGATTATATTATTTAGATTAAAAAGAGAGATAATTTTGGAAAAGATTTTGCGGGTTGTCAAGTCCGATGCAGTACAAAAAATGATTGCATATCGAGGTCGATGCGATTTTTATATCAACGACATCATCCCCCAGAGTCTATCAAGTTATGAGTTTGTGTGCATTTTTAGCAAAATTGACATTTGTAATACGAGATTATTCTAATTTTAGAGTGCTGTAACATCCGAACTGCATGCCATTCCTGCTACGTACGTTTTTAATTCATCGGATATTTCGATTTCTGGATGCATGTTACCATGCAGTTAAAGCGGTGTACGCCTGAATCATATTGAATGTCATTTGTATTAACTTTATAATAACGTCGACATACAAAAACAGAATTCATTAGGTTCTTTATCACTACACCAATGGTATGAACTTATGCACACATAGGCCTACGTCTTTTGCTTGATAGAACACTGACCCCCCCCCCCTCCTTTAGAGTGAGAACAATATTGTGCTCTCTCATTGATATTGATTTCGATAAGGAGATCGGGAAACTCACGCCATTAATAGTAATTTACATTATTTGTATACCACTTACAAGTGAAGCACAAAATATGTATCTAAACGCTTGTTTTTCATCGTTTTTTAATGGAAACTATTACAGACCATTTAACAACTAAATCAATTAAACAGACACATTAGAACGAAAAATTATCATCCTTTTATGAAGTTCATCTCCCACAGACTCAGTACGCAAAGTATAAAAATTAGCCATTTTCGGCATGATATTGTCTCGTAAAAAGTCATGTGACGTCGCAATGCTATATCCGTATGTTAAAACTTTGGTCTCAAAAGTTGCGCGAGACTTAAAAAAAACCTAGTCATAAAAGTTTGCGGCGCTCTCTTTTTGTGTTTTGGAAACATCGTGCTAAGCGTCGAGGGGGGGGGGGGATCATGCCCTCCAGTCCTTTAAGAGTTAAGTTTTAGATGGTCAACACGGTCTGTTCTTTTTTGTTTAAGGTGCCGGGTTCGTGATGTATTATAGTTTTTTTTTTACGTTTCAGTTTGAATTTATTCCTAATAAATGCTTAATATTACAGCGCTTTACTGCAAGTCTAAACTTTTCAGAAATCTAAACCTTAAACGCTGCGCGCTCGCATACCAGTGGCAAACGGGTCACGCCAATGATCACGCCAATAAAAGAAAATTATGTATACGCATATTTTTTTTATTACAAACTCTCTTTGAAATATAGTTTAATTTCCAGGGCCCAAACAAGAATTTTCACTGTTTGGACTCCCCCTTGAAAGAAACCAACAAAAATAAGCTTTGCGCGGTAGATTAGGGGGGGGGGGGGCATTTTGCGCACTCTCTCTGGTGATGAAAGCTGGATCCGCCCTGATAAAAATGATCCCTTTTCAAGCTCGCAATTCACGCTTGCATTATTTTGTCTGATACTTACCCTCTCGATGACTTTGAAATATTTTGGCTGTAACTAAATCGAGTATAACATCTGTTCTATGAAACTTGATTTTGTAACATTTATTATAAAGATGCTTATGAACAAATCATATTTGGTTTACATATTATAAAGAGCCTTCTCATATTCCAATTTTACCTTAAACGTAATATAAGCATTTTATTTTCAAACGATATCTATGAAAAGGGTGCAGTTAGGCTTTCATTTTGATGCCAAATAGTATCATAATTGGGATTAGTTGCAAACACGGTTTTCGAATAGAAGACACATCGGGGAACATCAAAGTATCAAGACAGTCACCCGCGCTGACAAAGTGGTAATCTCCCATTGAAATACCCCCACCAATCAAGGGGTCATTTCTATTGAAATCCGCCACCAGTCAGACCACCTCTATGTTCAAGAATATAGGGTAATCTCCCTAATCAAGAATGGGGTCATTTAAATCTACCTTGACAATGGGGTAAGCCGTTAAATACAGCTTGCAATGCGCTGGCCCATGTCATTTTCAACGTCCGGCTTTCGGGGAATTAAAATGAGCATCAAATTGGTAGTTTTCTTGTTCTCTTTTTGTCCCCATTCTAGAACCTTGATTTTGTTTCTTTTCGTAATGTGCATTATATTATCAACATTTCGACATTAAATGTAGTTTAATACTTGCCTTCATAAAGAGCAATATTACATAAAAACTGTTTGGCGAAGCAGATTATAACATAACGTTCGAGTGATATTTTATCAACACATTTTTAATTAACCATGTAACTTCCCTCTTGATAGGTTGACTCTTAATATGAACATTCGAGTTATATTCTTTGCCTACCATCTCTCTGTGCATTTTTATAACCAAATATATTTGGAAAAGAGGTGTTTACCAGGCTAAAGTGAAGGTCCTCACTTGTGTATGAACGACATATTCTCATTAAAATACATGCTGTGAGTTTCAAAGGGGGCACACTAGTCTTGTGTAAAAATTGCATATTTACATTAACACAATTGATAATGGCTCTCAAAGGCTCTCAAAGGGGCGACATTTAATGCCTTTAATTCCCCGAAAGCCGGACGTTGAAAATGACATGGGCCAGCGCATTGCAAGCTGTATTTAACGGCTTACCCCATTGTCAAGGTAGATTTAAATGGGGGGGGGGGGGGGGGGGCGCACGGGCCGGATAACCCCCTCCTCCCGGATTCACTACATCATGCATAAAATCATGGTACTTGTGGAGGCCTCAGCCCCAGACCCCTTTCGGTTCTGTGGCTCCTGGATGGTAATAAAAAACACTAGGTCACATAGTAGATCACAGGGGAAATTTATATAAGAGAATAAAGACGGATCCCAGGTAAAAAGATAATATAGGTTTTCATGTCCAATATCATGTCGGAGTCACTTAAATGTGTTAATTTGCATTTTAATTCACGCGATATTTTTTATCGGTCATTCAAAGTTTAGAATGGGATTCATTAGAAGACGCTATGATTCCTTTATTAACACTCAACTCAATTCATGGCCAAGACTACCTCAACTTTGATCATTTCAATATTTATTTGTTAAGTGCTTTTGATTTCGTTCGAAGGTAAAGATGTTTGTAATTGTCTTACAAAGTAACGAAAGTACTTTTTGTTCTGAATTTCGGGCAATGAAATTCAAGAATTGTGCATTTAATCTACAATGACCGATATGACTGCTTGAGCATCCAATTTGATATTTAAAGTTAAAATTAATGATATTTTATTCGTTTGTTTTGCACGGCATCTGTATTATGTGTGAATATATTAGTTTCTAACATGGCAATTTTTAAACATGTATAATAAGAGTAAAATTGATGTGCACTTCGGCTAAATTAGATATAGGCCTATGTTTAGCTCAAATTTGAATTTCAACGATGTCCTTAGTGTTCATCTTTTTTCCACACACAAAAAAAAAACGCTTGCATCTTATGTATTTAATTTTTTTTTGTCACAGTAGCGTTTCAATGTATAAATTTAAATGCCATCATTTTTGGACCCAGGTATGATTTATATTACATCTTTTGTTAGGGGCTTTGCATTTCGTTTACAAAGATGTTAAGGACAACTCCATATTTTTCACCCGACAATGCTGACTGTGTGGGCTCAGTGTGATAAAATAAAATCTCACCCGCGCCTGAACACTTACTTTTAGAAAGTCAATATCTTAACGGTATATTCTTCAAAATAAAACAAAATGCTCGTGCTAAAGGGCTAAAGCTTAATTGTTTTATTAAAGAAATGAAATCTAAATCTAATTGAACTTTGTCATGTACTGAAACCCAAAACGAAAAATTATCAAAAGAAATTGTGAAAGCGTAACTTTGGAAAATATATACCCCACTGGACTAGGCACACCGATACAAGGACACAACGATATTCAGATCAGTGACTAGAGATCGGGCCTAAAACACCGATATCGTGGACATAGAGGGCGCTCATGCAAAAACATCTTCTCGGAGAGCCAACCGGGGGTGTCAAAAGAAAAGATAAAAGCGGACGCTTCCGTTTTCGCTGCAAAAGGGCACGCTGGCGTCTTGAATGGCAAGAGCACTGACCCGTAGGAAAGAAAAATGGACAATGGCACGCTCAGCGGGTTCGCCGTAGAATATAAAGGTAAAGACGCACACACACTTTTGACAAGACGCCTTATAGCCAATGTGTGGACAATTTTATGATTTTCATGGGTAATTTTAATATTTTGGCGGCCATATTGGATTTTGCCAATTTGCAGAAAATGCTCAAGTTTACACGAGTGGCATCATTCAGATTCGGAATCAGCACCCTCGAATTGACAAGAAACCATAAAAAAACATTGTATATATAAAAAAAAACAAGGTTCGACCCCTTCTATCCTGGACTATTATTCTATTCTTCCTTTGAGTTCTCAATGCCCTTTTATTCAACTTCTTTTTTTATTGAAATTGTATCAAACCATTGCTTATGTTTGCGTTTATTACTACTTACTTATTGAAACGGAAAACATTCATCATAAATACTAGTATGTTTAGAAAAAAACAACCGTAACTCACGTTTGGGTCATTTGATATCGAATTTCAACTGACATTCTGCAATCCTTTGCTGAATTCCATTGTATTCCTATCCTTATGTTTTTTTTTTTTTTTTTCATCTAATCTTCAAAAGACAAACAGTGAATACAGCAAAATTATCTTTAAAAACTACTAAAATTACACAATTTTATTTTTTTAATGACATCATTTGTAGCAATTGTATATTATAACAAAGAAATATAATGATAAGTCAGTCGGGTAGGTTAATGAATTAAATGGGTACATAGAAAGACATACCAGCAAATTCAAAAAGTTATTAGCTTCATGGCAAGATGTGGCATGTAATAATTGAGAAATAACATCTCCTTTTATGCGTTTATTTTACTAGTATATGCAATGAAAAACTGAATTAGGTAAATATAAATATGCTTTTACAGACTCATCAGGTGGCCTATTAATTACATCTATCATTTTATTCTTATAACTTATGTTCTCTATTTCAATAAATACACTCTGAAGTACTCTTTTTTATATGTTAATCAGTTTTATGCTTGTAAAACAGGTCTTCTCCTACAAAAGCACCAACTCCCACCCTTTTCCATTTTTTATCTGATATTATATGCAACTTAAGCAGTTAAGTGAAATCCTTGAATATTGCACACGCAAAAAAAGTTTTCTTTCAAACTCAAACTATACAAAAAAAAGTAGAGATACCATCAATTATTATACATCATGGAGAAGGTAGATGAATTCATCGAATATTAAAAAGAAAGTACTATTAAGGCCATTAGGCGAGTAAAAGACTGCTCTATTCCAAAACTCCCATCTCTAATCATAGGTGATTAAATCTGAGAAACTATACTCAAATCGACATTACATGATTGATTGCAAAGACAATACACTCAACAATCCGCTAAAAGTCTAGTAAAGAAATTTTTGACTGGAGGCCGCAGCTAAAAATAAATGAATAGTGATTATCCAACGCTTCAAGACTGATAGTCATGTGATTACTCTCTTTCAAACAGTGAAATTAAGAAATGCTACATTACGTCCGTCGATGCACCATGAAACACAAACTTTCTCTTTCTTCCTCGAAGCTACATTCAGTAGGTCCATATTGTGCTTTTGGAGATTCTCTACTATCACCTTTCCTGAACCTTTTGGTTTGCATTTATTTTTATCAGGACATACTTAGATTCATACGTGGTGAATTTCACGATAATCCCGACCTTTCGTTTGAGGACGCGCACGCTTATCAGGCGCGGATCCAGGAGGGGGCCGAGCCGGCCCCGGCCCCCCCCCCCCTATTTTTTGACAACCTGCAGAAAAAGTGTACTATAGGAAAAACACTAAAGAAACGTAGGAAAGAGGTATCATACCCAGGATGTGTAATTTACAACCTCGTAACGGCCGGCCCGACCCCGAAAGGAAACAATAAAAGAGTGAGGGGAAGAATTGGAAAAAGAACTTTATATAAAAAATTTCGCTCGCGCTTCGCGCTCGCATTGCCTGTGCCAATGAATCCCATTCAAGAGGATTAAATGACACTTATATATCCAGATCTGAAATCAATTTGCACACAATATTTTAGCTCGCACATCAACCTTTAATTATTTTGTTTGTTTTACACAAATTGTTTATATCAAAATTTTCAGCTCGCGCTGCGCGCTCGCATTGTTTGATATGTGAGTTACCTATCCTCTTTGGAAATTCTTACCAAAATTTTTCAAAATGCTCCTTTATCATGTCAGTATATAAATTAATTGAGCTTGTGCTTCGCGCTCGCATTTAATTGTTTGAGACACACAGCTTTTTCTGTATTTAAATAAAAACGCGCTTAGACTGTCCAGTTTTCAGGTCGGAATATCAAAAAATTTGAGCTCGCGCTTTGCACTCTCATTCTTTAATTGGTGATACTTGTATCCTCTTCATTAATCACTAAAAACAGTCCTATTGAGTCCCTTTTCACGTTACTATGATAAAATTTCGGCTCGCGCTTTGCGCTCGCATTGTTTAGTTGGATACTTATCTTTTTCATGATTATAAAATCTCCTCAGAATCTTCAGGTCTAAGGACATAAAATATCAAAGAATTTGAGCTCGCGCTCGCATTATATATTAAGACCACATGAGATACCTTATGTTGTTTATAACAATAAAAACTAACATATACTTAAAACTTCAGTCTCTAGTTAGGACTACCCCCTGAACCCCCCCCCCCCCAAAAAAAAAAAAAAATAAATAAATAAAAAAATCAGATCATAGCGGCCAATCGACAAAAATGTTGATGAAAATATTTTTCGGCCCCCCCCCCTATTGGCAAAAGCTGGATCCGCCCCTGCTTATTTACGACGTTAGTTGATTTTGGAAGATACTTTTTGGCCCGTCATCATAGTCGTAAAACTCTGTCCTGCAATGCAAATTGTGTGACATGAGATTTTTTTTTAGTTTCGCATCTGCGACGGAAACATTCAATATGCGTTTCGTGTGCAAAATTTTGGTTGCTACTATGGTAACAGCGATATATCCGATTGAGGACGACTTTCCAAAGCCACATTTGACTCCTCCTGGAGCTCGAGAGGCCGCCCGGGGGGCCTACTTCCATTGACTAGTGGATACCAGGAGCGACCACGCTTAAAAGGGGACAGAGTGGGCAGGTACGTTACGTATAGGCCTATGTAACGTTATAAGGGTGTCAAAACGATGTTTAAAATGCTGACAAAAAGGGATATATATCAAATACTTGTAGGGTTTCACAAGCCAAATTCTTGTTAAGAGATGCATTTTCATAATCTGGAAAAGAATTACTTCCCTTGTTTAGGGTACTTTTCGAAACCCCATGGTCGTGCCTGGTATCCACTCATTAATGGAAGTGGTCCCCCCGGAATTTGAATCTAATTCCCCATTTCTGGGGAAAGTAAAACATAATGCCCATTACATCGTGTGCGAGAGGCATATCGTTTGTGTAGAAGGAGTAAACAAAAGAAACAAAAGAAACAAAAGAAACAAAAAGAAACGAGTTCAAACGTATTGCATATGTTGTGCACATATCAACTCACGCGAAATGTTCGACTATGGAGAGGTTGATCTGACCCATGAAATCAATTGCCAGTGATACATCAATAATCCACATCAAATGTAATATCGAGTCGATGGACTGTAATGATATATCTAAGCCTTCATTCAGTAAGTTTTTCCTCACTCAATATGTACTCGATTTGTTTGAAAAACCACTTTCTTATCCATGTCATAATCTATTTTAGGTCTGCATTTCGAATATCTCCAGCCATCAGTCGTAATATACATGCATGTTTGGTGCGGGTGTCGCGGAAAAGGATTTTGCACACGAAAAGCAGATCTGTAGGGCCTGTAAACCCCTGTAACACAAAGCTTAGCATTGATTGTAGAGCAGTTTTCTACGTTTGATTCTATTGACTATAATGCACAATCAATCTTAAAAATCAAGTCTATGATTAAGCGTTAACTTTTGTGTTAGGGGACCCTAATATTAGCGTCCGTGAGGATTGCGAAAGGTCCCAAATAGCACGAGGACGAGAATCTCTCTTAGCGTAGCATCCGAGTATGATTGGCGATCAGCCTGCTGATCCCTAGCATCACCTCACGCAGTATGCTAACTGAATCTTGATTACTCTCACACTCTAAAAAATGAAGTGCTGATTTAGCACTTCATTGGCTTGTAGAGTGACTGCACCATGAGTGCTGATTAAATCATTCATATTGCAACTAGAAAATCGGCACTCAATATGCAGTCACTATACAAGCCAATTAGGTGCTAAATTAACACTTCATTTTTGTCTCACCTGCAAATCAGAGTGAGACTGAAGTGACAGCATGGCTTAAAAAAATAAATAGACCTAGTTCATGAAACTTGGCCAAAAAGTTAATCAAGTATTACTAAACACCTTGCTTGAGTTACAGGTCATATGATCTAGGTCAACGGTCATCTGGGGTCAACGAACTTACACCATGTTAAGGAATCAATATCAAAATCTTAACCTAAGTTTAAGCTTTTAAAATGTCAGCATAACTTTGAAAATATATAGACCTAGTTCATGGAACTTGGACACAAGTATTACTAAACATCTTGCCTGGGTTTCAAGTCACAAGACTAAGGTCAAAGGTCATTTAGGGTCAATGAACTTTGGCCAAGTTGGGGTATATGTTGAATTACAATCATAACTTTAAAATTTTATGGATTTCATTCATGAAACTTAGACATACAAGTAATCTTACAAGTTTATCTCGAAACATCCTGTGCGAGTTTCAGATCATATGATTAACCCTTTGCGTGCGGACCCGCGAATCCCGATACCTCTCCCTGCGGTGGAGCCGTTTTGGTACATTGCTGGTTATTGGATCTGTGGCGGTGTTTTCCCAATCAATTGCTAATTGCGCCAAACTGATGTATTTTCAGGATTTTTAGTAAATGTAAAGGTAAAAGATCAGACATTTTTCTTTCTAGAAATACAGGTTTCGCTTCTCAAATCAATAGAATAGTTAAGAAATTTATGAGGAAAAGGTCGTGTTATTTTGTAAAATCTTCGCTTTTCCCCCAAGTCAATCGGCACTGTGTACAAAAATGCGTAAGGGCAATCAGCACGCGCGGACAGGTCAGCGCGAATTTTCCCTTGCAAGTGCGATGATGATGATTTAACACCGCGCAACGAAAGTCCGAAACTATTTTGTGATTTTTGGGGGGCTTCAAGGCGGTGGCCTCAACGTTTCACTTAATACTGTCTTTCGTATCTTTTCATAAATTATGGTTTGTATTGCAATTTCAAAGAGTGAAGGATGTAAATAAGTTTCAAATTATATAGTGGATCTGAAATCATACCTCCCAACGCTCTCCTCGTCTCGTTCTACGTTTCATCTTTCTTTATCTTCTTTTCCCTCCAAAATAACCATGCTACCGACTACTGTTCGTCACAATGAGAGAAAGTAAAATATTTTCATCTAATGAAATTGTAACATCTAAATTAAAAGTGTTTTATTATGTTCCTTCATTTTATTCATTTTTTAACCGTTCTGGGTTTTTTTCACAATCGAAAACAAAATTAATAAATAAATCATGAAAGATTTGTATCACGTTTTGTCTCTTTCTTTTAAATCGTTCAATTAAAACAGTACAGGGGTGTTGGAGTCGGTAGGAGGCGGCAGTCCACACCCCCCCCCCCCTTCAGGAAACATATACAAAAAGGCGAAGCATTTCTTTTTTGATAAAGTGCTGTCATGCTCAAGAAGAAAACGTTCTTGCCATTTCTTAAGCGCCTGCATGTTTTGTCAATAAACAAGTAGACATTTACATTGTTCAAATGTTACTGTCGTAATATGAAAAGCAGTACTCGTAAGAGCTTTTTGTACTGCTAAATACGAAAAGCATAAATATCAAAATAAAACATTCATCACATACATGGCATATTAATAATATATTTCGTTAACAATTATGTTTTTAGTCAGTATTCCACTCGTTTAATCTTAATAATATGCATTTTAGTGATCACTCTTGTGAATTGTTTGGCCCCCATTGCCATTGTACGCAATACTGTTTGGGCGAGTGGCGGCTATTTTAGATATCAAAATACAGAAATATTCCCATATATGACATAATAAATGATATATCTCGTTAGTAATGATGATTTGCATATATTACTTCGTTCATACATTGCGATTTTTTGCACTTTAGTGCTCATTTATGTGAAAATTAGTTCTCCCTATTCATATTGTACATGATAAAGTATACAAGGGCCTTTGGCGGCCATTTTGAATATCAGGAAAATAAATATTTCGTCAAAATTTTTTTTATCAGAGAGTATTTCACTCCTGCCACACAATTTCATGCATTTCATAGCCAATGTGTGGACAATTTTATGCTTTTCATGGGTAATTTGCATATTTTGGCGGCCATATTGGATTTTGCCAATTTGCGGAAAATGCTCAAGGCTACACGAGTGGCATCATCCAGATTCGTAATCAGCACCCTCGAATTGACAAGAAACCATCAAAAAATATTGTATATATAAAAAAACAAGGTTATGCCTCTTCTATCCTGGACTAAGTCGGCTACACCCGGCTCCTCACCGGCATCTGTGCCGCTTCCTAGCCATCTCCAGTCCATCGGCCTGCTCCCCCTTTTCTGTCGAATGGAATTGATTTCTGATTGATCTCCAGTTGTAGTAGATCGAGGATTGAACAGTCCAGTTGCCGTAGTGAGCAGAGTTGGAGGCTTGGGTTACCATATAGTCGTTCCCATGGTGACATGCACTCATTTTCATTCATACTCACCTTGTTAACACTACGTTAACGGGTAAGAGACTAATTTCAATTTATCAATAGGCCTACAGACTATTATGTTCTTGTAAAATTAGCAATTATGGCGAATAACCTTTCGATATCCTCGGGCGAAGAGGATTATTTAGCAGCAGCGAGTAATAGATTTAGGCAAGCGCCAGATGAATTAGTGGTATCTTCCGATGATCATACTGTCCATGATGAGGACAGTTATGATGAATCGAATTGTTCTTGGAAAACGGCGATCAACAGAAATTCTATCCGATCGGCTAAGAAAAGGGCAAGGGTTAGGAGCAATAGCGATAGTACTTTAAATACGAAGAACAGTAAAATGCCTAAATTCTCTACTCCCACGCATTCAAGCAGGAGGGTAGTCATTGTTGGCCTTGAAAATAAGAATATTTGCAGAGCAAACCCAGTACAGGTGTTCAAAGAAATTCATAATCTGGTAGGCAATCTGAATGGGAAAGTAAAAGTGAAAAATATGATGATTTTGAAATGTGAGAATGACATACAAGTCATGAAATTGTTGGAAATAACCAAGCTTGCTGCTATAGACGTTAAAGCAATGCGTTATGAAGATAATCATGATTTCACAACGAAAGGTTTTATTCACAGAATAGATACACAGATAAGTAATGAGGAAATTGCAGAAGTATTGAAAGATCAGAAGGTAATTCATGCTAAGCGTTTTATGAAGAAAATTAATGGTGAAATAGTACCAAGCCCATCAGTTTTCATCACCTTCAAAGGCAAGAATAAACCCGAGACAGTAAACTTTCTGTATGAGCTTAAACGTGTGGACAACTTTAGTCCACCGGTGCCAAGGTGTCACAAATGTCAACTTTTTGGGCACATGAAGGAAAACTTCAAGGGTAAATTGCGCTGTGTGAGATGTGGAGGGGAACATGATTTTGAAGAGTGCCCACAAAAGGAAAATCGAAAATGCTTTAGATGTGGAGATAAACAATCGGCGGCGTATCAAGGTTGCAAAATTTACATAGAGGCAAAACAAATACAAAAGGTTAAATTGAAGGAAAACATTACATACGCACAAGCGACTAGGGTGTATCGCACTAAAAAAATGAAATAGTGGAAGAGGCAAGTAAGACCATAAGTACTAGCGACACTAAAGAAAACACTCAAAGGAAACTAAAGAATGTTGGTCCCATTTCAAATTCAATGCCATCTGACCACGAATCAATCCAACAATCAAAGATTCCGCGCCCAATCCGAGAACAAAGGAACAATGAAGGAAGGCGGGAAAGAGAGAAGGAGTCGGGGCAAGGAACTGATTCGAATAACCAAAAGAAAGATAATGTCAACACATTAATGAGTGTAGCACCCCTGGATTTCATTATGTTTATTCTATTTGTGATACGTAAGTTACAACAGTCTGAAAACGATGATCAGTTTTTGGAATCTGTTGTACATGCTAGTCGTTATTTCTTAAAGACAGACATAACCTTGGAAATGGTCAAGTGCCACCTTAAAGTAAAACAGTCTGTCTCTGATCTAGTAATTGTCCAGTGGAATGCTCAAGGCATGGTTTCGCATGGGTCGGACTTCTAACTTCTCTTTTTGATAATAATTTATTGGGTTCCAACCCAGACATTATTTGTATTCAGGAAACATGGTTTAATGATTTTAATGTGTCGTTCATTCCTAATTACTTTTGTGTTTGTAGAAACAGACAGGATGGTAGGAGAGGTGGTCTGGCTATGTATTTAAAAAGGACATCGCTTTCCAGGTTATGAAAGTTCAAGAGTTAATCGAATATCAAAGGGTAGATATTTTTTCAAAGAAAGGCATTATTTCCATTATCAATTATTATAATCCCTGTAAAAAGATTGAACTAGAAGAATTAAACTTCATTATTAGAAATGTGCCAGGGAAGCTTCTTATTCTAGGTGACTTTAATAGCCGCAATCCTCTATGGGGGAGCAGCAAGCTTGATTCCAACGGAAGAACTGTTGAATCTTTCATGGAGGTTAATGATCTAGCATTACTCAATGACGGATCACCAACAAGACTAGACCCGCACTTTGGTTCTTATTCCATGTTGGATTTATCTATAGTCTCCAAGGAACTAGCTTGTAGTATGGAGTGGCAAGTATTGACCAATAACTTTGGCAGCGACCACAATGCAATCGTGATCAAATTAATACAGACAAATAACGTAAATATTAAAGAAAACGCAGATATAGGTTTTAGATGGAGTTTTAGAAACGTAAACTGGGAAGAGTATAGAAAAGCAATTAAAAATGAATTACTTAATCTAAATTACAAGAGACATTACTCGGCATGTAATTTGGATATTCAAGGACGATATGGTATACTAGTTAAGGTAATATTGAATGCTTCGAAGAGGTGTATTCGTCGAGTGCGAATAGGAGGAAAAAAACAGAGGTAAAGTAACTCCCTCGTGGAACGAAGCATGTCAAAAAGCGGTGGCGGAGAGAAATCATATTAAAAACAGATTACGAAGATATGATAGAAATTATGTTCAACTATACTTGAAAAGGAAAGCATTTGCTCAGAAGGTGCAACGGCGAGCACGATATGACTATTGGTCTAAATACTGCGGTAAAATGAATAGATTTACAGATATCGGAAAAGTATGGAAACAAGTAAAAGGGATGAGAGATAGCGCAATGAACACTCATATTTTCCACAATTTAATCGTTGACGGCAATATCATTAGTGAATCTAAAGATAAGGCTGATGCGGTCGCCCGTTTTTTCAAGTCTATTGACAGATCTTTTGATAATAATGATCATGATGATGGTGAAAATGAAGATAATTTATGTAAGGAAATGTCGAATGATGACTGCATTAACGACGATTTTAACATGAATGAAATGAAGAATGTTTTACAAGATTTGAAAAACTCGGCGCCAGGTAAGGATGATATTCATGCGATTATGTTAATAAACTTACCCCAAATAGCGCTTGATGTCATATTAGATCTGTACAACGACATATGGAAAACCTCACATTTCCCTTGTCCTTGGTATGAAGTTGTTCAAATACCTATTTTGAAACCTGAAAAGGATCCTAGTTTAGTGTCGTCCTATAGACCTATTTCTTTATTATCAACCCTGTTTAAAGTCATGGAGAAAATGATTAAAAACCGTCTGAATTGGTTTTTAGATAATGAGAAAACGTTAAACCCACTTCAATCAGGATTCCGCAAATATCGTAGCGTCAAAGATCATTTAGTCAGGATTGAAACAGATGTTCATTTAGCATTGAAGGAGAAAAAATATACCGTGGCAGTTTTTCTAGACCTGGAAAAGGCGTATGATTCGTTATGGAAAGGAGGTCTCTTGAAAAAATTGTCAATGTTAGATATTAATGGAAAATTATTTTTCTTTATTAGAACTTTCTTAAGAAAAAGATATTGTAACGTGAAAGTTAGCAATAGTATGTCAGAAAAGTATGTATTAGAGCACGGAATCCCGCAAGGGAGCTCATTAAGTCCTGTCATTTTTACATTGATGTTAAATGACTTAATGATTAAAGAAAGTGGAGTAAAATTATCATGTTATGCAGATGATATCGCGATTTGGTTTACTAGCTCAAACTTAGATCTGGTTCGCCAAAAGCTGCAAGAAGCCCTCCATGAAATCGAAATCTGGTGCTGGAGATGGAAATTAAATATCTCTCACACAAAGTCTGTAGTTTTAGTTTTTACCAATAAACAAAAGAAAGATATTACTTTAAAAATAAATGGGCATGTTTTGCCTCATTGTGAGCAGTTCAAATTTCTTGGTATGTGGTTAGACTCGAAACTAACTTGGTCTAGCCACATTAATGCGATTATTGATAAATGTAAGAAAAGATTAAATTTATTACGTTGCGTTTAGGGTACGTCCTGGGGGAATAGGTATGAAATTTTGATGATGATATACAAAGGTCTTATTTTATCTGTTTTAGACTATGGAAGTGAAATGTATGATTCTGCCTGAAGAATCCCGGAATGGCGTTTGTCCCGCCCTCCTGTGTCGTTTTGTGCTCATCGTATAATTAGAAAAAAGGATATGCTAACGGCCGAGATGAAAGCTATCGTTTTATAAAGAATTGGAATTGTGTGGAATGGTTATTTACATATATATACTGATGGATCCAAACAGGAACATTTTAGAACGGGGGCAGCATATTATGTTCCTCAATATAAAATAAAAAAGTATTTCAGGTTATCCAACGTTAGTATCATGAAAGCGGAACTCCTGGCCATTTTAATGGCACTTGAGTGGTTAGACTCCTTTGATAAACCATGTTCAGTTGTAATTTTTGCGACTCTTTGTCATCACTGAATGTGATTGATTCATATTTCATTAAATGCTCCATTGTTAATGAAATTTTATTTAAAATTCATAAACTCAGTTTGAAAGATATCTGTATTGATTTTGAATGGATTCCCTCACATTGTGATGTTAACGGCAATGAGATCGTCGATAAAGCTGCCAAGAAAGGAGCCGCGAAACATTTTGTGAACATCGTTTTACCAAACACTATAAATGAACTCACATGCTCACGCATGACATTTTATAAAAGTTATAAAAGTGTCTGGCAAGCAGATTGGAATGCGTCTAGAAATGGTACATTTTTATATGCTATTCATGATAATGTTTTTAAGCAGGCATATAGAAAAGGTTTTTTCTCGGAAAGAGGAATGCCTCCTTCATCAAATCACAGTAGGTAAGTGCAAATTAAACTATTATATGTTTCAAATTAAACAGCACTCTTCCGGCCTCTGTGAGGTGTGCAAAGAATTGAGACTATTGAAAATTATAATTCATTTTGTTCAAAATATGTAAAGGAGAAACGCATTATGTTTAATAAACTTAAGATGAATGACCCGAATCTTAAACAATTGTTAATTAATCCCGATTATACACGGGAACTACTATGTTTTATATATGCCACTAACCGTTTTTATAGTTAGGTGTGTGTCCTTATTTTAAGAAATTCTATAAATATATAACTAGTAGCCGATTGGTTAGCTGGTGTGCCCTTTTTCACGAACAATCATTTACACGCGCGATATTTAATTTGTCTATTTGTATTGAAGTGTTATTCCCCGAAGATGTTTAATCTTGTAGGACCTACTAATATAATAGGTGGATGGGTGACTAATCTATATTAATATGTCATATAATCGTCACCAATGGTTTAACGTCGTATGGATCGCCTTTGCCGACGACGTCCTACTTACGAAAGTGACTGGCGCGTATAATCTGGAGAGATTGAAGAGCGCCATCATATTCAACAACAACAACATGCGTGAATATTAAATCTTCTCTCATGAATCGTACTAGTAGTATTTTAATAACTTACATGTTTCTTTACAGATTTTTTGTGATACAATCATCAAGAAATGGTGAATAATTTGTTTGATTTTACGTTGTACTCTTTTTCAATTAGACATATATATTATGTATGTATATAAATTTTATAAAACAAGAATATATATTCCTAGCTTAAAATAATTAAAGAATCAATCTTGTTAGAAAAAGATGTATATCCTGTATTTTGAGAACAAATTGAATTTATTTAGAATTTAGTCATAAAAATGTTTTCCTTCGTTTTTGTTAAGAGTTGTCAAGTGTATGAATGCGTTGATCACAATATATGCACATTCAAACCAAGCTTTGTAATTATGGTGTAATTTGATTTGATATCGCTCTTTAATTTATGATTATGAATCTAATATCTTACTATATTTAATTTTGTTTGATGAGAGAAGAGAATAAAAGATTATTAAAAAAAAAAGATGCAGCGCAGTACATGCATGTTGACCGGCTTGTTGGATATTCAATATTTAAACTGTAAAGATGGACAGTTTGATATTCAGGTTCGATATAAAAATGCGTGTGAAGTTGGACCAATATTCGATATTATATATCAAAAAAAGAATAAGGGTTTTGAAGGCTAGCTAGGGGGGTTAACAGGTAAAGCGCGTGTCGGGCAACCATAAAAACACTGGCATGCCCAAGTGTGAGGAGATTTTTGGAGGACCAACTTTAGTAAATAACATAGCATACTTTTTTTATGTCTTTTTCGAGGGGCCCAACTAGGATATCCCGAGGGCCTAGACGAGGCAATCAGGTATCATAACTTTAGAACTCGACTCGATAAACACTCGCTTGATCCGGTGCATGGGCTCAAATTAACAAAATTAAAGAAATAAAGGACTATTTAAAGCATTCTTAACTTGAAAAAATATTTTTTCAAAAGGCCCCAGGGATAAATCGACCGCCAAGTCGAGGCAACCATGTATTCTAACTTGTAGAAATTCGCGCGGGCAATCAGATTAGTACTAGCTTGACCCGATGCATTAACAACTAGGGGGCTCAAAATAACAAAATTAAAGGAATAAAGGGTTATTTTTAGCATTAAAAAAAAAATGAATTTTCAAGTGGTCCCCAGGAAAATCCCGACGGCCTAGCCGCGGTAACCAGGTATCCTAACTTATAGAACTTGATTCGGGCGACCAGATAAACACTAACTTGACCCATTGCATGCACATTTAGGGGCTAAAAAATAACCAAAAAAAAATGAACATTTTTTTTATTCAAAAAAGGATTTTTTTTTTCATTGGAACCCAGGGATATCCCGACGGCTTAGCCGGGGTAACCAGGTATTCTAACTTGTAAAACTAAATTCGGGCAACCAGATAAAAATGACCATGACCCTGCACATGCACATTTAGGGGGCTCAAATTAACAAAATTAAAGAAATAAAGGAATGCACGTGTATAACGATCTAAACGTAGAGGGCGCTCTTTAATATACTTGAAAGAAAGGACAAGTCGGCTCAGAGACGAGCAGAAACCGTACTCGATATGGCCGTTGGCTGTGCGAAAACCAAAATCACAGAGCAGTAAGTGGAGCGCAAGTTTTCGATTTCGTTTTCGCTGTGTGCGTTTTTCCAAACAAAATCACCGAGCGGAAAGCGTATTCTTATTTTTTTATGATATATAAAAACACAAATCTAGAATGAGAAATCAGAAAAAGCCCCAAAGTATTTTTGATTTAAATTTTCTCTTTTTGATCTAAAAGAACGAAATCACAACAGGTTTTTCTCGTTGTGATTTCGTTTTTTGTGTTTTCAAAGACCGAACCGCGGTGCTGATTTCCGTTTTTGCTCTGCGATGATTGGAAAGGAAAAACGAATTATCCATTAGTACCCTGATTTGGCTGCCCGGTTCTGAGCTCGTTCAAGCCGTTGGATGTTTGCCGAAGGTGTACCAACTAACAGAGAGTTTGCATATTCAATTCTTGATGTAATCAAATCTCACACATGGTCGACGGAGTCAAATGCAGCAGAGAGGTCTAGAAAGAAAACAATTGTAACAAGTTTGTTGCCTATCGCTCGGAGTATGTCATGATGAACTATAAGAAAGCAGTCTCTGTACTATGGTCACGTCGGTAGGCTGACTGATTTTGAACATTCAGAAAATTTGTATCCAGATAGTCCAAGATTTGGGACAAAGCAGCCATCTTGATGAAACATTAGAGATATGTCAGGAATTTTTCAAAATTTCAAAGTTGTGGTGTGAATCAACATATACCACCAATAATAACCTTTGACCTTAGTCATGTGACTTGAAACCTAAATAGACAAGACGTTTATATTAACTTGATCACCCTTATGTTCAAGTTTTGCGAACTAGGTTCGTATACTTTCCAAGCTTTAATGACATTTCAAAAACTTAACCCTGATTCCCCAACACGATCTAAGTTCATTGACTCTAAATGACCTTTAGTAATGCTTGATGACCATAATGTCCAAATTTCACGAAGTAGACCTATCTACCTTTAACATGTTCAAAGGTTGTGATAAGATTTCAAAAACTTAACCATTGGTCAAGATTTTATCCTGACGCCGCCGTCACCACCGTGTCAAAAGCGGCGACTATATAGTCTTGCTCTGCTATGCAGACGAAACAAAATGAATAAAACGGTAAAAACGCCGCGGGGGAATTGTGACTGAGGTATAAGATATCTATGGTTTCATGCTATAACTAGATATATACCAATTGGAAATGTACTTTTTCTTCTAGCAATTTGCAATTGAAATATATAAATGTATACTTGCTTCAAAACGTGTCATTTATTCCCTTAGTTGGCATTCAATTTTGAAATATGTTTAATGTTCTATTTTCTAATAGGTAAATACTTACAATCTAAAGATGAACTGAGCAACCAAGAGGCAGTACCCGGCGATTCAGGTAAACTAGAAAGACTGTCTTTTTCATTTCTTAGCCTTCCTTTTCGAAATTTATGGACGTTTCTCTTTCCTTTAATAAAAAACTTGCACTACGATAAAGCAGATATTCATCATCATGAATATATATCCCCATTCCATTTTACATAATACTAATAATAATAATAATTAGACTGATATCGCGCCAAATCAACTCTGTAGAGTGCTCAAGGCGGTTTTTAGGAAGTAATAAAATAAATTAAGAATTAAAGATAAATGTTTTAAGATAATGTTTGAAAGTTTCAGAGGTCAATCACTATTTGATGTTTTCAGGGAGGCTATTCCATAACTTAGAAGATTAGTAAACAAATGATCCCCCCCATCTACCTCTCTTCATTGTTCTTATACAATCGATGACTTATCAGTTAGTGGTGCCGTATTTTTCTTCTGCAATTTTATGTTATTTTTGTACTTTATTTTTACACTTTTTGATGCACTTCCTATTTTAGATTCTTTTTAAAGCAATAATTAAAGAAATTGATACAATGAAAGCGGCAGTCTGTAATGAGTAATCCCATATATATACATATATATATATATATATGTGTGTGTGTGTGTGTGTATAATCACAAATGGTTTAAAAAATGCCGTAGAAATAAAATCGTAGATTTTAAAAGGAGCATAGCTCTCAAAAATGAAAGGTAAAGTTACACTGTTCGTCAGTGCCCATGATGTGACAAATAAGAGAATTCAAAATCCGTTTCTGAAACAGGTCTGTTCATGGGCATACAGATTGTGAAACTCACCTTTCAAAGAAATCAATGCGCTGAATATGGAAGAAACGCACTGTTAAAGACGCACCTAAAGACGCGTTGCCATGACTGCAAGATGACGATGGCGAATCTCCGGCTCTGAAACAGGAAAATCTGAAAAGGGCCTCACCGCCAACAGTCGAAGCAGACATTTTCTATATATATATATATATATATATATATATATATATATATATATATATATATATATATATTTATATATATATATATATGAAAAGTTTAGTTGCAAAAGAGGTTATGTCCACTTTTGAAATCTACCTGTCTTCACTTTTTTATTTATATATATTTTTTTAAATTATCATTGTGGACCTAACCCCTTTTGCAAGTAAACTGAAATGAATCAAATCTCTTTTGATTAAAAAAGTGATTTTTCTTTGCCACTTTCATTCACGTTTTTATTTGAATTTCAACTTTTCTTTGGTATCATCTTATAGAGTTACTAAAAATCTATACATTAAGACATATAAATCAAATTTGATGAAAAATGGACCTAACCCCTTTTGCAAGTGAGCTCTTCATAATATATATATATATATAAATGTGTGAAATTATTCATATACAACAGCTTTGGCAACTCATTTATTTAAATATTTTGTGAAAGAGATGGATGAAGAGAGCAATGGTAGGCGTAGCTTAAATCAAGGTTCCCCGGAGCTATCTACCCTTTAGAAAAATTGGCAATGCCGAAAAAATGTATCTGCAGGGAATCGAATGTTCAAAACCTATCTACACCCAACAAAGGAAATTATAATTGGTATAGTGTCGAAAATCTGTCTATCTGACGGTCAATCGGATCGGGTCGCCCTAGCCACTAACCCATCTCTGTGGTCTAGTGGTTAAGGCACCGGCGTTCAAAGCTGGGGCCCGGGTTTGATTCCCTGCAGAGACATTTTTCGGCATTACCAATGGGTATGGGTGACCCAGGTAGAGAGAAAACAAATGCCCCACCCCCACCCCCCCCCCCTACAGGAAAATACTGCATCCAGCTAGGGCCTCCCTAGCTCGTAGCACTATACATGTAGGTTGTAAAAAAATAATTTGTTCAGATTACATATTGTACAATACTAAGCGTGGTATTAAAAAAATGTAATGTTCCACCTGTTATCGTCGTTATCATTTTCATTTCAACTCTCTAATGTCGGTTTAAGGACGTTCCACAGTTACGTTTTTTTCTTTTTCAAGATTCTTTATTTCTCAACTCATTCCATACATAAGTAGCATATGCACGGATGCATCGTAATTGAAAACAATAGCATTCATTTAAAACAATTCAAATAAATGGTTCATTTTGTATACAAAATATTCAATTTTTTTCGATGCACGTTCATCAAATTACGTTTAAAAGCAATAATTCTCTCGGTTGTTTCAAGTTTTTCCAAACCAAGCATAAAAAGAGCAAGAGTGGGTTTTATATTTCTGTATTTACAAGAATAAATGAAATATCTTGCAAACAACACAATAATATTGCTAAGATGAAAATTATTGAGGGTTATAACTCCAAAACAAATTTCAATGTCACTGAATTGTGTACTTCTTATATGCTTCGCCTTCAACCACTCGTGAACTTCGTTCCAAAATGAAATTACATATTTACATCTAAGAAATAGATGAGCAATTGTTTGAACGTGGTTTGCACAGAAATTACATAAAAGAGAATCGTTAACTCCAATTTGAAATAAAAAAATCTTGTGTTGAAATTCTTCTGTAAATGAATTTAAATTGGAAGTTTCGAAGTCTATTGTCAATTGATGACTTATACAAAAGAGGGAAGCGAGAGTTCCAAATATGAGAGTCTGACAAATTATCACTCAAATCATCTTGCCATTAGATTTCTTGGTTCATAGAAAGGGACATGTTCCTTTCTAAAAAAGTATTATAACACAATTTCGTAACCTTTTTACTTTTCGTAAAATGTCCTAATCTTTCATCTACCATGTGATCATCGTGATTGATGTCATGGACATTTTTTATTAATTTTTTCCATTCTAAAGATATAGCATGTAAAAAAGAAAAATAGCATAAAAACGATTCATTTCCAAAGTTATTACATATTTGTTCATATGTCATAAATGAACCGTCTACATTTAAAACATCTTTGACATATCGCATACCAGCTTGGAACCAGTTTCTGTATAAAATAATTTTTTTATCAACTTTGATATGTGAGTTAAGCCAAAGAGTTTGAGAGATAATTTTTTTTTTAATTTTACAGGGTTGTAGTATTTATAAAAAAGTCCATGCATAAAGAACGTCTTTCCAAAATACATTATCAAAGTTGATATGCAAATCAACAGACTTCATATTACATTGAAAGAAAAAAACATCGTCAAACCTGTCAAGTAACCGTTTCAAAAACAGTTTCCACTTCCCATTATTGTCCGTGTCTAAGTAACGCTTTACCCAAGCTGTTTTTATTGCATAATTAAAATTCAACACATGCGGCATTATAAGCCCGCCTTCTTTATAATCGTTGTAAAGTAAAGATCTTTTTATCCTATCTGGCTTGTTACTCCATAGGAAGTTAAATAAGAGTTGTTGCAGTTCAACAAAAAAGGGGTGTGGTGGATTCGGTATTATACCAAATACTTACAGGGGCGTAGACAACGGGGGGGATGGCATGTACAATCATCCCCCCAGGTTTTGGGGAATGATATTTGGTTACTTAATAAGTCATAATGATGATAATAATAGTAATAATAATAATGATAAGAATTATAATATTAATAATAATAATAATTATGATGATGATAATAATAATCCTCATCATTATTGTAATTGTGTTTATTGTTATTAGCCGTTATGGTTCCGATTTCTTCACAAACTTACAAAGCAGTATTGTTACTCCATGGATCATAGTGATACTGTTTATGTTTTTGTATCTGTATGTTAATGAGCCGCCAGCCAATATCCATCTATGGATACTATGCCTGTTTCTTTGAGGTAAAAAAAAAGCATAGTATATACGTATTCATTATGCTTTATAATGAACAGACATATTGTTATTTGTTTGTTGTTTATGTGTTCTTTTCACAAATGGCCACAGAGGCTGTTTTCATTCATAACCACATACCCATATCAAGACAACAAAGACTATACCTGCGTGTACACAGTTGACATTGGTTTTTTTTCTGAAGAGGTGTAACAGCAAAATTCACAGAGATAAATAAATACGTAGTGTGGTTCAATATGCAATACTATGTGTCAGTCCATTCTGTATTCGTATATGCCACGGTGTGTAGATCTTGTCGATGTATGTCTGTCCATTCAAGGCGTAGTATGTGTGTGGTGCGCGCACCCGTGTGTGTGTGTGTGTGAGTATGTGTGTGTGTGCATGCGCGCTTGTGTGTGTTATTTTACCTCATTAAGTATGCATCAGATTGCACGATTTCAAGTTCAAAATTGCAAAAGCTCCCTACCGTGGGAGGGGGAACACCCCCACACCCTCCCCCCGCTCGGTCGCTTCGCTCCCTCGCTCGGGCGCTTCACGCCCTCACTAGCGTTGGCAGCCCAGTCATCCCCCCCAGGTGTAGTGACCTGTCTACGCCACTGCAAATACGTATATAAATTTCGGGATTATAAGCGTTTTTATAATCAAATTTTGCCGTATAGGGTAAGAGTTCTTAGATTCCAAATGCGAAGTGTCGATTTCACTTCTTTTAGTTTTGTTTGTAATTGAGTTCATAATAATTATGGAAATCGTTTAGTGGAATTTTTATACCAAGATACAAAATGAAATCACTTGGCCATGAGAAAGGAGTATCTCGACAAAGAAAACCTTCAAAATTACCAAGTCTAACGACGTTACATTTATCAATATTAACTTTCAGTCCTGACATAGAGTTAAAATCATTCAAAACTTTAAAACACATCTGCAAATTGGATTCGGTGGGATGGAGTAAAATCACAGTATCGTCTGCATATTGGCTTAATTTTAATTCTTTATTTTCTATGGAGATTCCTTTTTATATTCTTATGTTGACGAATCATTACACCTAGAATTTCTAATACCAAAAGAAAAAGATAGGGAGAGAGGGGGCACCCCTGTCTTACTCCTCGCTTTATTGGAAAAGGGTTTGAGGAGAATCCGTTATTGATGACACATCCTTCAATGTTAGAGTATAACAATTGTACCCAACGTACAGAACATTCATCAAAACCAAACTTTCGTAATACTGTATACAAAAACTTCCAATCAACCATGTCAAATGCTTTTTCGAAATCTATACAGAGTGCAACACCCGGTATATTTCTATATTTACAATAATCCTCATCCTCCATACATCATCGTCAATGTTTGGGCCGTACACATTGACCACGGTAACCGGTGTACTATTCACTTTCAAAATAATTATAAGAATCCTTCCCGAATCATCACGTGTAACATTTAAAATATCATAAGCAGCAGAAGGTTTAAACAACATACATACTCCTGCACTGTCCGATCTACCGTGACTAAATACAATTTTATAACCCCATTCTTGACACCATACCTTTTCAGTGTTTAGAGTGCTATGTGTTTCTTGAAATAAGATAAGATGAAAATCAGAGATTCTAATCCAATTAAATATACATCGTCTTTTAAAAGAATTGCCTAACCCTCTCACGTTAAGAGTGCATATTTTTATGTCAATTACATTTTCTGTCATAACATAGTAAGATTGTAAGTATGCTTATAATTCTACAAGTAATAATGAATTTATGCATGGAATTACATACAAATAAACTTGCATATTCGTTCTTCAGAAAGAGTTAAGATTTTATCATAGACTTATAGGATTGTATGGAAAAAACAAGAAAAAAGTAAAACATTGAATAAAAAACGAACATTGTAGATTTATACTAATGCACGCTTAAGAAAAAAATTACAAGAGGATTCAATTTAATTCCCTTTCAGGTTCAAAAGGAGAGCAGGGACAGTTTATGTATTATGCCTTCAAGATAAATTACTGCTTAACAATACAAAAGTCAAAGTGAGCATCTGACTCGAATATACAGAGAAAATACTTCCAACAAGTATCCATTGTATTGTTATTTTATGAATTTGTTTGATTGATTGATATAACTGGTGAAAGTAAATTATAGTAACTTTTTTTGTAAAGTTACTTTAAGCCTGATCCTAACTTCACAGTTTTATAAGTCTGACACTCGTAATGTTTCTAGAGCACCAGGAGTGTCCTTTGGTCCATTTGGTCCATCAACATTAACATGGAATCAAACACACCTCTGCACAAGCAAACACATAACAAACAAACAAACATAGGTATTTCAAACCACGACTCAAACCATGTTATCTCACAGTACCATCACGACAGAAACAGGGGCTAGATTTGACTGGATTTTTTTTTCTGTATTGACACAGAAAAAAGAATCATGTTCTGTATTGACCCTTCATGACTATTTCTGCTCGTTTTGCAGCTTTCAATTCAGACCTCATCCAACACTTTTAAAACCTGCTCTTTTTACGATGGCATAATCATAACAAGCATGGTATCATTTTAAAGAGAATTAAATGATCTTTTAAATTATGTAAAATATGCATTGTGTAAAATTGGGAGTTGGGATAGATTACAAGTGAGAAAAATACCAACATGTCGTATATTTTTTAATTCCCAGGACTTTTTCAAAGTGTTAACTTTTTTTTGATACGCACTGTATAATGTAAAAGGGTCATTGACCTTTTAAAAGCTATGGCCTCACATTCTAAGTAATTAATTTTATTTATTTTAGATGAAATAATGTGAGGATTTCATTACAACGTGCAGCACCAGAACGAGTGAATTCTATGACACATACCTTTCTTTTTTTATTTAGCTCTCTCTCTACTACCCTTTCTATTTTCTTCTTTTCCCATTTTCGAATTCACGAATTGTAAAATCATAGAGTGACGCGACGACGTCGTATTTGCTATTCTGATATGTATTATGCTATATAGAACATAATACTTATTTGCCTTATTTACAAAGTCTACGCTGTTGTGATTATCATTGATATTCTCACCAGCTTGCTAAATGATTAAATGATAACATTAACGTTTGTTTTCCCTATAGCGTTACGCCGGGGTAAACTATAAATTTATTTATGTTCATTGCAGACAAGCTCCGAGATTACAGATGTACTTACCTGGCGTGTTTTGTTTATTAACATATCGCGTTATTTTGTATTTTCCTTCAGATATATTTGGCAAGAAGATCTCAGAATCGTTGACCGTTGGACGATGTCGTGAGAAATTGAGACACAAGTACCTCGATAAACTGTGCAAAATTCAACTTAAGCCCTGGGATAAATCAGATTACGCTGAGCTCAAAGATTTGCATACGGTCGTAAAAATGATGAGGAAAGACTCGAGTGGAAGAGATACCAAAAAGAAAGAAGAATTGGAAGGCTCTGTTGATAAAATATTTTCTACGAAAGTAAACGGGAGACTGCCATCTCGAATCCTCATTTCAGCTCCAGCTGGAGTAGGGAAGACAACAGCTGTTGCAAAGATAGCGTATGACTGGGCAAAAGAAAAAGAAGAATCAGCATTGGAGCAGTTGCCACTTCTATTTGCTGTTAAATTTCGTAACACAAGCCACAGGACATCGATTGGGGAAGCCATCAAAACTCAGCTTTTAAGCGACGTTCAAGATCTCTCACCGGATGGTATAGAGAGTTTCATCCGTGAAAATGAAGAGATCTGTCACATTATCCTAGACGGACTGGATGAATATGCAGGTATTTCGTCACTGAACAATATTGTCAGCGTCATTCGATGTGACGAGTTTCCACAATGCCGCGTGCTTGTAACAACACGCCCTCATCTAGAAAGCTACTTCAATCAAGATGACCTTCCGAGGGTATACACTAAGATGTGGATCGAAGGATTTTCGATGGAGAGATCCAAAAAGTACATCGACAGATTTTTCAAACTGAATTTGAGCGACGAAAAGGGTGAACAGCTGAAAGAATACCTCAAAGACCAACCACTCTTCGGTGAACTTGCCAAAACACCTCTCTTTTGTCTTATGATCTGTCACCTGTGGAGTGAAGATCAACTAGGTAGTGATGTCAGTACCCAAACAGATTTGTTTGACAGCGTGAATAAATTTTTAATGCATCATGCAAACGCTCGCTTAGGGTCAACCACGTCAAGGCTAACCTACACTCACAAAAACTTAAATAGGATAGTTAAGGAAATTGGCAGAGTTGCGCTCTACGGTCTACTCGATGATGCCAAGAAACTAATCTTTACGCTTCCAGATTTCCGTAAAATTCCTCATATCCTTGATAAGGCATGCGAGCTCGGAATAATTTCCAAGACGACAGTGCCAATCACAAACCTTCCTCAGTCCGACGAGACCACTTCCACTCAAATTGAATTTTATCACAAATTAGCACAAGAACATTCGGCGGGTAAATTCATCGCTAGTGCAACACGGCGCTTACTATTACGGTTAAGAGTATCTAAGTTGGACCGAATCTTGTGGAAGATTAATTCAAACATCGGAGACTATGAGGAACTCATCCGATTTGCTGCTGGCACAAACAGGCATCTAGGAATACGAATAATGGAAGCACTCCTTGCAAACGAGCATTTGGAAGGGAAGGAACGGTACCGCATTCTACTTGACTGTTCATCAGAGTCCAAGGATAGTGGAGGAAACATGTCTTCGTTGGTTCAAAGATGCGTCACTGCACAGAGTATCATTCTGAAGTCACCAACTATGTATACTGTCGTTGGGCTTAAAAACCTTCCGAAGCAACTGCAACATGAGGTATCTAAAGCCAAAATGTACATTCCTCTTTTCAACAAAGAAAAACAAACCTGAATGTCATTTAATTTCACATTTTCTTTTCCCTTAACTCTTTGCACGTTGAATATGATTTTGGGGGAATTATAATGAAATTGTTTCCATGTTATTTTCTTTAATTTAAAATTTTCATATTGCACCATTGATAGTTATTATTATCATATAGATATTATGAAAGAAGTATTGCCTTTTATTAACTCATCTAATTTGAAAGTAGGGGAGAAAACTAATCATTGCGATTGTTGGAATTTAATTATACGAATGTGCAAGATTGCAGCATCAGGGCACAAAGGGTTAATACTACACTCTAAAAAAGGTTTACCCAATACTGAGTAAAATGGGAACATGCATGTTGGTTGAGTAAAAAGATACCAAATATTTTGTAAATTTTACGCAATTTTGCGTTGAAATAGCCCAATGTGGGGTAAAAAAAAATACTCAGCAAACATGCATGTTCCCTTAATACCCAATATTGGGTAAAATTCTACTCAGTGTTTTTAGAGTGTACCATGTTCATAATGTATGTTTTTCTCACTCACCCCCATCTCATACTAGGTGAGGACAATGAGGTTCGTGGAGTCTGTGCTTACGGCTGACGTGACCAGACGAATGTGGTCCTGTCTCAAAACATTTCCTAACTTACATACCATCAGCATCAGAGACACTTCTTTAAGTGTTCCATCACCTCTTCCTAAGCTCTCGTCATTTACTAAGCTGTCAGCCGACAAAATGACGCCTAGCTGTTACCAAAACGTACTCGCGTCTCTACCTAATGCAAGGGGCCTTAATGTATCAATCGCGATCGAAGATACGAGCAACACTTTCGAGATAACAACCGATACCAAGCGTATGCAACAAATTGTATATCGTCAACACGATATCAACACGATCAATGTGACACTTCAACAATGCGTGTCACAGTCATTGGGTGAAGTCAATTTGGGATTGAAATCTAGAGGGCTCGCCCTTCTATTTGGGGGACAATCTCGGAATCAGCACCTACTATCTGTTTCTGGTGATATGGGCAGATACGGAGAAACCCTGGTTGACCTGTTGGCCAAGACGACACAACTTACCAACTTGAATTCTCCGTAAGTATTTTTTCTCTTATTAAAAAAACCAGATCACTTTTCTATTCTCGCCTACCCCTTTCCTCATCTACATTAATTTTCCAATTCAGATCTTAGTTTACTCCATGCGTGAAATGTAGCCAAACAGACTAAGAGAAAGCTTCTGTGGGTGTCGTGGACTCTCTTTATGTATTTCTATTAATTTGCTTTGTTCAGTATTCGTTTTCGTTTGTTTTTTAACAGATATAGATATTGTCTTTGATAAAGTCGTTGTTTCATCTTTCAGATATAATTATGAAGGGCTAACATGCAAAAGGGACTAAATCCATTTTTATCATTTGGCATTTTATTGCATGTTTTAATGGACATTCACCATGTTCATCATACTGATTATAATCCAACTCCCAAATTTTTCAAGAATTTTATTAAAAATGGACGTGAAATATACGTTTTCATGCAAAAGTAAAACAATCTCCCTTTGCCCAATCTTCATAAAACGCTGCCTTTTATTATTTCACCTAAATCAATGTTTCCTTTCAGAAAGCATTTCCTTTGCTTAAAATCATGATTATACGTTTCAAAAATGCCAGTTAAAAAGGTCCTTCAGACTGTTTTTATTTTATATGAATTTTATATACTTTTGGATTAAGTTCCTTTGCATTAAAAGTCCAGAGTGGTAATGGATCTCTAAAACATGTAAAAGGTTTGATATTAATATGATAGTCCCTTTCGTTTCCCCTACCCTTCATATTGCCAGTTAAGATATTGAAAAAGGTTTACTGGTTTGTTATTAGCTACATGTATAGGTTTTGCCTGACATAACAACTTGAAATCAGTTTTTATGCAAAATGGACTAAATCCATAAACAAGTGGAACGCCTCTGGCAGTCTCGCCTGCATTACGCAATTCGATATAGCAGCAGTGCCGCCTTTGAAAACAGTTAATGAATAATTATTTACCGAGGAAAAAACTAATATGATAATAAATTATTATTTCCATTGACCCAAAATGACCTTTGACCCATGATCATGTGACCTAAAACATGTGCAAAAATCATTCATACTTGATTACCCTTATGTTTTTAATGAGCAAGATCAATTAACTTTTTACGTTATGATGCAAATTCAACACATATTCCAAACACGACCAGAGTTCATTAACCTTTAAATGACCTTTGATCTACAACAAATTCCTGAAACGCACACAGGGTATTCAGGAATACATTGCTGCTCTTTTGTCCAAGTTTTATGAACTAGATCCATAAACTTTTAAAGTTATGATGACATTACCTAAAAATAAAATAAAAACATGACCGAAGTTCGTTGACCCAAATTGACCTTTTACCTAAAGTATGTAACCTGAATCTCGCACGGGATCTTTCGTGATACAGCTTTACCCTTATGTCCAAGTTTTATGAACTAGGTCTATATACTTTTGTAGTTATGACAACATTTCAAAAACTTAACCTTGGTTAAAATTTCAATATTGATTCCCCCAACAAGGTCTAAGTTCATAGACACTAAATGACCTTTGACCTTAGTCATGTGCCCTATAACTCAGGCAGGATGTTTAATAATACTTGGTTAACCTTATGTCCAAGTTTCATGAACTAGGTCCATATATTTGTTAAGTTATGATGACATTTAAAAACTTAACCTTGGTTAAGATTTCAATGTTGACGACGCCGTAGGAAAAGCGGCGCCTATAGTTTCGCTCTGCTATGCAGGCGAGACAAAATGATAAATATAAAGGAGTCATCTGAAATAAGCTACATTTTTGTTACGTATTTTAATGATTCTTGAACATAGTATAATAACTTCCTGAAA
Source organism: Lytechinus pictus (assembly GCF_037042905.1). Lineage (NCBI taxonomy): Eukaryota > Metazoa > Echinodermata > Echinoidea > Temnopleuroida > Toxopneustidae > Lytechinus > Lytechinus pictus. Next base: position 6,391,362 of record NC_087250.1, read on the forward strand.
GGAAACATAGATTTGGGTGAACTCAAAAGTAAATTCCCTGCAAACTCGTCCACTCACCACATTAGTCTGGTCTGCTAGTGAAATTATTTGGACACGGTGGAAAAAAGCAAGATTTTTTTCTCCAGACCTTTGAAAACAGAGGATGTAAAACAAAAAATCTGACAGCAGGAACAGTGAAAAAATAGGTGAAAATGAAAAAAAAATTAAAGTGGTCTGATAGAATAGTGCAATACAAAACTTAATACCAGTGCATTATTTTGTATTCGCTTAGTTCTTAAATTAAAACAAATCTTGAGGTTTAAACTATTTCCTCTTTTTTGACGGGGATTCAGTTCCTAACTTTTATTCTTTTGTGGTCATTTTATAAAAGAGCCCCCCCCCCCTCAAAAAAAAAAAGTGGCAGGGTGTTTATTGTAAGAGTGTTCACATGTAAGTTCCTAATGGTCATGGGCTTTAGCCTTCTATATGTTGTCAGTTTTAAGGACCTCCTCCTCCCTCAAAAGAATTTAGAAATATCACTGAAGAGAATTAATACACTGCCTAAAGACGTTAAAGGGGAATTCAACCAAAATAAAAACTTGTTTTTAGAGGAAAAAGAAAAATCAGACAAGTTTGTAGGTTAAAGTTCAACACAATATTGGACAAAAAGAAGAAAGTTGTGAATATTTAAAAGTTGTAAATGATAGTCATCGCTATTCCCATGGAGACTTCAAATTGGCTGCATATGTGATATCATAGTCATGTAAGGCAAGAACTACATAAGCAAGATTTTTTTTTTTCCAGAATCTACCAGGAGGAACAGTGAAAAATGGTTTAAAATGTAAGAATTTATAAGTTTAAAGTTGTCTCATAGACTAGTGCAATACAAAACTTAATAGCAGTGCACTATTTTGTGTATGTTATATCGTAGTGATGTAAGGCAAAGACTACTCTACTAAATACTTGAATGCATAAAAAAATGCAAAATGTCCTGTTTCAGTAGTTTTACTTCAAATTGTATTTTTTTCGTGAGGATATACAACAATATGCTACTTGGTTTTTATTAAGGCCTGAATGGAATGGGTACTTAGGAGAATACCTCAAATTTTGATATGGTAAAGTTGTTCTTGCCCCCTTGTCATAATTTACTTACTCAGTTGCCAATTTGAAATGTACATAGCATTTATGATCTTAATTTTAAAGCAGCCATAACTTTAGTTTGCTTCTCTGATTTCTTCTAAATTTCCATTATTCTGTTTTACTTATTTTTCCCCTTTCCAACACAACATTTTATGACAAAGGCTGATTTCCCCTTTAACATTGAATATGAATCTTTACCCAAAATGAATATTTGTGCCATATTTGAACTTTTAAGAGCACTTGCTAAAACTGAGAAATGGTTCTTGCATATCTTTACCTCAAGGCCAATGTGTGAGCCACAATTCATGAGTTCAAATCGCAAGGTTTTAACCTAAATTTTGCCATGTAATATGAGGTTACCATGGCAACACAATTTCTGAAACACGCACAAAAACTGTGTCGTGCACATCGTCACCTGAAGCCCAATGTGTGTGCACAATTTCAAGGAAATAGTTAAAAACAGAGGAAGGAGTTCTAACTGCACGATTTTTACCGATTTTGTGTCATAATTTACTGTTACCATGGCAACATAATGTCCAACACATGCAAAAAAAATGTGTCTTGCACATCTTTACCCAAATAACAATACACACACACACACACACACACACCAACATCCACCCCCTCCACCACCCCTTCAGCTTGTTTATGAATCTGCATTCAGATTTTTGGTGCATTGAGATTATAGGACATAGAGAACATCTGTTCAAAAAACGTCTGAATTCAAGAATTAACCCTTTGCGTGCGGACCCGCGAAACCGGATACCTCTCTCTGCCCTTATAAAAAAAATTGAATGGTATACCATTGAAATACCATACACCATACACCATTGATATACCATTGGAATACCATTCGCACAGCACCCATCATACACCAATGGTATACCATTCAAGCCCCAATGGTATACCATTCAAACTAATTTAAATAATTGGGACGTTACTATTACCATATTCATGAGCACCATTTACCATTCATATACCATTGATCAAACACCATTCACCATTGATCTATTATGGCCACTATAGACAGGTTTACCATTGACCACCATTCAGCCACCATTCACTGGCCTACCATTTACCATTCAGCCACCGTTCACTGGACACCATTGGTCTACCATTCACCTTACACCATTCACCATACACCATTCGCCTACCATTCACCATACACCGTTGACCTACCATTCACCGTACACCATTCGCGTACCATTCACCGTACACCATTCACGTACCATTCACCATACACCATTCGCCTACCATTCACCATACACCGTACACCTACAATTCACCGTTCACCATTCGCGTACCATTCACCGTACACCATTCGCGTACCATTCACCATAAACCATTCGCCTACCATTCACCATACACCGTACACCTACCATTCACCGTACACCATTCGCGTACCATTCACCATACACCGTTCACCATTGCCCTACCATTCACCATACACCATTGACCTACCATACATTGTACACCATTGGCCTACCATTTACAGTTCACCATTGGCCTACCATACACCATTGACCTACCAATCACCGTACACCATTGGCTTACCATACACCGTTGACCTACCATTTACCGTACACCATTGGCCTACCGTTCACTGTACACCATTGTCATAACATACACTCTTTACCATTGGTCAACCATTCAATTTACACCATTGGCCATACATTATAGACCACAAGTGTACTGTGAATGGTAGACCAATGGTTTACACTGAATGATAGACAGTAGACCAAAGGTGTACAATGTATAGTAGGCCAATAAAGTACAGTGAATGGTAGACCAATGGTGAACAGCATATATAGCTCGGGTTAATGGTAGGTTTGATAATGGATTAAGTATGCACAAGAAAAAAATGATGAAAACAAGTTATTTCAAGAACGTCAAATGTTTTTACTATAAGAAGTTTAAGTACAGCATAAATGGAACACAGTATTCACAAGTATAGACTTTATAATTAAAGCACATAAGTTATGAATATATATGACTTTGCTCCTCGTTGACATCTATACTCTGTCAATCTTGGTATCTAAAATAAACATGTATCAAGACAGAGTTTAATTGAAAAACACAACAAATTAATAACATTTCCAAGAATAAACATGTTCTCTCTGATGGCTTTTTACGTGGATTGAGTACTTGGCAAAACCACTGTTCTGCAAACAAACCTGATACTTGTAATACAATAACCTTGATTTTAAATCTGTTGTGTGTAATTGCTTTCACACAGCTACTTCAATGACATTAATAAAATATTTTTTTTACTAATAAGTTCAAGTACAAAAGAGTGGAACCCAGTATTGACAAGTACATGTATGGCATAAAAGCACCAGCATTATGAATACATGTGACTGCACGACTCTGCAAGAGGTCAATGATTGCACTCCACATAGATATTATGTTAATCTTCCTATAAACAAATCTACATGTAAGACAGAGTTTGGACAACAAACTGATGAACACCAAATTTCGAAGATTAAACTCAAAATGTGTGATAGCCTTCACATGGCCAAATGATTCATTAAAGGTAAAGAGTACCAAACTTAGAGGAAATAAATATCCCCAAAAGGGGGGAAAATAGTACCCCCATAAAAATAGAACCTCCTAATATTTCTCTATTTTCTTTTCACCTAAAAGATATATCAAACGGCTTGTTTCTACATAGAATCGTTAAAAGGTATTACCCGCGTAAGTATCCAGAATCCTGGAAAACTTTCCTGTAGAATTTTGTAGAAACAGACGCGATGCGGTTTATTGATAAACTGCTTCAAGCAAAATATGGTTTCTCATAACCATCTCTGAGAGGTGGTTATTGCCATGTTAATCCGTTTAACTTTTCTGTAAAAACACACGGCAAAATAGCGTATCGTGTCTGGCGGACGTGCTTAATCCCGGAAGTGCAATTTCGCAGTACATATATTTGTACATTCTGGCCTTTTCGATCTCGCCAGCTGATCGTGCAACACGTATACCTGCTACATTGAGTGAGATCTACCACAAATTTTGAAAATTTTCCTAAGAAGATGCAATTTTGGACATATGTACAATGCAACGTGAGGTTATAGGTTGAATTTTCCTATTTCCGCCGTATTTGCTACGCGAAAAGTGAATTAATCAGATTATTCGGTTTGTAGAAGCAGGTTGGTTTAAGGGCGATAAGGTTTTTCGAGTCCGGAAAAGATAAATCGTTTTTATTGATTTTCTGTAGAAACATGCCAAAAGTTTATCATAAATACATTAAAGATACATAAAGAAATAAATAATATCATTATCAAAAATAGAATATATAGAATAGAATAATAAAGAATATATCATGAAAATAGAAAAAAAAAAAATAGCGACATCTTTTTTTAATATTTTGCAAATCATATAGAAAATAATTCTTAGTAGCACATCTATTTTTTAACTATTTCCCATAGTTCAAATATACAAGATTCCCACTTTTTTCTTTTTTGTCTATTTTTGTTGTGTTGAATCAGATGAATAACTCAACTATGTGTGAGAAATAATATAATTTTTGTCTTACACAGTAAATCAGTAGTCAATCGTAATTTTTTACAACCTAGCTTGGACAAAATTTGAATTCATATAAGTCAAAAAAATATATAAATTGGGATCTTGTATATTCATGAGGACATTTTACATATAACATATTTACATTAAATAAATCTTCACTCCACTTTTTAGTTCTTGGAGGTCAAAATGTGAATAAACATGACTTCTTGTTATAAAATACAAAAGAACAAGTGGGGGTATGACATCAGCTTGTTAATTGTGGGTGCGTCGTGGTCTAGTGGTTCTGACTCTCACCTTTCAACAGAGTGTCGTGGGTTTGAATCCTAGCAATGGTGTTTTCATTCAGCAACACATTTCAGGGGCGGATCCAGCTTTTTATAAAGGGGGGGGGGTTGGGGTGGTATGCGAAGGAGCGTAGCGACCGAGTCCAAGCGAGCGGAGCGAGCGAGGGGGGAGGGTGTGGGAGGGGGGTGTCCCCCCTCCCACAGTAGGGAAAATTTTTGAAAATCTGTGTGTGAAAATGGCGTTTTCTAAAATTACAAGTTTAAAAAAAAAGATAAGATTTAAAAAAATGGTCCCCGGATTTTTTTTTTTTGGGGGGGTTGCAACCCCCCCAACCCCCCCTCTAGATCCGCTTCTGCATTTATCCACTGTGCTGCACTCGACCAAGGTGAAGTGAATGCGTACCCGGCAAGATTAATTTCTTGCAGCTGTAATAAGGAATATGGGATGAAAACAATGCAAAGGACAGTATGTCAGCTACGGGTTCAAAACATCAATGCTTGTCGTGCGTGCAAGCTTTCTTGAGAAATTGATATACTTTTCTAAAATATCGAGAAATTTGCATAATACACTACCCTTCAATTGAATAGAACCAATTAACAAATATCAACAAAACATTTCGTACAATATGATAAAGAAATTCATGTTTAACCATAGATTAGCAGAAAATAACCCGTTATATTAATGGGAGGTTGCCCAAATGATGACAAATACCATACCACATGCATACCTGGGGCCAAAGTGTCCACCCCCCCCCCCCCCCGCCAGCATTTTGATTTTTTTTCCAGGGGGGTGTTAGAAAGGACGTGTAATCCTATAAATGGGGATGACATTTGGCCTTTTTCAGTATTTTTACCATTCCTCACAATTTTTTTTTTCAGCTATGCCACTGCAGGAGTACAATCTGTTTTATTTATAGGAAGCTTTGCAATTTTTTCCACTGAAGTGAATTCTTACACAATTACCTTTCACAAACTCCAGTTGTTTTCTTGTAAACGGTTTTCTGTGTTCAACACCTGTAGTTTCCTTCCCAGATAATCCTGGACCATCTACATTATCATCCAGTGTATCCGTCGTCCAATCTTAAATGAAATAGAATCAATTTGAGTGTTGGAAAATATGCATGTGCAGATAAAAACAAAAATATAATACTAATATAGTAAAACTTTCTTTAAGCTCCAAAATGCAATGATTCACTCATATACAGCATCATGATCATTTTTATTTCAACATATGCAGCAAATTCACTTGAAAATATGTTTGAAATTGATGTCACAGAAATAAAATTCCCCCACCAAAGATTTTCTGTGTGTGCATGCTGGAAATATATAGATCAATATAACACAGTTACTCTGCTGCGTAACGTGTTTTGATCAGCAATCATGTAGATATGCAAGAGAAAATTATCTAATAGAAAAAGAATGATCTGAAGTCATATTTCCAGAGCAGCAGTTTTCAAAAGGTAGGCCTAATCAATTAATTGATAACATTCAATATGATTTTCTTTTCTTGGTATTGACAATCTCAGTAGCGGATCCAGATGGGCACAATTGACCTGTGCCCCCCCCCCCCCCCCCCCCCTTGAGAGCAATAGTCAATGGCCCGAATTAAAAAAGGTGGTTTTGAAAACTCCGGTTGAGTCCATGCTTTATGGAGATTTCCTGTATAAATTACGCTTATTTACAGCGTATATCAAAATATGTCCAATGCTGATGCGCGCTTTTGTCACAGTGCGCCAAATTGACGCCTGTTACCGTGGTTATCCACGGTATTTTAATCACGAGTCCACTGTTTTGAATTAATGAGTCCACTCTTCAAACAGTGGACTCATGAATAAAATAGCGTATCTAACCATGGTAACAGGCGTCAATTTGGCGAACTGCGACAAAAGCGCGCATCAGAATTGGAAATTTTTTATACACGCGCCAGATACGTGCTAAATTAAGCGTAATTTATACAGGAAATCTGCATACACCATGGACTCAACCGTGGGTTTTCAAAACCACCTTTGTGAATTTGGGCCAATGTGTTTAATGTAAATATGGCGTCTTTACACAAGTGTGTCCCTCCTTTTGAAAGTTACAGCAAATATTTCTAACGGAAATATATACCGTGTTTACACTTAATCGGCTTTTTCATAGCGTGTAAAACACAATTAATTTGCATCGGCTCGCGGTTCAGAATCAGCAATTTGCACCACCAAAGTAGTAGGTTCAGAACCGCGAGCCGATGCAGAATCGGCTTTTTTACTACGTGTAAACAGAAAGCCGATTCTGCATCGGCAATTGGTGCGCATTTCATTTACTTTACCATTGTGGCATAATTGTAAGCGCACGGATCCAGCGTTGTCTTTATTATGACGTATATTGTTGGTGAGCGTATCAATTGAGGTTTTTGACACGCGAGCCGATTCTGCACCGCAAGCTGTAACAGCGTGTAAATGCAGTGCAAGGTAAACCAAAAGCCGATTCTGCATCGGCTTTTGGTTCTGAACCAAAAGCTGATCAAGTGTAAACACGGTAATTGTCTCATACACAAGTAAAGATCTCTTTTTTTGTGCTTGTTAAAGTTTCCTGGGAAAATGTGCCCCCCCCCCCCCTTGAGAAATCCAGGATCCGTTCCTGGACAATCATATGCCAGTGGGTGAATTCTAGACATTATTTTGGGCAAGTTTTTGATCAGTAAATAAATAAACACAGATAAAAAGTGATCACAGGACAAACTTAATTTAAAAGAATATAATTAACTTTTAAAATAGATATGCCTAGCCCTATGAAAGGATCTCAGATTATTCTCCCGCACTAATGCAGTTTCACACCAGCCAACTTCGAGCAAAATTTTCCACCAGAAATTGTCTACACAAATGTTGAGGTCAATACACAGTATGCCCACCATTTTTCCAAACATCACGATCGGGAACGGCGGTATTTTGGCTCCATTCCCGATGTTATCGTAATGGTGGGAGCCATGCCGGGGTGGAATTCAGAGACCAGTGAGTTGGGGGGATTTTCCCCAGGCCAAGCCGGTCCGGGTTGAGAGCCAAAACAGCGAAGATCAGAAGCTATTATGTCTCTGAAAAATACCAAATAAACACCAAGATAATGTGACCATTTACCACTATTCATGAACCAAGCTCATCTATTTTCTCGAATAATCTAACTTAATTTATCCTTTACATGAATTTCAGCCACTTTGAGCAGTTGAAACAGCATTATTTTAGCTTTGATCTTGACGTCTTAGTTAAAATTCTTAGTCAGATTTTGCCAAACGAACGCAGAGGGCAGCAACACTGTTGACTTCGTGTTTGCGCGTTGTAATCGCTAACTTCAGCAAATATCCAAATAAATATACGGTGGAGTGAGACCCTAAATCTGATAACTCGAATGATGAAATCATGGTGGAAGCCGGAATAAAGATGTTCCTGATGCTCAGTGAATTGATTCGGACAAATATTTAGGTTAAATTAGTTCGCTAACATCGCAGGGTACGAAAGTGCATTCGGGATTAGCGGGGCAAGGTTTTTCTTAGGGCTGCAGCAGCGGTGTTGAGCGGTGGCTCCGAGTTCCGGGCCGATCCAGGACCCAGAATTTTTTTTGCTAAACCTTCCGGTCCGGGCTCAAGCCAGGCTATCTTTGCGGGCCCCAACATTAAACATTACGTTATCTTTCAAATTCTCAGTCAGACATCACTTTGCTTGGCTTTGCCATTATTGATAAGGACTGAAGTTAGCGACCAAAAAATTTGCCTGCGGCAGTTTGCATGATTTGGTTACGAACTTCAGTCCATATCAAACTTACGGCAAAGCAACGCATGAGGATTCAAACAATGACGTAGAGATCGAAGCCGATATAGAGCTGTTCCCAATATTCGGAAAAGCGATGGGCATATGGACATTCAAATGCAATTCAGACTTGATATGACATTTGAGAACAACATTTGGTGGTGAATTTTGCTCGAAGTTGGTCGGTGCGAAATTAGCGCCCAATCCCACGGAAAAATCCCAAGGAAAAAATTCAGAAATTGTGATATTAGTCAGCTGGCATGGCTGAGTTCAGATTAGTATAGGCCCTTTTTGGGGGGATACATTTACATATAATGTAAACTACGAATTTTGTTTACAAACGTCGAAAACTATGCCAATTTTTATATTTGAACAAATTATATCGTATTCATATGTAATAAATATTCTAAAAAAACCTTAGACCTAACCAAGAAGAAAATATCACATAACTCACTAATACCAAAATCCCGCCATGTTTTCAGAACACTTCTTGATTTATCATGGAATATTTCTCTGCCTCAATTTCTAAAATATTTTAATTCCAAACAGTTGTAGGTTTTCTCTGAATAATTATCGCAGTCTCTCTAGAAAAATTGAATAGGAATCGTTTGTCACTCTCTCCAGTCACAGTTCCGCACACAAAGTGCACATTTTACCATTGAAATTGCATGCACAATAAGTGGTGCGTAGCTTTTTAGGGCCTGCGTAGCCTTTAAGGCTTTACTTTATGTTTTAAGATTTAGGACACCTTACCATGTTTCACCTGAATACTACCATGTCCATGTCATCTTAATTTACCAACATTATCTACCAACAACAACAAATTATAGGCCTCATTCCAGAGCAATATTTTTCGGCAAGGTTTCCATTTCAGTGAAACAATGTCAATGTTGTGCAGTAACCAATGGCCTAATTGACACTTTGACAGTCAATGTCATGACAGTACTGCACTGTACAGCATTAATTTAAGTTTAACAAGTCATTCATTCATTAATTCATACCGGTATTCAGAGATGGTTTTGTAATTAAAACATTGACAATAGATATCAGGCCATACGAGCGAATTTCTACTCAATGACAATGCTCGGCTCAGCTCACCTCATCCAATACAAAGCATATTAACGCACCCCATAATCCATTTCGCCAGAGACAGGCGCGTCCCGGCCCGCGCCAACGGGGCAGTGGCGGTGGCAGTGAATCCCCGTGGCAGTACAACGACATCTAACAGTTACACTAACAGTAACATTCTAGAAGATCAGGCCGAGCCACTAACTACGAAAACAATATCAAAGAAAATTGTTATATAACTTACTGTTTAGCGTATTCTGCGAATGAATTTGAAGTCGTTGTCCGAATCTGACCTGTGTTCCTTTAGTTTATGATGAATTATAGACGGACTTCTGAACAGCAAAACAGTGGTTGATCGGGTTCTTTTTTCAAATATTGCAATTGGCGGTTACATGCGTACGTGCGCGCGCGCGTGCGAGAACAACATGCACTTACATACATAGAGCGAGCTAGCTAGCAGCGCAGCCAACACATCCCGATATTGGGGGGGGGGGGGTAAATCAAGACCAAATCAGGGGGAGGGGGCTTCTTAGCCAAGATACATCCCGATATGGGGGAGGAGTGAATTGCATGTAAGACCAAATCAGGGGTGTCTTTTTCTTGATTGGTTCTGGGTTGGCAATTAACCATGCAGTCAATTTTTGCCACTGCTTATCCTTTGAAAGGATCTATGAAAAAAATCATTTAGCTCAATTTTTTTTCTGTTCTATAATTCCATGTCTTTCTTTTTTTTCTTTCCATTGTCTTTTTTTCTTTTTCCTTCTTTTTTTCTGTTCAGTCTTTCTTCTTTCTTTGTCTTAGTCTTTTTATTTTCTTTTTTAAAATTTATTTTTCTGTTTTTCGATATATATATTTTTTACTTATTTATTTTTTCCTTTTCTCTCTTTGTTTAATTTCGCTTTTGTTTTGATTGCATTTGAGAATTTCGTTCATTAGATTTTTTTCTGTTACATATTGTACTAGCCTGGCGGCAGGGAATTTTGATACGGGGGGGGGGGGGCAATAACAATAACAGACAAATCATTTCAATTAAGCATGTAATGAACGGCCTAGAATAGCTCTCCTCTTTATAAACACCATCCATGAGTGAGAAAAAATAATTAAAACACAATTTGTAAAGAAAAAAAAAGAGGAACGTTTTATGATCAAAAGCAGTAGTAGCGATATATAAATTGGCCGGGAGGGGGCTTTGGTCGTTGCAGACCAACATCAGGGTTTGCCGATGGGAATTTCAATAGGGGTTGGGGGAGGAAGACAACCAATAGTAAATTCATTTTAAGCAAAATAATGACCTATGGGGCATTGCAAGAAACTGGCAATTGAACGCAAGTCAATTTCAAACTCCAAAATCAATTGAAAGTCTTACTTTTCATTGCAAACTTGCAACTGATTTATTGTTTCTTCCATCAATAAATCTATAAACTGGTTTACTTTAGATGAAATTAGTCTATCACTTGTAATTTGCAACCGAATTTTGGGATTGACTGCAAATATTTTCTTGCAACACCCCATAGCTCTCTTTATAAAAAGTGGCCATAATTAAATAAGAAAATTAATTTAAAAATAGAACAAAACTTTCAAGAAGGGGGGGGGGGGTGTTACATAAAAAAACTGTATACCGTACAGATAGGAGAGGTGGTGTGCCGTTCAAATTATACCAAGAAACAAAAAGAGAAAAGAAAGGATGGTGAAATGTACAATTTTCTATTTAGTACGATACACATCTTGTTCATGCTCTTTAAAACTTGCATGTTTTAATTTCAAGATTTTTACGGTAAATGATGATTATATTCTTCCCTTTCGGGAGCGGCTGCGAAATAATTTGTCCGTTGATATTAAGGTACAATAAAAACCCTTTTTATCAAATAAGATTTCATTGACTCCTTTTATTTTTGCACTCAATGCATCAGATATAAATTTAGAAGGTAATATGTACAATTGTAAAATATAACAAATTAATAATATTGTATTTTAAGCACTGGTTCAATAATATTTAAACACATATAGGCCTTTTACTTAATAAAGACAAAGACAATTTAAAAGAATGCAACAGACCATGTTTGCCATCATGAGCGAATGGGCCTGATTTGCATGGGGAAGCTGCTCGCATAAAAGTCACAACTCAAAATTTTAATAATTCTAATTTTTAATCTTTGATCTTTTTTTTCTTTAAATCTTCGGAATTATGTTATTGGGTAATGCAATTGGGCATACCATTCACCATTAACATAAATAGCATTCATTAGGCACACACCACTAAGCCACAATTGCGTTACAATTATCCAACAACTATCCATTAATTATACCACTATATAGGTACATACTACTGAGACACCATATTGGGCATATGGTATACCATTGATACAAATCATACAATTACACATATACCACTGAGACTATTGGATACCACTGAGACACCATTGGGTATATGGTATACCATTCACCATACCAATCATATCATTATAGAGGCACATACTACTGAGACACCATTGGTATATGGTATACCATTCATCATACCAATCATACCATTAGAGGCACATACTACTGAGAGTCTGATACACCATTGTATACCACTGAGACACCATTGGGTATGGTATACCATTCACCATACAAATCATACCATTAGAGGCACATACTACTGAAACACCATTGAATACCACTGAGACACCATTGGGTATATGGTATATCATTCATCATACCAATCATACCATTAGAGGCACATACTACTGAGACACCATTGTATACCACTGAGACACCATTGGGTATGGTATACCATTAATCATACCAATCATACCATTAGAGGCACATACTACTGAGATACCATTGTATACCACTGAGACACCATTGGTATATGGTATACCATTCACCATACAAATCATACCATTAGAGGCACATACTACTGAAACACCATTGAATACCACTGAGACACCATTGGGTATATGGTATACCATTCATCATACCAATCATACCATTAGAGGCACATACTACTGAGACACCATTGTATACCACTGAGACACCATTGGGTATGGTATACCATTCATCATACCAATCATACCATTAGACACATACCACTGAGACACCATTGGGTATATGGTATACCATTTACCATTAAATAAACTACCACTTACCATTAAGAACTTACCATTGAAACACCACTTAAATACCATTCGCGTACCATTTACCATTCAGATCACCATTCAACTACCATAAACTACCACTTACCATTAAGAACTTACCATTGAAACACCACTTAAATACCATTCGCGTACCATTTACCATTCAGATCACCATTCAACTACCATTCGCCACCATTCAAATACCATTGGCGATTTTTATAAGGGTGCGGCGGAGCCGTTTTGCTACATTGCTGATATTTGGATCTGTGGTGGTGCTTTTTGTATTGCTAAATATGAAAAGCATTCAGTAGGTCATCTTGACGAAATACACTAATATTCCTTTTATTCAGGGCGTTGGCTAAAAGCCAGTTCGTAGTTCCATTCTGCGCATGATCAGAAGATTCTGCGCATGATCAGAGAAAGGTCATTTGTACTAAAGTGGCATGGTTGTTTTAAATTTAATGAGATAAGCACCAACTTTGGTGTCTTGATTATTCATATATTCTTTTCAATTGTGTTTTTCATTTGCACCCACAAAGAACAAAAATGCGTCCACGACTGGTATTTCACTGCAGTTTGCCAAGTACATTGTACAACATGCAATAATATGCATTCAAAGTATAAATGCAACAAATACCTTCATGGAGTCTTCAATGGTGTGCTATTCTAGTCACCTGGTATAATTCAATTTCTTCACCCTGCTATGTAAGACATGCATATGTTATATCATGCTTTGAAATCTGCCTATCATAATGAAATAAATAAAGGTCATTTGACCAAAATTGTCCCTGATTTAACTACGAACTGGTCTATTTGTCTCCTGCTCTGTTTATAATGAATTTGTTTGAGCGTCCGCCATGACTTTCTTTTGTTTGGGGAGTGCCGAGATTAAAAACTGCGTGGACGTTTTCACTTTCAAAAGAGCAGAGGATAAACGGTGTTCTAAATTGCTTTATTTTCTGTTTATTTCCTTTAAGATAGAAGAAAAAAGAGCAATAAGATGAGAGAACGAGAGAAAGCGGGGGGGGGGGGGTCAAAAGTGTACCAAGGGCCCGTTTAAAAAGCTGCGGAATTGGTAGGAAGTTTCAGTCCTCACCCCTTTCAGCAAACATACAAAAAAATCCAAAGTCTACATAAATTTGTGATTTTTTTTTGGCCAGTCCACTCCCTCCCACATTCAGCTCAACCCTTCATTATCAAAACGCTCAGCGGCCCCTGTTTTTTATTTTGAAATTAAGATAATTTGGTTTTGATGCTAACCAGGTTAAGTGCCCAAAATGTTTGCAGTAACGGGAACATTTTTTTTTCTATATGAATCTCTCCTACCACGCTAATCGCCGGTAAAAAAAAAAAAAAAAAAAAATTCGCGGAAATGTAGAAAAATCAATAAAATTGGGTTCGGTATATTTTTTTTTTTTTTTTTTTTGGGGGGGGGGGGGTGTATGTCAGGATGGTCTTTATTCTTATCTTTTCTACCGCGTTACTATAGCAATTAAAACAGAAAATAAGAGAGAGGGGACAAATAAGCAATATGGGAGTGTAGGTCAGAACATTTATATCGGGGAGGAGGGGGCTAGGTGAAAAACAAGAATAATAATACAAATTCATCAGTTTGACAAGGGTCTTAGGACCGAGCTGCGACAAACAAACATTTTGGGACTTTTAAAAAAAGTAATATAACAAAAAAAATAAATAAAGTCATGTTGTTATTCGTTTAAGTAGATATTTATGGAATGTTAGCAAAAGCGCACTTGTCTATTCCCTCTGTTATCTCTCCCTCTCTCATTCTCTCTCGTTCTCCGTGACATCTGAACATTTTTGTTTCTATAATTTCCCTAAATGACTTTTCTTTCATCCTTATATGCATCATCACCCAGGGGAAGCACTTTTATGCAATATGAATCACAGACCAATGTCATAAGCACCTGTGTTGTCGGTATTTGAAACCTTTTTTTTTCTCTTTTTTTTTTTTTAGATACGGTATGTTGGTCGAAAAAAAAGGTATTCATAAAAACTTTTTGTATTGCTAAGTACGAAGAGCATTCAATAGGTAATCCTGCCGATAAACATTCATCTTCCTTTTGTTCGGGGCGTTGACCATCTGTATCCTGCTCTTTTCGGAAGGAATTTGTTTGAGTGGCCGCCCAGACATTCTTTTGTTTGGGTAGTGCCGATATCATGAACTACATGGACGTTTCCCTTTTGAAAAGAGCATAAGATGAATGGTGCGCTTAACTGCTTTCTTTTCTCTTTTTTTCAGAAAAGTAGACAAAAATAATGAGAAGATGGATGATGGGGAGGGAAAAAGTTCAAAAGTGCACCGAGATAAGCTCAAAGTACTAAGACATTACAAGCTTTTAGTTTTTTTCTGAAACTTTTTGTTTTTCTGAAAATACAATCGATCGATGAAACCAAGGCGATATCATTCTATCTAGAGTGATATTTCCTTGATGAAACAAATAAGACGAGAATGGTGAATAAACGCGTAGCTTATTACGAGACGATCTTGCAGAAAAGATTTTTATCTATCACAACGATATGGATCAAATCACCTGATCACAACAAATCACGTGATCAGAACAAATCACGTGATCAGGTCTAATGCGCGCGCGTACGTCCACGTCACAAAATTTTTCCTCCCCGTCTGACTCCAACAATAAATTCGGGTAAATTTGAAATGATTTCCTATTTTGGGAATTTTTCCCCACGTAGCTGTATATATTTTTAATTTGGTCATCGAAATAGGTTTATAAAGGAAATAGTGGCAGAGGTTTTAGTACATAACAATTACGAAAAAGCTGAAAAACTTCATCGAATTAAACCAAACAAATCTCGGCTTCTGTAGAAGCCCGTCGTAGCTAAGTGAAGGACTCGCTGGGCTTATGTGGAAGCCCGTCGCACGCAAATGGTTAAGCGAGAACAGAACAATGCACTGCTATTGAGTTTTGCACTGGCACTAGTCTATAAATCAAACCAATTAGAAATCACAACTTTTGACATTTCACCCATATTAGTTTTGTTCCTGCAGCCAGATTTTTTGAGCATATCCTAGTTTTAATTCTTAATCATAAACAGGGGTCTGGAGAAAAAAAAATCATGCTTTTGTCCACGTTGTTTACAAGTAGGGTATTTTTGACAGACCAGACTACATGGTCTACCTTCATTTAGTCTTATGCCATTCCGTCCGTCAACATTTTGTCTAACAACCGTTTGGTCCAATAACCATTGTTGGTCCAATCATCACTTCGTCTAATCACTTGATCATCTAGTACCATTTCGACAAAAAAAAATAACCAGTTGGTCTGATACCCATTTTCTTTGCATTCATTTTGAGCAATTAACACTTTAAGTTTAATTGGATAAAATGGTATATGAATTAAATAGCTATTGGACCAGACAGAATGACATTATACTAAAAGAAAGTAAACTATGTGGTCAGTGGACGAACTGACGGTAGACCAAATGATAGTAGACGAGATGGACGAATTGGCATTAGACGAATTGGAAATAAACCAATAAAATATGATTCCTGAATAATTAAAGGAGAGATATATTGATTATGAACAAATGTCCTTATTATATATCAATGAAAATTATGTTATGATTCGGGGATTTATCATTAGGTCATTTGAAAATAATTCATAAGGTGGAAATCGCCAATTAAAAAGCGCTAAAATGGCCCTCCGAAATATGCCTCGCAATTGACTTGAATTTGATGACGTGTATGATGGTACCAGAGACGTGATTGGCTCTCCCACATCAAGCTCCACCTATTGCGAATGCTAGTGAACGTGCGATTTCTCTACACTTTCACTTAGTAGTTCGACCATGAAATGGAAGAAAACCCGGAAGTAACATCTAGATTTGAATTTCGAAACAAATGTTGTCGAAGAAGAAGTTATTAGTGGGTTTTCGCCCAGCGTCGTACGACGCTATCTACGACGTAGAACGATCTCTTTGTTCGTGCGTCCGTCGCGCTCAACTCTCGCTTGTAAGCAGTTTCGCAAATCGCTGAACGCGGCCGGATCGACCGGCTGGCATGGTTGGCATGTAATGTTGACACGCCAACATGTGCATTGTATATGTTCCTACTATGTGCACACAACTGGCAGTGCCATGTGTCTTGCAGTCGCGTCGTCGACCGAGCCATGCAACGGCTTTTCAATCATATTTCAATAATCATACTCGTTTAAACTTCTACTGTAACATTTTGAAATTATACTTAGCTTGATTTTAGTATAATTGAAATGGTACTCACCGAAAAACTCGCATTCGAGTCCATGTTTTGAAGCTTTCAGCTATCAGTGTAGTCAGAGTAGAGTACAACATGTGCATGCACGCGATGGGCGAATGTGTTTACATCGATCGGCTCAGCTTGCTCGCTCTACAAGCGATCTGATTGGCTGTTGACGGCTGTTGACAAATCCTACGTTCTAATGCGGACGCCCGCTAATTTGCGGAAGAACCGTCCGTGATTTGAGCTCAAGAACGCTCGGGCCTCTGTTTCCATGAAAGTTGGCGATTTTTGCACACGTACGTTCTACGTCGTACGACGCTGGGCGAAAACCCACTAATGATGACGAAGTTTCTAGCTCTAGTGAAAAACAAAGCGACATGGAAGAATGGAAATTAGGGTAATTGCGCCTGTGATGGGGAGTGGAACGAACCCCTTTTGTATCTAGTCAACTTGCATTCATTTGCACCTGCACGGTGCAACACTCGAGTCAGAGGCCAAACATTGTAAAAAAATCCATGACAGAGTCACATTTTTTTTCTTCAAAAACTGCCAAAAGGACAAGCCAATGATTATTTTGTTGTTGTTTTCTTTCCTTTTTAATGTAGCTCACTTGCTTCAACGCATCTTGTCAGTTGTGTAAGTATGCTTTGTTTGCTCAGACTATCTACATCAAAAGGTTACTGTAAATAACCCTATGAAAACAACATTTAAAAACACCTCTCCAGAAAATTACAATTGGTCTAGCTTAAAATGCCAGTGTGAACAAGGGGTGGGAGTACTGAGACAGGATTCTGGGGGCCTTGTCGCAATCTGGCAAGGTGTGAAGTGTATGTGTTAGGATCAAGCCTGGGGTTTTGCTTACCTACTGCACAATAATCATTCCCGTTTAAAGTTGTTTATTACAACTATATCATTTCGCTCCAAGTGCGATTAATTTCCATGAAAATTTCAACAATAAATATATACATAAATTCACATATACATGATATTGACTTTTAAAAGATCTTTAAAAAAATTAAGTTTGATTTTATCAATTTAGAATTTCAGATTTAGAATATAAAAATATATATCAGTAGTGGATGGGAGACATAATAATTTGTCCGGACAATATTAAGGGTTTATTGAATTAAAGGACTTCACTGATTAACCATGGATGCAGTCCGAAAGGTGTCGATGAAAAAATGACACGTTGACCGAAATAACGGTTATCCGATGACCTTGAAGACCGATGACGTAAAATGACTTGTGTCGAAGGTTATCGGAGAACCACGAAGTCTGCTGAAGAATGGTGTCACCGAAGTATAGGCGCTTTCGACCTGTCGCGTGACGTCGAGAAGAACTTAGCTGAAATCAGGGTTGAATACTCAGGTTATACCATCTTGGTTCATTTTGGTTCGCCTACTCAAGCGGTTATAGACCCCAAAACCTTGGTAGTGCACAAAGGGGCTAGAGCAATTTTCGATGTTGATACAAAATACAATGGAGATGGTAAGTCGTTATCCCCATACATGTACGTGAGAGACTATATTGATGTGCCTAACCAGGTAATCCCCGGCCTCCTGGCTCAAAAAAATATTTATAAATATCAAGCGGGGGAAAGGAGGGGGGGGGGTGTTGCATAGCGACCGAAAAAGAGAAACACATTTTTAAATATACTACTCATTTTGACAATACCAGAAGAAATTCCCTTAATAAGTTGTACAATAATTCCGTGTGTAATACATTTCATTATTTATTTAATTTCATATTAGCTTAATTATCATTTCCATAATTTTCATTTTCATTTTGTCATTTATTAGATTAATAAATATAAGCTTTCTGAAGAGATGACTACCAGGTTGTGGTCCTGTCTGAGATCCTTCAACTCACTGAACCATCTATGCATCTCAGACTCATCTCTCAGTTTCCCTTCATCTTCGATTGAACTGTTATCCGTCACAAAGCTATCAACTGAGAAAGTGACGTCACAATGCTATGAAGGTCTGATCTCATCTCTCCCTGGTTTGGTAATTATCGAAATCACTATTGATGATGCAGAGGGAGACATACATCAGATTACGGCCGTTCTCCGTCGGACAGGAGGACAGAGACTCGAAGGCATCATTCTTCGCAGTATTCCGCTATCACTCCCGACGCGGAATATGATAAGACCAGGTCTGCTGTTCGAAAAACATACCGATAGCATGAAAATTATTAAATTGGATGGATCTGGAGAAATGAATGCAGAAGGATGCGTTGAACTCCTCGAGTCGTTGGTATTTTTGGCATCACTGGCTTATCTTCAACTGGAGTGAGTTGTTATTTTCTAGACAATAAAATCCAAACAAATCATTGTAAATTCCAAGCATCCAGGTGGTAGGAAAACGAATAGTTGGTTTCTTAAGTGAAGTGGAGATTGAATTAAATTTAGTCAGCTATTAAGAATAGGCAAATTATGAAATCGTTATGCCAAGTTCCAATAGTACTAGCTTACATAGCGATTGCAGGAGAAAACCGCGGACTTAGAAAAGTATAGCGTATTATGCACCATTCTGTGTCATCATTACGATTGAAACGTTTGTTAAGGTCTTAAACTGTAAACTCCTGCTATAGAGTAACTCGCTCCCTAGCTTATTGAAAATGTGTCCAGTGTGTGCGCGTACTACCTCTGTGGTGCTTGGTACAATTTGTTTGTACACCAACGCATCGGATGCACGCATAGGATCCACTGCATGCACACGTACACGATCGCCAATGATTTGCTCTAAATGAAAAATATGCTGCACTTTTTTGTCTTAAATCTATTTTATTTTGTGATGAGAAAGATATTTTTTTAGAATGGACTACAACCCCCACCCCAAAAAGAAAAACTTAACCAGTTGAAAAAACAAACAGAGTGTTAGTGCGTGAATATTTTACAAATTAGAATAACATGGATATAAAAATTTAAAACAGGGAAACAGGGGCAGCGTTGAACATTTTCATTTGGAGAGGGAAGGGGGGGGGGACAAAAAGAGTACTTAGTATGTCAAGATTTGAATTTTGGTGCAAACGTATACATGTCACCATATACCATCTGCGTGAAAAAGTAGGGTGTTTTGTAGTAATTTATAGGTTGAGGAGAGTCTTATTGAACTGATTTATGAGATATACAGTGCGTCCCAGAAAAACGAAACCGATATTTAGCGATGATTTATCATAACTTAATCATAAATAAAATAGACAAATGACCTACCAATGTAAAGCTTAGAATCTCCCCTTTCATCTGCTATTACTTAGATAATTCCTCATTCACGCATGAGTGAGCAAAAATAATTTGAAGAAAGGATACAAAAAAAACTAATTTGGCGGGGGGTATCTGGATTTCAAAAAGAAAATCACATGACTAAAAAGTTCAATATCAGCTCTTTTCTTTGAATTCTTAATCACAGAAAATGGTCAAGAAGTAAAAAAGTTATGATCCCTCGAAACAATGCTTGTATTTCCATAGTTTCATTAAATAAACGTGTTTTCACCGGTTTCCCACAGAAGCTATCGCACGGTAACAAAAGACTTAATGCATGGCTGATCGTCAACAAAACGGAGTGTCGAGTGAGTTTGAACGCTAGCCTGTAAAACCTCTTCATTTTATGAAATTATTAAAATTCAAGCCTTATTTCAAATAACCAGAACTTTGTTATTTCTTGACCATTTTCTGTAATTGAGGTATCAAATTAAAGAACAGATATTGCACTTTTTAGTCATGCGGTTTTCTTTTTAAAACCCAGATACGGCCCGCCAAATGAGTTTTTTGTATCCTTTCTTCAAATTGTTTTTGCTCACTCATGCGTGAATGAGGAATTACATAAGTAATACCAGATGAAAGAGGAGATTCTAAGCATTAAAATGGTAGGTCATTTGTCTATTGTATTTGTGATTAAGTTATGATAAATCATCGATAAATCTCGGTGTCGTTTTTAGTGGGACGCACTGTATATAGGTTCTTTTCCGCGAGAGAGTATCTGCAAGCGCTTTGGAAATTTTCAAATCTGAAGTAAACCCGCTTCATGATGCTAATTACTGTTAAAATAAAAGGGCATTGTTTCGAGTTAAGTGCGAATCGCGACCTCAAACATTCGGACATTTCTTGTAATAAGATATGGAAATTAAACATTCCGAACATTTTTTTGTAATCATGGAAAAACATGTGTACCTAACTCAGGAATTAATGCAAGCTCAGAGTATACGAGCTGATATATATATATATACATATATATATATATATATATATATATATATATATATATATATATATATATGTGTGTGTGTGTGTGTGTGTGTGTGTGTTTGTGCGTGTGTGTGTGTATATATAGAGAGAGGGCCTTCGATCAGAAAAGGAACCTGTTATGGACTGCATTCAGTGACTTATGAATAGGATAGGCCTACACATCTCGCCAATCGAATAATGCTTACCTGAGGCTCGAGCAGAATTTTTGTGATATTCCAACCTGAAAACTGAACATTCTAACATTTTTTGTCGCCATAAATATGAATACTTTTGTAAATAATAATTGATGCTAGCGCGGAACGCGAGAAATTTTTTGTAACATTCCACACTTAGATACTGGACATTCTGGATATTTTGAAATCCATAATCATATGATAAGTACTAGCTTAATGAATAATAAGTGATGAAGCGGGAAGCACAAGCCAAAAAATTAGTGATTTTCGTGTATTATTTTACTTCTAAAAAAGTATATTTGTTAGAAAAAGACATATTTCATTTTGAAAAAGGTCTCCAATTTGGAAAAAACATTTCCTTTTTCCTACGGTTATTTTTTTTTTTGAGGGGATGGGGACAAGGGGGCACTTGGGGGCATGTGCCTCCTGCCTCCCTGTGATATAGTGATTTCTCAAAGTGGAACTAAAAAGATCAACATAAACCCTAAATTATCAATGAAAATATGTATTTGTTTATAGATTATTTTATGGAAATAACAAATGATAAGGATAATGAAGTATTAAAGAGGAGAAAGTTATCCAATTATTTTCTTTGTGTATCTAAACGATGAAATGACAATATTTTTTGCAAATAAGATATTTCCGTTTATTAGGATTAAACTCTGGATTTCATTAGATGACAGCTTAAAGGTTCCCCAAAGCTTGCAAAGCTTTAAACAAAATATAAAAAAACACATTGTTTTCCAAATACATAAACCTCAACAGTGACTGACTTGAAGAATATTTTTTTTCTCTCCCCCTCTCTCTTTCTTTTACTTTAACATAAGCTTTTACATTTTATTTAGTTTTGCACTGGTAATTGTTGGCACATTAACAAAAATTTTAATTTGTGCGTTACATTTGTATTTGCACCCTATATGTAACATTGTAATTGTTCAATGTATGCAGTCATCAAAACAGTGTTGGGCTAATTTTGCATTTTACTTTATGAAAAACAAATTATAATTATAGGCCTACTATTCGTATTTTCGGGATCTAGGAACCTTCTCCGATTTACTGCTCTTAGTTATTCAATACTTTGTTAAGTTTCTATACACATTTACTTTTTCAAATTAACATTTGAATAAAATTGTTCTTTGTTTATCATGTATGTATGTATGTATAATGTATGCATTATTGTAAATTATAATTATTTTCTAGTTATTACTATGAATTGTAAATCAAATGAAAAAAATGCACTTAAATCAAATCAACGTGTGGTACCAAGAAAGAGATTGTACATCTTTCCTCGTTCGTTGTGCTCGCTTGTATTATTTTAAGAAACAGACAAGTTCTGTAAAGAAAATAAATTGGCACATCTGGCGAGTACGATGACAAGATTCTTGGATTCGCACTCTAGTCTATAACTTGTTACAAAATTGAAAGTGCCCTTTTTTGCAAAATAAAATATGCAGCCATTTTCTGTTCTCTTGTTTTCGCAAAATTTACAAGATATTTTGAGGTATCAAATGTATATTTCAGAAAGCAAATACCACTCCTTACTGATAATAATAATAACTGCATTTACGAGTGCCTATATAAAAGATACAAAACATTTGAAAAAAAAAATACAAAATGGCCTCGAAATGGAGGAGTCGCCTTAATTTTCTGAAATTCAGAGCAGATAACCTCTCACCAAGTTATGTTGCTACCTTGGGCAGGTTAACATTTCATCATTAACAAAACCTACATCCAGTCACAGCAAAGTGTCAAATCAAGTGGTGGAAGGGATGGCTCCATCAACCGGTGCTTTTATTATATAAAAAATATTCAATTTCATTTCATAACATTATTTAAAATATTACTAACAGGAAAAGTAGGTCTGTACATGAAATGCAATCACCATGATCACCATCATCAATATTTTGTTAATAAAATCACTTATATTCACATCGTCATGAATATTCATTGGGTGGGCTGATGATGTCACATCCCGCTTCCCTTTTTCTTATGTTATAACATGAAATCAGAAATGTTTCATTTTGTCGTACATATGTAAATAATGTGTCTCCATTATGAGGAAATAAGTTGCGGCAGTAAATAACTGATGCACTGATCAGTTGTCAATCCAATTGTTCTAGTTCTTGGTATAATTTTTTTTTAATAGACCCAATTTAATATAATGAAATACAAAATAATAATTGGAGATATGACATCATCGGCCCGCCTAATGAATATTCATGAAGACATGCCTAGAACTGTTTCACCGGCACATTGCAAATCTTTAAAATTCAATAACTTCGTTGTTATTCGATTTTGATCAAACTTTCAGCATTTTGCTTAGTGAATTTTACTCTATTTATTGAGATATAAATATCTCTAGCCTGGACCATCCCTTTCAGGGAAACTCTTTGGGGAAACTTGTTTATTTGCAAAAGAAGAAAAGCGAGATCTGCAAAGATATCGTTCTCGTAATTTCTTTTGATTTTTGGCCCCGGAAAATTGTCAGCTCAGTGAATAGCATTTCTCTATAAATTAGCTAAATCGCCGTCCTGGTTAAAAGATAATTTTAGATGTTTCTAAGTGTTCTCATGCTCATCTTTCCTCATATTCGCAACATCTTTTCATTTCCACAATAATTGTACTTGCCCCATATCAGTGCTCACACACATTATTCATATATTCTGTACTCTTATGGAATGTCACAAGAAACTTGCAATTGATCGCAAATCAATTTCAGGTCCCCGAATTAATTGAAATCCATGCATTTCATTGCCTTGTAATTGATTGATGGTCAGCTTCTTGCATCAACAAGTATAAATTGATTAGCTTTAGTTTACATTGATCAATCACTTGTAAATTTGCATCATAAATTTGCAATTGATCGCAAATATTTTCTTGCAACACCCCAACATCAATTTTAAGGTATCTATGAATTTGACATACATTAACTACTGAAGCATCACCAGGCTTAAACATTATAAAATGAACAAATTAAGTCATTATGATTAAGCTTAAACTACAGTACATACCATAAGCACTCGAGAAACACATGTGCATATAAAATGCCGATGTAACTTTATTGAAGCAAATCAAGTGGTCAATATACTTCATAAAACTCTTAGGTTAAGAAATACAAAAGTCATGTTAACTGTATGGGCAACAAATACTATACTCTACAAAACTCTTCAACTAATGGTTTAAATTAAACTCCATATATCTCATGTAATAAGGAACACCAAACAATTTTGATTAGAAAGCCACGATCCGAGGTGTACAAGACAATTTTTAACTTGAGGTGGAGTGGGCCTGTTTATATAAGATATATGTAATAAAAGAAAGAGCAATCAAAAGAAACAAAAGTACTAGCAAAACGATGCTATATCTTGTTAAGGAGAACAAAACAGCAAAATAAAGCAAACTATAGAGCAAATGAATACTCCATGAAACTCCCAAAAACAAAACTAGACAAAAGCATAATATCCCTGATGTAAAGGAAAATATGTATGAAATAAAATTATTTCAATAAGAAAAAAACATATACCCGAGTTGTTTAATTACAATATTAATATGGCAAGTCAGCATTATATTTTTGTTTGTGGGTGGGGTGGGGTGGGATGCAAACCCAAATGCTCGATCACTAAGCCAGAACCCAACGGGAACCCAATCCTGATACATACAGAAACCTGAAATTAAAGATTATGGATCTAAATAGCCAAAATAACAGTTACAGACTTAAAGTTTCATGTCTTCTGACTCCATAATTACCACAGGAATACCATATATTGGATATATACAAATTTGATCAATAAAACTGTAAAAGAGATATTCTAATAAACAGCTTTTGATTTGAGATTCAACGCGCAATATTCACTTTCCAACAATGAGCAGCTCGCGGCCAACAGGAGATAGGTACCAGTGACGCCCTGGAATTGATCATTTTTTAAAATTCATCAATAAGAAATCATGTAAATTGCATGAAAACTATATACACCATTAATTTTTGGAGGAAGTTTTATATATGACAGGACCCTTTCATATAATTCGAAATATGTATGTTGCAGAGGGTTTATTCTTTATTGTATTCCTTTGCAGAAAAAGTCATGAAATGATGCAGCGTGATGTTTTAGTATTAACAAAATTATAAAAAATAAGAGTGAGAAAAAAAAATCCTCAGTCACAAATGGCTTTTTAGGTATAAAATTGCGCATAAGTCCGAGACAGTTTTATCACCAGACTTTAAATACAAGAACAAAGTCTGATTTAGAAGTAGCTTCTGGGATGAATGTGCAACATGGCCTGATAATGTAGCCTGGCATCGTAATATGAGCTAGCATTAAAAAATAACTTGGCTTAAAATTGAAACATCTAATAGTGTAACCAGACCTTACAATGTAACATGGCTTTATAACGTAACCTGAAAATAACAAAGTAATCTAGCTTTAGTAGGCTTTAAAGTTGTAACCTGGCCTTAAAGTTAAACCTGCTTTAGAGAGCTACCTTACTAAACAGTAACCTTGCTTTAAAATGTAACCTTCCTTAAAAATGTATCCTAATGTTTTAGCATAATCTGGGCCTAGTTGCCTGCAGTATAAGACATCACCGCATTGGTAAGATCACACTGAGAGGACGCGCACTACTGTGTACGGTATTGATCAATGATATTGCTCGTTGCATATCATGTATGAGTCAAACTTAAATCTTTGTGAAACACCCCTTGAACCCATTGTGTAACCTTTCTCGTGGTGTAACATGGCCTGATATTGTAGCCCGGCCCTCTAATGTATGCTAGCATTAAAGAGCAACTTGGCTTAAAATTGAAACATCTTATAGTGTATTACTGTAACCTGACCTTATAATGTAACCTGAAATTAAAAAGTAATCTTGCTTTAATCTAGGCTTTAGAGTTTGATACCCGTGTTTATTGTGTAACCTGGCCTTAAAGTTTAACATGCTTTAGAGTGTTACCTTCTTAAAACAGTAACCTGGCTTTAAAAAAATGTATCCTGACCTTTCAGTGTAATCTGGGCCTAGTTGCCTGCAGTATGAAAGACATCACCGCATTGGTTAGATCATGCCAAGAGGACGCAAACTATATGTACGGTAGGCCTATTGATAAAAAAGATTATGCGTTACATTCCAGTGAGAGTTGCTATCATAACAACTTCTTTATGAAATGGGCCCTAATTTGTTCCTTGTAGAGAGTAGTCATCTTAAACAAGTAGATTGCCTCTGGCGGTCTCACCTGAATCATGCAATTCAATATAGCAGCAATGCTGACTTTGAAAACTACTATAACTCGCACAAGATGTTCAGTGATACCTGGTTATTCGTATTTTCATGTTTTATGAACTAGACCAATACACTTACAGAGATATGGTGGTAATTCAACAAATACCCCCAACGTGGCCAAATTTCATTGACCTTACATGACCTTTGACCTTGATGTTCCACAGTTAAAGTGAAATCCATGTCATTTTCACCAAACTTTGCACATAGATAATTTAGAACTTTAATATTCGAAATGTGCAAAAATTAACATAGGTCCATGTGCTTGATTTTTTGTTACAGAGCTTCAAAGTTCACCCAAACTGGTGTTCTTAAGAATTGCACATTCAAAAGAATTTGGCATTTTAAGAGCGCCCAAGACTACTACAATGAGTTTAAACCTCTATTACTCAGTCAAAATACATGAAAAAGTCATCAAATTTCACAAGAGAGTTAATACTTGTATCATTAGAATGGATAATCTACTTATAGTGCTATTTGTTTGCAATTTTAAGTTTAAAAGCACTGTCAGTTCTTAAAAATGGCGTAAAAGATAACAAAATCCCAATCTAAAATATGTGAAATTTCAGTAACAAACTACACACGTACAATAAATGCTGCACTTTATTCAAAATCCATGCCCTTTTCACAAAAAATTGCAGTTGTAGAGGAAGGTATAGCTAAGAGGTACACTCATTAAAAAATGGGGGTTCATGTGCTTGTTTTTAAACTATCAGCATTTTTATTAGAGCAAATGTGTTTTTTAAAACACAAAAAATGCGCCGAATGCTTTGTATGTGAAGAAAAAATCAAAACCACTCTACCATTTATTCAAACTCGGGGTAATATTCGTGATTCTTGGGAGCACTGCAGAGTAAAGTATTTTGAAATTGTAGAGAATTATTTTTTGAATGGTCCATGGACTAATTCCATTTTTTAGCTTCATGAAATAACGCATCGGATCTGCAGTTAAGGTGCAGAAGATGAGAAAAATCAGCTCATACCCGTAGCTAATTAATCACCTGTTCATCCATTGTGACGTCGGCGCACAGAGTGTAAACTATGCGCAGATCATAATGCGCACAAACATATTGAGGAACGTCCTTAAAGGGCCCAGCAACTGACAAATCAAGGGGAAATACGAAATTTGCAAAAGGCCAATTGACTTGCATAATATAATCCGTCCGTCGTTAGCGCCCGTTGGACTAATGCGATAAAAGTTCGGACAGCACGAATTTGACCGAACTGGTGATGGTTTTTACTTCGGATCATCGCAGTTCCAGTTTCCAACAATCCCAATTCCTAGACTCATGGCAGGTCTCTTGATTGCTAAACCAAAATAAATAACCACTGTGAAGTTACATGATTCAAAGTGAAGACAGTTTACATCCGGTTGGTTAGTCTATTGCTCTCAAGATCTCCCAGACATGCCGGCGTCTATTACGTAACACCACCAGGCATGCAGCCGAGTGAAAGATTAGAATCCCTTCTCTGTTCTGAAATAAGCCTTGATTTACCCATGATATGTGAATAAAAGGTCGCTTTAACATTCGGTTAAGATTTTTATGTTGATTCCTCCAACATGGTCTAAGTTCATTGATCCTAAATGACCTTTGACCTTGGTCATGTGGCATAAAACTCAAGCAGGATGTTCAGTAATACTTGATTAAGCTTATGGCCTTTCATGAACTAGTCCATATGCTTTCTAAGTTATGCTGTCATTTCAAGAACTTAACCTTCGATTAAGATTTCGTGTTGACGCCACCGCCGTCGGAATAGCGGCGCCTATAGTCTTACTCTGCTATGCAGGTGAGACAAAAACTTCACAAATGGCTGCCAATCATCTGAACAACTGAAATATTATGCTTTCATATATCTTTTTCGTGACTATATTTAAAAAGAAGAAAAATCTAAGTGCCTAAAAACTTGGTTCCACATTTTAAAACGACAGGCAATATAACTAACAAATATCACAAAGACACTGGGATCTGATCTCACTAATACATATGTTTGGTGGCAATGAGTTGTAAACATCATATGCTTCAATAAAAAAATACCAGTCAGAGTTTAACTCTAGATACATGTACAAAAGGGATCAAAATTGACTCTCTTCTACACAGCAATTTCAGCAAAAGTCAGAGATGTGAATAGCTATTTGCTTTTTAAATTTTACTTAAATGGATATATACCACACATTTCCTTTTGGGTTTTTGCCTTTAACACACAATTTGATAAAGCAGCAACTTTTCCACAATACGATGACATCATTCTCATGGCTCAGCGAACGATAATAAGTTAAAGTTAATTTTTTTTAAACAATTCTTTGATTTTCTCCATTCAATCAGGAACAATACATGTATTTGGTGTTCCATTTCCTCCCACAATCAGGAAGGCCGTAGTGCTGAAAGATCTGCCTTTTCTTCATCAAAGAATGGGTGGATATCTTTCCATAGGTCCTCTTCCCTTTCCTTGGAATGTTCAATTGTTGACTTAACTAGGGGCATCTGAAAAGTATTAGGATGTCCAAAGAGTTCACAATGAGGGATAATTTTTCTTCCTCTGCATTGCTTGCCTTCTTCATGTTCCAGTCATAAACAATGCCTTGTTCCGATAACTTAAATCTGCAAGTTGGATGAAAGGATATGAAAAGTGTTATAAAAATACTTACATTGCTCACTAATTTCTTCATGATTTGGAGAGCACTATCGAGATTAGAGTAAAAGAAGTGGAGCGCCTCTGGCAGTCTCACCTGCATCACGCGATTCAAGAAAGCAGCAGCGCTGACTTTGAATACTACTGTCTATAACATAATCATTCACAAAAAACAAAATTCATGTAATACAATAATATGTTCATTGACAATAGATGACATTTGACCTTGATCATCCAACCTAAGACTTGTCAGTGATACTTGATTACCCCTGTATTCACATTGTATAAACGCAATTTATAAACTTTGAATGTTATGACAGCAACCAATAATTACCTAAAAATGGCAAGTTCATTGACTTTATATTACCTTTGACTTTGGTCATGTGACCTGAAACTAGCATGGGATGTTCAGTGATACTTGATTACTCCTATGTTCAAGTAATATGAATCAGATCCATAAACTTTTAAAGTTATGGTACTTTAACAAATACCCCCAAATTGGTCAAAGTTCATTGACCCTAAATGACCTTTGACCTAGGTCATATGACCTGAAACTCCCACAGGATGTTCAGTAATATAAATGATTACTCTCATGTCCAAGGTTTATGAATAATATCCATAAAGTTTTGAAGTTATAATGGTAATTCAACAAATACCCCCAACTTGGCCAAGGTTCATTGACCTTAAATGACATTTGACCTTGGTCATGTGACCTGAAACTCGCACAGGATGTTCAGTGATATCTGATTACTCTTGTGTTTAAGGTTTATGAATAATTTCCATAAAGTTTCAAAGTTATGATGGTAACTCAACAAATACCCCCAACTTGGCCAAAGTTCATTGACCTTCAATGAGCACTGACCTTAGTCATGTGACCCGAAACTCGCACAGGATGTTTGGTGATACTTTATTACTCTCATGTCCAAGTTTTATGAATCATATCTATAAACTTTCAAAGTTATCATGGCAATTCAACAAATACCCCCAACTTGGTAAAAGTTTATTGACCCTAAAAGACTATTGACCTTGGTCATGCGACCTGAAACTCAGGCAGGATGTTCAGTAATACTTGATTAACCTTATGGGCATTTTCACGGTAACTGACGTTACTTGACACAATTTTACACACTTTTCATTGTGTGTATGATTATCTCTAAAACAACAAATGAAAACAGTGTAAAATTGTGCCATGTAACATCAGTTACCGGGAAAGTGCCCTTATGCCCAAGTTTCATGAAATAGGCCCATATACTTTTTAAGTTATGCTGTCATTTCAAAAACGCCATCGGAAAAGCGGCGCCTATATTCTCACTCTGCTATGCAGGTGAAACAATGGCCTTAATAGAGTCTATTGAAGCCAGTTTGTGACTGTTATCGCAATAGCGCACAGTGCTCTCCACAAGAGGTTTTGAAAAAAAAAATGTCTATCTAGACCAACTTTAACTTTTAATTTGTTCATAGATTCAATTGTGTATTGTATATGTATTCAAAATATAAACAATAATAGTAATATATGATCTGATTCTGGTGCGCACAAATTTGTGAGGAATTAATCCTGCAGGTACCCATTTACCTCACCTAGGTTAAATGCAGCAATGTGGGTACATTTCTTGCAAAAGGAAAACATTCCATGGCTTGGAATAGAATCCACGTCCTTCAGATTGTAAGACAAGAGTCTTAATCCTGAAAAGGCTGGGGGTCCTGATTCAGCCCCCCCCCCCTCGAATTTTGTTGCAATAAATCTGCCGCGCAAAATTTTTTAGAGCGCTTCACTCACTGACAATTTGCTCTTTCTTTTTTGTCAAGTCCCACACAACTTTTAAAACCAAAATTGTTCCACTCACATACATAGCTCCGAAATTATGCAACATATCGTAAGTGAATGCAGACCCCAACTTGCTCAAAAACATGAATTTGTGTGCAAACCCAATGCAAATAGTGTTTAAAGACAAAATTCATCAATGTGTCATTATTTCTCCTTTTACTGATAAAATTCAATTAATTTCAACTTACTAATGGCAAAAATAAACTCCCCAACAATTTTCATTGACAATTTTTTTTTTTAAGTTGAAAAACTATGTTTAGAAAACAATAGAATACATAACAAACTATATGTGTAGTTGAATTTAAAAAAAAATACTTTTGATCAGATTCCTATAAAGAGTCTGTGAAACAAAAAGAAAACAAAATCAGCTTTTACGGGCATTATTCAGTTAATTACAGCAAATATTTGATTTCATGCATAAATTAGCTTACTTAATTAGCAATGTGATTTTTAGCAGAATTTGACTTAATAGTTTTGTACATTATGCCATGGGTAATATGCGGTTCTAGAACAATTACCCCCTGGATAATTCCCCCCCCCCCCCCCAGACAACTACCCCTTGACAATTACCCCCAAGGTTACCTACTGAGGACAACTACCCCCCCCCCGGACAATTACCCCCAGGACAATCAAAACCCAGACAATTACCCCCCGGACAATCCCCCCCCCCCGACAATTACCCCCTGAGGGCAATTACCTTCCGGACAATTACCCCCAAACAATTACCTCATGGACATATACCCCAGGACAATTACCCCCGGAAAATCCCCCCTTCTCTCCGGCATCGATGTTAGAATCAAGCAGGACCCATTTAAGTCTTGGTCAGTGGTATAGGTTTTCGAAATATCTTCTACTTTATCTTATGTAAATAACTTTCTCTTTCTCTTTTATATTAATCTTTCTCCTTCTCTCTCTCTCTCTCTCACACTCTCTTTTTTCTGTGCTTTTTCCCTTTTTCTTCCTTTTCCAACTTTTATCTTCCTTTTCTTTTTGTTTAGCGGTGCCTTCTGCATCATGGAAAATGGAGGGGGGGGGGGGGCTTGCGCCCCAAACGCATATATGCATAACAAAATATGTAAACTGGCCCTCATACTAAGTTTTCATGAAACAATTGAATATTCATGAAAGGACACGAGTAGACATAACAATCACAAATGCTGAGAATCTCTGATTCCTACTGATCTGATTTTTTTTTTTGGGGGGGGGGTTTATTTCAGGAAAAAATCAGGCAAATAGATAAAACGTTAAAAAGACACCTTAACAGGTGGAAATTGGGTAATTGTTCCCTTAGGTAATTGTCCTCGGGGGTGGGGGTTATTGTCCTCAGGGGGTAACTGTATGTGGGTAATTGCCCAGTGGGTATTTATCTGGGAGGTAATTGTCCGGGGTCTTTGTCCGGGGAGTAATGGTCCGGGGGGTAATTTTCCAAGGGGGTAATTGTCCAAGGGGTAGTTGTCCAGGGATAATTGTCATCGGGGAGTAATTGCTCGGGGGTAGTTGTCCTGATACAGTAACATGCATGCCAATTTTCGTCAAAATCGCACGATTGATGGCCGAGATCATAAAGGGGGGCTGAATAAGCCCCCCCCCCCTCGTCTTCTTGGTCATTGAAATAGCCCAGTCTATTTTGGGTTAACCACTAGACCATGACGCCCCGACGCATAGTCTCATGGACCCTCTTGCTTGGGCGTCAGGGTGAGGGTAGCCGATTGGAAGTTAAAAAATTGGAAGCACAGTGGATCATGGGAAAGATCAAAGATTTCATAGTGGGATGACCTTAAAACAGAAGCGACCTTATCAGCTAAGTTTATTAATGCTGATAATGGGGGGGGGGGGGGTGAAAAGCAAATAAGAAATAAAGGGGTTTTCCTTGGCAACAATGTGTTTCATAATCGTATTACCAACAATTAAATCGAAAAAAAAAGCTCAGTTGGTAATTAAATCTAGACTTTCCAAAAACTTTCATGAAAATTATATGTTCCATTTTCAGTTAATTTATGGTGAATTTAAGGGGAATATATTTTTAATGCTATTATAAAAGAAGTTTCAAGCTCAAGTCTCTGTTTCCAATTTTTAGTAATATGGTTCAAAGATATCCAAGTAACAAAAAAAATAAATAAATGACATACCTAGCAATATGGAATGGCAATTGAAACTTAACTTTCATGACATTGCTAATCCCTAATTTGGAGGTAATTTTTTTTACGGTGACTTGTACGAGAGATCTTTATTTGAAAGTGTGCATCACTATGAATAGGGATGTTTAAAAACAAATTAAAAAAAATTATATCACAGTACAGTTTGCTTGTATACAAGTAGCTTGTTAAAAAACACAACTTTATATATAACAACTCACCCTGGTACTAGAAACATGATCCCCAAATCAAAAGAGAGATTTCTTGTTCAATGCTGCAAATAAGCAGAGTGCCTGGACTTCTGCCTCCTTCCAGTTTGTTCTTCTTTCTTTATCTCTTCTCACAATCTGTATGATTTACCTGTAGTGTAAGTAAAACCAAACTTTCATAGTTAACAGATTAAGAGTTTCATTTTTTTTGTATAAACTACCACAGAACCCCCTTCTTTAAAAATCCTTAATATTGGTTAACATTTGTAGTAGTTTCATTGGCTCTATACAGAAGTGTGTGAAAATGAATTGTATCCATGTACATCAAATGTCATTCTCCAAGGCCACGATGGTAATTTATTATGCAAAAATGATAATAGTAACATTTTCGTAGCCCTAATAAGACATTTTCGAGAGTAATCTGCTGCACAATTTTTTTTTACCGCATCGCTCACTGACTCTTTACTTTCTTTTAATTGTCACGTCTCACGCAGCTTTTGAGACAAAGATTGAGACCCCGAATACACGGCAATAATTTCTAAACGCAGACCCAAAATTGCAAATTAAATGTGAATTTGTGTACCAATCCATTGCAAGTAGGTTTTTTTACCCAAAAATCATAAATGTATAATAATTTTATTTTACTAATTTAAATCAATTAATTTCGTCTTGTTTAAGGTCAAAATAAAGTCCCCGACAATTTCCTTTGAAAAAACAATAAACGAGTGGAATGCACTTGCATTACGCGATTCGATATAGCAGCAGTGCTGACTTAGAAAACAGCTATTGAATAATTTTTCACAAAAAAATACACATTCGTTTACCGTCTTGTCAGAGATATTTGACCTTGGTCATGTGACCTGAAACTCAGGCAGGATGTTCAGTAATACTTGATTGACCTATGTCTAAGTTCCATGAACTTGGTCCATATACTACAAGTTATGCTGTCATTTAAACAAAATTAACCTTTGGTTTAATAAGATTTGGTGTTGACACCGCTGCCGTCGGAAAAGTGGCGCCTGTAGTCTCACTCTGCAATGCAGGTGAGACAAAAATGGAAAAAAAAGGAAAACAACACCCTCTTCAAATAAAAGTTTGGGATGTTGTCATGCTCACGACACTAGAGTGCTATAAGAGATTAACTTACATTATTCATATATACTGACATAGCTATACCAAACTCGGAAACAGCCTAGATACAGGTTTATCTTCAGAAAACGAAGCTCAAGAAAATTAAACTAGAAATTTGATATGTCCAAAGGACACAAATGCCCCTGCTTAACGCGATCAGAAATTCATTGAATATGATATGTGGAGGTGCCGTGACCGAGTGGTCTAAGGTGCCGACTATACATTGAAAGTCTGGGGTTCGATCCCCGGCCACGGCACCTATGTCCGTGAGCAAAGCAATTAATCGACACTGCTCTTTTATCCTGTATTCAAATAAACAGAAAATGCTATATGCATTCCGTATGTGCATTCTCTCGATATTAAACCAGTATTAAAGTGTGATCATAATGCTGTTTCGATGAAACTTCAGGTGACAACAAAAAAGAGAGGAAAGGGTTTTTGGAAATTGAACAATTCCTTACTTGGTGATGAAATGTATAAAAAAGGCATAACAAATGTTATTAAAAAGATCAAAATGGAATATAACAATTTTGATAATCAATTGAAGTGGGAGATGTGTAAAGTTAAAATAAAGGAGTTCAGCATTAAATATGCTTCTGATGTGTCAAGGAAGAAGAGGGAACAGATAACACACATTGAAAAAAGATATAATCAACTTTGTGAAAAACTTGATAAAGATCAACGTAGCAAAGATGTAGACGAAATTAGTCGTTTAAAACGTGAGATCAATAAATGGTATGAATATCAATGTAAAGGTGCGTATGTTCGCTCAAGAGCAAGGTGGCTAGAGTTTGGAGAGAAATCGTCTAAATATTTCTTCCAGCTTGAAAAAGCAAAAGGCAAAAAGAAAGAAATAGACTGTATCGATATAAATGGAAAGATTATTAAGGAAGATGGGAAAATTTTGTCAAATATACATGAATTCTATACTAAACTGTATCAAAAAGTTGATGTAAGATCTGATTTTAAAGAATATATAGGTAACTTAAAGTTATATGTTTTGAATGATGAAGAAGGAAATATATGTGAGGGAAAGCTTACAGAAAATGAATGCTGGCTCGCACTAAAGTCAATGAATCTGAACAAGTCTCCGGGTAGTGACGGCCTAAGTGTTGAATTTTATAAATGCTTTTGGGAGGATTTGAAACAGATGGTAGTTGCCAGCCTGAATCAGGGATATGACAAAACACAATTGTCCTCAACTCAAAGTCAAGCCATCCTTACTCTTTTGTATAAAAAGGGCAACAAAAATCTTCTAGATAATTGGCGGCCCATATCACTTCTTAATATAGACTACAAATTAGCAGCTCGTGTTTTGACTGTTAGATTGAAGAAAATTATTCATTGCATTGTATCTGAAGATCAGTTTGGTTTTATGAAAAATCGTTCTGCACCTGAATGCATTAGACTTGTACAGGACACAATTGATTTTTGTCAAAGTACTGAGACACCTGGTATCATTATGTCATTAGACTTTAAGAAAGCCTTTGACACCGTTAATCATAATTTCTTATTCACCTTACTAGAAGAACTTGGTTTTAAAAATTCGTTTATTAAATGGATTAAGACTTTGTATAATAACGCCAGTGGTAAAATAATTAATTATGGTTGGATATCTAAAAGGTTTTCGATTAACAGGGGTGTAAGACAAGGATGTCCATTGTCTGCCCTTTTGTTTATTATTTTGGCAGAAGTTTTAGCAGCAAAAGTTAAACAGAATTCAAAAATTAGAGGTATTCAAGTACCTAGCCCTGAATCAGATTGTCCAGATTTCATAGATATTCGCATAGTTCAGTTTGCAGATGATACTACAATTTTTTGCAGATTCTGTCAACTCTGTTAAAGAATAAGGAGAGAAGTAGAAAATTTTGGTAGAAATGCCGGTCCCAAAATTAATTGGTCAAAATCTAAGTTCATGAGATTTAATATCAATGTCCAAAACACCGAGGATTTAGAATTTACAGAAAATGCTATAAAATGTTTCGGGGTTTATGTTGGAAAATTTCATAGAGAAGTTGAAAACTTAAATTGGGAAGGAAAAGAGAACAAAATAAAAAGTACTTTAGATTTATGGAAAATGCGAAAACTAACTTTGTATGGGAAGGTTACGGTCATAAAGCATCTAGTCACTTCTCAATTAGTATATACAGCAATAGCAGTCCCAGTACCATTGAAAATAATCAAATTGATTATTAGATTAATATACTCTTTTTTATGGAATTCCAAAGTTGAAAAGGTCAAGCGAAATGTATGCTGTAATTCTGAAATAGAAGGAGGCCTCAGAATGGTCAATTTACTTTACAAATTTTCTTCTCTTCGTTTATCATGGATTCAAAAGTATATCTCAGGTGAAAAAAAACCATGGAAAATTTTATTCAATTGTTGGATCAGTAAAATTTCTGACATTCCTATGTGTTTGAAATTTAATTGCCAAAAAAATGATATAATAAGAATATGCAAAAGAAAACAATTACCAGTGTTTTACATTGACCTTTTTAGATCGTGGTCTGAAATAAAGTATATGCACATGTTTAATGTTTGCAATGTAAACCAAGAAATTATCTGGTATAATAGTAATATAAAACATGAGAAAGAAACGTTATTTTTTCAAAACTGGATCAAAGAGGGGATTTATACAGTGGGACAGGTTATAGAAGATGGGAATTGGAAAGATTTTTCATTTATTAGCAACTATTTTAACCGCAGACAATTGCTTACTTCTTTCGAATTGTCAAAACTCAAAAAGGCATTTCCACACTTCTGGTTAGAGAAATTACGTAATACAAGAATCCCACCACGGCTACAAAAAGAAGAACCCAATGTGATTGAGTTAGCAACAGGTGACTTAATAAATGTCGAGAAAATGTCAGCTAAACACTATTATAGTTTGTTAGTGGATAAATATAAAGAAGAACCCGTTTGTTTACATTTTTGGCAAGACCGTTTAGACTTGTCAAACGAATTTGATTGGAGTGAAGTATTTAAATTCAAATTTCAGCAAATTAATGACAATAAAAT
This sequence comes from Lytechinus pictus, assembly GCF_037042905.1. Classification (NCBI taxonomy): domain Eukaryota; kingdom Metazoa; phylum Echinodermata; class Echinoidea; order Temnopleuroida; family Toxopneustidae; genus Lytechinus; species Lytechinus pictus. Next base: position 6,429,123 of record NC_087250.1, read on the forward strand.
AAAACAATTTAATTTTAAACTTTTTCACAGAATATTGCCCAGTAAAGACAATTTATGCAAATGGGGAATTTCGAATGATAATTTATGTCGTACTTGCAATTGCAAGGAAACTATATGTCATTTTTTATTGACGTGCAAAAAACTGAGGTTATTTTGGAAAATAGTTTCGTGTCTTATTCGGAATATTTTTGGCCTTGATATTGACATTAATGAAAAAATTATTATTATAGGATATGATATAGGCAACCGAAAAACAAAACTCGTCAATTTCATCCTTAATTATGCCCAATATACTGTATATAAGAATTATGTCAAAGAATGTAATGATCAAAAGAAACATGTGTTACATGGAAACTATCTATTGAAAGATTTGAAAGCAGAAATAAGATTTCACCTAAGTTTAAAGTATAATCAGAAAAGATTTAATGAAACTGAGTTGCGGAAGATACGTTTTTACTTTGAGTGAATACACTACCAGTCGCGGTTTTTTGGTCCGCTGTTGGCTGTCTTGTTGGAGCCGGAGAACAGTGCATTGTTCTCTGGTTCTCGACGGGTGACAGCGGCCCGAGGAATTGTGACTGGTAGTGTAAGTACCATATTTTATTGTATTTTTTTGTATTTCTTGTAAAATAGTGTTGTGTGATATGATGTGATTTTGTTAATGTAAAAACCTGTATCTTTTGATATTTTATGAATGATAAAGTACCTCAATTGAGGATAAATAGAAAAAAAAAATATGCATTCTGGGAAACTAGGTGTGGACTTAAAAAAAAAATAAAATAATATATATGATTGAACTTAATATCGTGCAGAAACCAATGAACAGATTGAAATCTCTGAACCAACTCACATATTGATGAGCTGTGACCTTTGGACTCAGAATTCAAACTCAGCCTGTATTTTGGTGTCATCTACCTACATACCAAATTTGTTAACATCCATTAAAAATTTTTTTGTTATTGCACAGAAACCAACTTGCATATTTAATGAGCTGTGACCTTTGACCTGCGGACTCAGAATTCGAACTTAGCCTGTATGTTGTTGTCATCTGATTACACACCAATTTTTTTCAAATCCAATAAACATTTTTGGAGCTAGTGCGAGGATACAAACTTGCATAGTTAATAATGAGCTGTGACCTTTGACCTACGGACTGCGAATTCGAACTTAACCTGTATTTTGGTGCTATGTACCTACACACCAAACATTTTTTTAAATCTATTAAATATTTTCAAGTTATTGCATGGAAACCAACTCACATATCTAATGAGCTGTAACCTTTGACTTGCAGACTCTGAATTCGAACTTAGCCTGTATTTTGGTGTCTTGTACCTATTCACCAAAAATTGTTTTAATCCATTAAACATTTTTCAAGTTATTGCTCGGAAACCAAGTGGGGAACGGACGGACATGGGCAATTAACGCTCAATGCCCCCTCTGGACTTCGTCTGCAGGGGGCATAAAAAGCCTGAATTGTCATGTAAGTATCACTGGTGCCATCTCACTATTACTTTTCTACTTTCAACTTGCTACATTGTAAAAACTGTGGTGTTAAAACTGACACCAGTAGGTGTCTATAGAGGACCACACTCTGAAGTGTTAAAATTACACACTAGAAATTGAATACAACACCAAAGGGTATAAATATAACAACCAAGGTGTTGCAATAACACCTATAGGGGTCAAACTAACACTGCCAATTTAACACTGGTGTAAAATAACTGGTGTGGTCCTCTATGTATGCCAATTAACACCACAGTTTTTGCTGTGTAACAACCCCCCCCCCCACCCTCAGGTCCACCATAAATGTTCCAGAATCTACTTAAAGATTCCACATTTAAGGACGTTCCACAGTTATGCTTGTGCGGATATGATCTGCGCATAATTTACACTCTGCGCGCTGACGTCACAATGGATGAACAGGTGATTAACTAGCTGCGGGTACGAGCTGATTTTTCTCATCTTCTGCACTTTAAATGCAGATCCGCTGCGTTATTTCATGAAGCTAAAAAATTGAATTATTCCATGGACCATTCAAAAAAAAATCTATACAATTTCAAAATACTTTACTCTGTAGTGCTGCCAAGAATCACGAATATTACCCCGAGTTTGAATAAATGGTAGTGATTTTGATTTTTTCTCACATAGATACAAAGAATTCGGCGCATTTTTGGTGTTTTAAAAAGCACATTTGCTCTAATAAAAATGCTGATAGTTTAAAAACAAGCACATGAACCCCCATTTTTTAATGTTTGTACCTCTTAGGCATACCTTCTTCTACAACTCTGCAAATTTTGGTGAAAATGACATGGATTTTGAATAAAGTGCAGCATTTATTATACGTTTGTAGTTTCTTACTGAAATTTCAAATTTTTTTGCACAGTTTACGATCGCATGCAGCTTCAAAATGATAGTATACCCCAAAGAAATGTTTATTTGTATGTTGACAGTCATCTTGTTTCATGCAGTCCTGTTATCCCCATATTCTGTAAGATCTTGCTTAATGGTAATAATATTTCACTATTATGCCCCACTCTAAAATTATGGATCTAAAATTATGTACTTTTAATTGTCGAGGGATTCAAGATTATGTGAAAAGACGTAAAGTGTTTCATTATTTAAGATCCATCCAAAGTGACATTACTTTTCTTCAAGAAACCCACTCGTTAAAAGCAGATGAAATATTTTGGAAACAGCAATGGGGTGAAAAAGCATGGTTTTCTAGCTATGCATCAAATAGTCGAGGGGTAGCCATTTTGATCCGGAACCATGTATCCATGGAAATAGAATTACTTTACTCTGATCCTAATGGGAGATACCTGATAATATCTGCAAAAGTAAATGGGTTGCCCCTTATTTTAGTCAATTTATACGGTCCGAATAATGATGACCCTGACTTTTTTCTTCAAGTTTTTAGTAAGATAGAACAATTTAACTACACTTCAATGATTTGTGCTGGCGATTTTAATGCGGTCTTAGGTTCTCTGGATTATCAAGGGGGTAAGGTCACCAAATCAAACAAGAAAGCAAGTGATATGTTATTATTATTGATAGAAGAGTTTAATCTTTGTGATATTTGGCGTAATTTTCACCCAAACCTTAAGCAGTATACGAGGCATCAAAAATCCCCTAAAGTTTTATCAAGACTTGATTTCATTCTTGTTTCAGATAATTTTGTCACTAATTGTGTGTAATCTAAAATAGTTCCAGGAATTCAATCTTATCATTCTCTTGTTATTCTAAAATTTAAAGACGCTCAGCCAGTAAGGGGTCCAAGCTTCTGGAAACTGAATTGCAAGTACTTGCACAATGATGTAAATTTTATCGAAAGTGTTAAAGAGAAAATTGAAGAGTTTAAATTAGTTCATTCTGCAAGTGATTGTAACCCCAATATTTTATGGGACTCTCTTAAATGTACAATTACCGGTGCATGTATAGAATACTGTGCACGCAAAAAGAAAGAAAAGAATTTAGCGAAAAGACATCTTTTGAAAGAAATAGAGGATAAAGATAATAAATTAAGTATTGATGTAGACAATGATGAGCTTTTTTTAAAAAAAAAGAGTTTTTACTGCAAGCATTAAATGACATCTTAGATGAAGAAACTCAAGGTTTAATTGTTCGGTCTCGAATCCGATGGGCTGAAGAAGGAGAAAAGAGTTCCAAATATTTTTTGTAATCTTGAAAAACGAATGGGAGAGAAGAAAAGTATTTTTAAATTAAAAAACGAAAACGATGATATTATTGTCAATCAACCCATTATATTGAAAGAAATTCATTCATTTTACGACACATTGTATAGGAAGCCATGCAATGCTGATAATTCAGATGAATCAAGTAATGTAATTAATCATTTTTTGCAATCTATTGAAATTCCACAGCTAAGTGATGTCGATAAGGATTTTCTTGAGAAGCCTATTTCTAAAAAGGAACTATATGATACACTGACATCAATGAAGCACAACAAATCACCAGGTCTTGATGGCTTACCGGCAGAATTTTATATTGTATTTTGGAAGGATCTGTCTGATATGCTATTAGACTCATTCAATTTTTCCTTACAAAATGGGTTAATGTCGACCTCTCTAAGAAATGGCGTTGTTACTTTGATCCCCAAGAAGGATAAGGACACTTCCTACGAAAGAACAAACAAGTCGACAGACAAGGCGTACAATTGAACTCTTCATTTAACACGAACCGCAGCAGGTAGGAGATGCTACCGAAGTGCATACAAAGCACGCAAAAACAGTGAAAACACTTCAACAAGCCAAAGCGACCACAAGGTGGCGCTATCACATAAAATACGCAACACACAATTAATGGCGTGATCACTTTCCCTTCTTCACTCCTTCTGGGGGGGGGGGGGTATGATATAACAGAGATTGCGGAGACACAGATAAACCGAAAAAATGAAAACCTGTAAGAGTGAGTTATAGCCGGTACAAGCATGAGGTACAATCATGACCACAATATTGAAAGGGAATATGACATAATTGAAAAACAGTTTGTCCATGATAACCACCAGATAGGTACATCACCTATAGAGCTGGCGAAGAAGGGAATGCTTCACACAAAATGTTCGTTGGAAACACAAGCAAAAAGAACGGGTGAATGACGGAAAGGCAACAATAACCGTCATACTGGAAAATAACGCGACAACCAACTGTGACATCCTAAGCGTAAGTCCAAAAAGGTAAACGTCACATATAAACGGGGCAAAGGGAGGGGGAGGGGGGGGGTCGATTAGTCACAAATAAAGTCCTCGAAACGAGCTAGCATGCGTCGACGACGCTGGGGGCGTTGCAGGACAGGGGGGCTACTGGGCGGTGAGGGGGGAGCGTTGTCACAGGTGGAGAACCAGTGGCAACCTCATCATCGTCGCTCTGTTGGGGATCCGCGGAGTCCAATCGAGGCCGGGAAGGGAAACCAGGCACCTTCAGACAGTCTGACGTCTTCACACGATAAGATGAGTCACGGAGCTGGGAGCCAACAAATTTCCGTCAACAGAGCCGACAAGGTAGCGGGGGCGTGCCTGAGACTTGGTGCGATCACCACGAAGATTGACCAGGTCGCCGACCTCAATACTTACATCACCCGGAAGGAGGCCGGATGGGGTCTTCGCACGTTCACTGTGGGGGTGGTTAGCCATACGCTGGTGATGCTGACTGGCGATGAGTTCTTCGTCAGAAATGGGAATCTGGGCATGGGAGAATCGGTCGCATTGAGTCCATATCTCACGCGCTGACAGGCCTCGCGAACGAAGACCGCTGTTTAAGCGGGCTGTGGCCAGAGACAACGTCAAAGGAGAGAGGGGCTCGCCGCGAGGAGCATGGCGGAGCAGCTCGTCCTGAAGCTCGCGTATGGCCTTCTCAGCAACCTGGTTCTTATTGGCATTCTTGGGGCGGCCGAGCTCGATGGATATGCCAAGTGAAGCAAGCTGGTGGTCATCCCGTAAGGAGGAAAAACCAGGGGCAGTATCAGTTCGAATGACAGCATGGGGGCCATCGAGTGGATGGAGCTCAACACATAGACGAATGAGAGCTTCACGAAGAGTATCCCGGCGCTCATCAGCAATGAGGCAAGTAGCTGTGTATGAGGATACAGATTCACGGAGCACAAGGATCAACTGCTTTGCCCGCTTAAGAACATCTGCTGCGAAGTTAACGCCGACAACTTCGGGGGGATCGCCAGAGGACTGAGAGGCAATTGTAAAGGGAGCAGTGCGGAGAGAAGCACACTGGTGGCATCGATCAGTGACTTGCTTGATGGCATGATCCATATCCAGGGCGAAGAAGTGCCTGTTGACAACAGATTTGAGCTGGCTCTGTGTTGGGTGATCAGGTTGGAGGTGAATGGATGTGAGGATACCAGCAAGGACGTTCCGAGGCACAATAATGCATTCACGTGGGGGAAAGGAGGGGAACTTCTCTACGCACCACAAGGAGACCGTCACGTGCTATTGTGGCGACGCGAAGATATCGCTTGACATCCTTGATGTCAGTCAATTTCTTGGATGGACGCGTCCCCTGATGGAGGTGGGCATGAGTGCGTCGAAGATCAGAACATTCGACCTGGATGCTGTGCCAGGCCGACCGGGACGTGAAGGGTAGTTTCTCTCGGCCAGCAAGGACTTCACTCGGTGTGATCCGGTGGACAACGGAATCTTCGGTTGTGTGGATGAACAAGCAAATCTGACACGAGGGATCAGTGCAAGGAGTAGCATTGCGACTGGCAAAGTCAGAAGGGATGTTAACAGCACCAGCCAGGTGCTGGATAGAACACTGATACCTACTGACATTAGAGAGGAAGGTATATACCCGAGGACTTGCAGAGAATGCACCACGACACAGCTTCTCAAAGGCTTGGACGCAGGGTTTGCTACCCGTGAGAATACACGAGCGGTGACGGGATTGGACCATATATGGGCCGAAATGAGTACAAGCAGCCGTGATGGACAGGGCTTCGACTTCACAGGGCAACCATGTGATCTGTCGCCCGCGCAGTTTTGCACTGTAAAAGCCAGCCAGATGATGTTTGCCAGCTCTGGTAACATACATAGTAGAGCTAATTCCATGGTTCCGGACAGCGCCATCCGTGACGATCCAAATCTGATCAGCTGGATGGGGGAGTGTAATGGTACGAGGAGAGGAAAGGGCATCTCGACAAGCCTGTAAGGCATCGTGTAAGTCATCAGACCAGTCAATGCGGTCAGAAGAAGAACGGCCAGCAACAACAGCATCTAAGGGACTGAGCAACACAGCACAATGAGGAACAACTCGTGAAATCATCTTGTAGGCACCAATGAATGACCTCAGACCCTTGACAGTTTTGGGTAGGTCGCAAGAGGCCAGGGCTGCGACACGATGGGGGCTAGAGCGACGAGTGCCCTGAGACCAGATCCAACCAAGAACGCCAGTCGACTTGGGGCAAACGACTGTCTTCTTTGGGGAAAGGCGAAGTCCAGCAGAACGGAGAGCATGTAAGACACGAGTCCAATTATCCAATAGCTCATCGGGGGTATTTCTCCCACAAAACAAGTCATCGGCTAATTTGACAACAACACCTTCATGTAACAAATCACCAAGAACACGACACATCAGATCCTCAAGAGCTGTTTCTGATCCAGGCATTCCCACAGCCGACCTAGTGTAAACCCTTACTCCGCGAAACGGGGTTACCACACCACAATATTTCATTGAGACCTTCGCAAGGGGTATCTGGTAGAAGGCACTGACAAGGTCTGAGGTAATAAGGTATCGTCATTGACCAATATGGCGAAGGGTTGAGTCAACGTCAGGTAAGAGGGATGGTTGGGGCTTTGAGTAACGTCCAACATCGGCAAAGGCTGTTACGAGTCTAAAACCACCATTGGGTTTCTTCACCAAGAAAGAGGGATTGAGATACTCTACAGTAATGCCTACATCTTCTGGGTGGGCAAACACACCACACCGACCGAAGTTCAACGAGGGATGGGCGGGCATACATGGGCAAGCGACCCTTCCGCTGAGGAGGCTGGACCGGCCCCATGTTCACCACTGCCTCAAATGGACCAGCAGAACCGTAGTAACCTGTGAAAGCAGGATCGAACACGTCATCAAACTCAGAATGGAGCATGACAAAGTACTGCCGTAAGCTAGGAGAGAGGACGCTATCCGGATCTAAAGAGATAGCATCAGAGTGTTTAGTTACTCTAGGCACAGAGGGCTGTGGCTTGACCGGCTCAGGTACAAGTGTGCCAGATTTAGTTGGCTCATTAACATACACAGGCCTAACTTGACAAAAATGCTCGTTCTTGCGGAGAAGGCGAGGCTCATCCGAGAGGTTTGGGATACGAACTTTTCCTGCCACGCTTGATACGATAAAGGGATTGGGCCATGACTGGCGAGCGCTAGAAGGAACTTTCGAACTGACAACACGGGGTTCGAGGGCAACAGTCTCATGGGATAACAAATCAGCAGGAACTGTCAATTCAACAAAATCACCAGGCCACAGGACGGTGGACTGCGGAGGGGCACGAAGGACATGTGCCCGACGAACAGAATGTGACTTCTTGTTAGACAAGGGTTTTGAGCCATAAGTAATCACTAAGTCATCGCCAATGCATATTTGGCGCTTAGCAGGCCGAACGCAGACGTCATTGAATTCCATGAAAGGAGTCCCAGCGAGAACTTCAACATCCAACTCATGAACAAAAAGGCCCTCAAACACAAGTTGCCGAGATTCACGTGAGAAGGTGAGACATGTTTCCCCTACTACATTGTAATTCCAAGGGAGATACACCATCCGCCTGATGTGCAGATTGCGAACTAGGTTTTATTTCGCCGCCAAGGGCTTGCACAGTTGCGGCACGAATCATGTTACCTGTGGCACCACTGTCTACCGTAATACGGGTGGCATGGTGTCCAAAAAACGCATCAAAATACGGAGACTGGCGAATCTGTACTCGCAGGGCAGAAGTTTGAGACTGCTGAGGATTCTCGTCTGTGGGGCTGACGGTTGATGGAGATCGTTCAGGCTCCCTGGCATCACTGTCGTCGTCAAAGTCCTCGTCTCCAAAGATATTGGCGACTTGACGGGCTTTGGCTATGAAGCGACGATCTTGTTCAGGCAAATATGTGCAATCGCTAAGGTAATGAGTATCGGGCCAGCGCGCCTCGCGGCAAAGAGGGCGGTATTTGTTATGACGTGGTTTATTCGAATACTGTGATTTCGTTGTGCGGCGTGGTTGAGCCTGAGTGGGAAACTTGCTCATGCGTCCCTTCCGCTGAGGGAAAGAGGCAGTAGCACGCATAGCACGAGAGTTTTCGGTGGAGTAAATCTCACCGAGCAGGCTGTTGAGGGCTTGAGAAATCTCTGGCTTGAGAGACGAGAGAGATCGAGCACGCAGCTCAGTGCCATACCTCTGCTTTACCAGACGAGGGAGATCAGAATGGATCAATTGTAACCATTGGAGGACTAAAAAATTATCAAGTGTAGGAGTCAACTCTTCATCTTCTGAAATAAATTCACCATGGTGAGATATACCAGCATTAACCTTAAAGGAGAATGAAACTCTTGGAGCAAGTTAGCTTTTGTGAAAGCAGAAAAATCAAAGAATAAGATCAACAAAAGTTTGAGTAAAATAGGACTAGCAATAGAAGAGTTAGGAGCATTTGAATGTCGAGATCACTAATGCTATGGAGATCCTCCCATTGGCAACGCAACCAAGATCTATGATATCACAGATGAACAACTCTCCCCTTTTGGACACTGAAAATACACCCCAAAACATCTATTTTTGCTCATTCTTATCATATGACAAACGATTCATCAATGATATAATGTTGTGAAACCTCTGTACTTGTCCTCTCATAAAGAGAACACCTCACCTTGTGATAGATTCTATAATAAGTGAGAATATAAGTGAAATAAGTACTAAGCAATGAGGGAGTTGTACGTGTGTGACATCACAGATCTTGGTCGCATTGCCAATGGGAGGATCTACATGGCATTAGTGATCTCAATATTTAAATGCTCATAACTTTCTTATTATTCATTCAATCTTCCTTAAACTTTCAACAATATGTTTCTTTGAATTTTTTCTTTGATATGGATTCAGCTGGTTTCAAGGGTTTCATTCTCCTTTAAGGAGATTATCATCAACAAAGGCAAGAATCCTTTGATACAAATCTTCTGGGCGTTCATCCGCCTCTAGCTTGATAACGCAAAAATCAAGGAAGTGGGCACCACTACTTTGAAAGCCATAATGTAGCCTGATCTTGCCCCAAATGTCACCCAGTGAAGTAGAATCACGGATTATAGAATTACGTGATATTATCGGGCAGTAATTCGCAATTTGCCCAACCATTAGCTCCAACATGCTCGCTTTCTGTTGGGCAGACCGCTTTGTCTCTGGCGGCTCGGAAATGGGGTCATTTGACATACCACGTAGTGGGTCACGTTTGGTTTTCTTATGCCATGTAAAATCGGTGCCTAAGAATATTGCAAAGTTGGGATCGAGGGTGAGGATGTAAATCAAATTCTGCTTCCAATTCTCAAAAGATGTGACTGATTCGTTTTTGGTGAGACACCATTGTTTGGGTGCTCTGGGGGTAGCCATAGTTTACTTTTATTATTAGTGACACGAAATTGGATAGATGGGACTATGATACTTGATAGATATACCGTACCGTTATGCCGAGCCGTGTATGTGAGTGAAGGTTAGTACACTTACCCCCAACCAGCTAGAGTTGGATGCCTGACTGCTAAGCCAGCACGAAGACCGTTTGGGCAGTGAAAAGGCTAGGATCCGTTTCTGAAGCTGCCACCACGAAAGAACAAACAAGTCGACAGACAAGGCGTACAATTTGAACTATTTATTTAACACGAACCGCAGCAGGTAGGAGATGCTACCGAAGTGCATACAAAGCAAAAACAGTGAAAACACTTCAAAAAGCCAAAGCGACCACAAGGTGGCGCTATCACATAAAATACGCAACACACAATTAATGGCGCTATTTGAAAAATGTTAGACCTATATCTTTGCTCACAGTAGATTATAACATTTTAGCCAAAACTCTTGCAAATCGTTTGAAAAAATGTCTCACATATTTGATTCACCCTGACCAATCCGGATTCCTAAAGGGCAGGAATATTTGGGACAATATCAGGTTAATTAATTATATAATAGAAAATACAGAATTTAACCAAACTGCAGGTACAATTCTCCTTTTGGATATTGGATTGGATTGAAAATCACATTTATTTTCTTCAAACAGATACAAAATAATATTTGACATAGTAACGAATACAGTATATATTTCGACACAATTTTGAAGGAGGCGAAAACCCGGAAAGCAGAGCTTGAGTTGGGGTCGCCAGATACAAATAAATAACAAGTTATGTACTGTAATGACATAATATGTAATTGCATATAAATAAGAAAGTTAAGAGTAGAAAAAGAAACACAGATGGAGAAAAGGGAGAGGAAATGTAGGCATTAGAAGATAAGTTCATTTGAATAACAGAGTAAACTGGTCGCAATTACGTAACATTGGTACATGTATAAAGAGCTTGAGTGACATTTGTCTAGCAGAGCAACAGGTAAGGCATGTGCATTAATTAACATTAGAAATGGAAGGTAGTTCAAGCATGTCAACATGTCGATTATCTCTGTCAGTGCTAGCATTTAAATAAAGTTTCATTTTATAAGAGAAAGATTGCAAAGAACGAGAGTTTTGTAGGCGGGCTGGTAAACTGTTCCAAAATTTTGGCCCAGAGTAGCGGATATTCAAAAAGCTTTTGATAGTGTTTCCCATGATTTTCTTTTCCATGTATTAAAACAGTTTAATTTTAGCGACAAATTCATTAAATGGATGAAAGTATTCTACTGTTCCAGGAGAAGCTATGTCACTAATTATGGACATTTGACTAACCCCATAAACATGGAAAGAGGAATTTTTCAAGGGTGTCCCATTTCCCCTTACTTGTTTTTATTAGTGATCGAAACAATGGCTCTTGCTATTAGACAAAATAAAAACATCAATGGAATTCCTATTGAAAGTACATCTACTGAACTGAAAATTTCTTTGCTAGCTGATGATTCTACATGTTTTATTGATGGCTCTGAAAAATCCTTTAAATCATTATTTGAAACAATTGATAATTTTTCTGAATGTTCTGGGTGTAAACTCAATATTTCCAAATCAGAAGCAATATGGATCGGATCTAAAAAGGGTTCACATTTAGCTCCATTTTCTGAGAATGGTTTGAAATGGAACAAATATTATTTTAAAACTTTGGGTATACATTTTTCATTGAACACAAAACAATTATATGATCTTAATCATAAGGTGAAACTTAAATCCATTGATAGTACTTTAAACTGTTGGCGCGCTAGAAATGTATCTCTAGCTGGGAAGATCTGTGTCATAAAGACCCTATTGCTGCCACAACTTCTTTATTTTTTTCAGTATTGTGTATCAAAATACCCAATAAATTGTTTAGACAATTGAATGCAATTTTGTTTAGATTTATATGGGGTGTAGGCAGTGATAGGGTCAGAAGACAATTTATATGGAATGATTTTAGTGGAGGTGGCTTAAAAATGATTGATCCATATGCTTTCTCTGTGGCACAAAAAATGTCATGGGTCAAAAAGCTCCTGGATGATAATTATGAAAGCTTGTGGAAATCAATTGAAATGTCTGCTTTAAGTCATTTTAATGATAAAAGTGATATTTTATGGAAATCCTATGCTCCTCTCAGTATTTTGAATAAATTAACATCCTTTCAATTGGCTGAATCACTCCATACATGGTATATATTCAGAGAATATTTTGTCAAAACTGAATTCAATGTAACATTTTCTTCAATAGGTTTTTGCCAGTGCATTTGGTTTAATAAAAATATCTGTTCAAAATCAAAGCATTATTTTTTGTACCAAGACTGGCTTGACAATGGAATAGTTTATAATAGTGATTTGCTTAACCCTCCCCATCCTGGCCATAAACTCTTTGAAGAACTTGTATTAGATTATGATATCAGTAAACACGATAGGAGGAAATGCAATTTTCTATTGAAAAATATACCATCTGATTGGTTGGTCACATCCGACCTGACCACGGATAAGATATTTGACAAAATAAGAAACCAACTATTGAAAACTCACAAGGTCCCCAAATTTGCATATAGAGTTATATTAGAACCATGTCTTTCAGAAAAACAAATGACTTTTTAAAAAGACCTTGATGATACTGGTCAGGTCAGTTGGGAAAAAAATCATCTAAATAATTTCAAATGTACTATTAGTATGCGCATTCGTTCTTTTTATTTTAAGTTATTTCACAGAGCAATAGGTTTAAATGATTTTTTGTATAAAATTAAAAGAAAAGACTCCCCTAACTGTTCTCTTTGTAAAGCTGCTCCTGAAACGTATGTCCATCTGTTTATAGAGTGTCCTGTTGTTAAACCCATTTGGGTTGAAGCTATTAAGGCTATTGCTAAGAAAAGTGATAAACTACAAACTATCTCTATATTTGAAAAAAATGTTTGGTTTTGAGTCCGACAAATTCGTAACTTTTTGGTTTCTCTTACTTAAATATTATATTTATATATGCAAATTTCAAAATAAGCCACTAAGTTTTGAAGGTTATAAAGCCTTTATTGCTGTTAACAAAAAACTTGAATATGGTATTGCCAAAAAAAAATAATAAACTTAGCATGCATTTTCGGAAATGGAGATTTAACATATGACCACTGATATTGCTATTTAGCACATGAAATTTATACATGTACCATGTGTACATTTCCATCTTCATTTAAATGTACTTTATCATGTTTATGGGAGTATTTTTGTCTTCTTTTTTTAATGATTGACTTTTCTTTGGGTTTTGCTTTACAAGTGGTGTGTAATGCTTATTTGGTATATTATGCTGCAGTATTTATGTTTTGGTGTTTTATATATCTTATTATTATTCTTATCATTATTGTTATTTTTTTTTGCTGCTTAACTTTTTTTTATTACATGTATATTGATTCGATGATTGTAAACCTTTGAAAATCAATAAAACATATTTAAAAAAATGAAGAAAAAAAATGAAGAAAAAAAAATTGTATAATTCACGCCAATTATAATTATTCCCTAACAATACATAACTGATAAAGTACGATTCTATCAATAATACTCACGTATTTTATGGAAAATTGGTGCCGTGTACTGAAGTGATTTTCTCGCATAAACTCCCCATTCAGTGTGCGCGCGTACGTTATATTTGCAATAGGACACTTTTTCGCGAACTTACCCGTCGAGTTGCGTTATAAGCCAAGGTCGCTTTTAAGACCTTAACAAACGTTTGACCACAAGGTTTTAATGGGGTTTGAATTAAAGGGGCCAACGGGCCATCTTTTCCTTGATATTATACATGCTATGGGATCTATTAAAACAGTAACTCTTTGAAGTGGGGGATTTGTATTGGATATTCTTTGTTAGCACAATTAAAACAGCTTTAAACGTTATGAGGCTATCGTTACGTTTCCAGCGGCAGGTATTTTCATCATAATGTTGTCATCAATCGCCCTTTCCCTTTTATTCAAAGATTTCTCGATGGCTGGTCTTTCGACTTCAAAACAACGTCTGGTGTTGAGGTGAGCATGAGTTGTGTCTAGTATCGAAGAAGTATAGTTTCACTCTAAATTGAAGGTCATTTGACAAGGAAAAAAGGTCACTTATAAAGTAAAGATGATTGGGGGTCGGCTCCTAAATGTAGGTCATCATTTTATTTATTTTTTTTGCTTGGCAGTCCAAGAAGAAAAGGAAATATTAAAAAGTTTAATATCTGCTCTTTCATTTGATACCTTAATAAAAAAAAATGGTCAAGAACTAAAAAGTTATGTTCCCTCAAAATAATGCTTGTATTTCCATAATTGCATTAAACAAACGTGTTTTCATCGGTTTCCCACAGAAGCTATTACACGGTTAAAAAAAGACTTAAGGAATGACTGATCGTCATCAAAGTGTAGAGTAAGCCTGAACGCTAGCTTGAAAAACTTGAAATTCAAGCCTTACATGTTTTTCAAACAACCATAAACTTTGGTTTTTATAGCCCATTTTTTGTAATTGAGGTATCAAATTAAAGAGCAGATGTTCAACTTTTTAAACATGTGGTTTTCTTTTTAAAAACCCAGATACAGCCCGCCAAGTGACTTTTTGGTATCCCTTCTTCAAATTGTTTTGCTCACTCATGCGTAAATGAGTATTAATGTAAATAACTTCAGGGGAAAGTGGAGATTATAAGCTTCACAGTGGTAAGTTATTAGTTTATTGTATTTGTGATGAAGTTATGATAAATCATCCACGGTTACAGCCCGATCGTGGGTCCGATAGACCGCGGGCCTGATAGACCGCGGGCCCGATAGACCGCGGGTCCGATAGTCCGCGGGTCCGATAGTCCGTGGTGTGTGTAAAATTATGATCAGGATATAGTGAGATCCAATGTCATCAAGAAGTCAAAAGGTCAATGATACGAGTCCATGGGGTTCTATAACGATGACCCAAAGGACAACCCCCCCCCCCCCGACAACTACTTCAAGGAAAATATTATCCCCATATTTGTATCGTCGGGGACGGTTACCCTCCCCCCCCCCCCGGAAATTTACCCTCTAGACGCCAATTACCCCTAGTACGGAGCCTTTCAAATGCCATTGACTTGACGACATGGCGAGATACTTTATCTTGCCATGTCGACTAAATAAGCTTATTATGTCCGCATGGCGAGATACATTATCCTGCCAAGTCCACATATAAAAAGTTATACGTCAACATGGTGAGATATGTTATCTTGCCAAGTCGACTTGTAACAAGTTATATGTCAACATGGCGATATATCGGGATTCTCGCCAGGACTTGAACACTTCATATCTCGCCATGTCGACATATCGACTTGACAAGATAGAATATATCGCCATGTCGAAATAATAAGCTTATTAATTATACATGGCAAGATAAAGTATCACGCCATTTCGTCACGTCGATGGCATTTTAAAGGCTCAGTACTAAAGGTACTGAGCCGGGGTAATTGTCTGGAGGATAAATTTCCGGGGGTAACAGTCCCCGGCGGTAAAAATATGGGGATCATATTTTCCTTGAAGTAGTTGTCAGGGGATGATTGTCCTAATTGGGTTATTGTGTTATAGAACCCTGGCGCGGATCCAAGAATTCGTGAGAAGGCGGCCCAAATTTGACCTGATTCTTGACGCCCATGTGTACCTTTCGAAAAATGGCGCCCACTCCCTACCAGCCAGGCTCACTTAAGTGCCTTAAATGGATTTTGAATTATCTTATAATCACATTTTAAAAAAGGCAATTAAAGACCACTCTTTTAATGTGTTCTTGAAAAAAA